>NW_024387285.1:202351-544213 GCF_900408965.1 Simochromis diagramma | reverse complement strand
TAATGAACTGGCAGAAGAAAATAAAAGCTTGTTATTTTGCGGTTTGTCCACCAGAGGGCGCTCTGCAGCTTCCCTGTTGGCAGCACACCTGAGTCTGAATCCATATATTGCAAAGAATTAATCAATAAAACAAAGATTATTTTTAAATGGCATCATTATATTGTGTCAGCAAAGCCTCATAAATATGTGACTGCACATGAATGTTAGGAAATCTGTTTGTTTCATGAGTCTGAAAGACAAAATAATAATATTGGTCAATGAACCGGATTCTTAAACCACTCAATAATAAGATGGCATCAGTCTTGAAAATATCCCAAAAAATGTCCAAAATAACAGACAAACAGACAAACAGATTATTTTGTTGATAATTTGGTTTCACGTGTCTTTCCGCGTGTATAAGATCACTCTGACGCTTCTCTCGTGTTTTGCATCCACATTTTAATTAGTAAAGCAGCAGCTGTCAGGTGACTGTAGTGCAGTAAAAACAGCGGCGAGCAGCACACGGGGAAATATCACTGCGCTGTCACAAAGCGCAGAAACAGTTGCCGAGCTGTCCATGAGCAAGGCAGGGGTTCAGCTTCCGGGCGTGTCCTTCCTCTTTCCTGCCCACACTGTCGGGGATTCTGCGGCTTTCATTTCTCACATCACTCGTCTTCGTTACATCTACTGTTTTGAAAATCTTCATTATCCACGTCACGAGAGTCTCCGGCGCCTGTTTGTGGTTTATGTGCAAAGGACACCGCGAGATGGCAGCACGTGACAGGTTTAAAGTGAGGGGCCGCGCGCTGAGCGGAGGAAACGTGGACTAGCGGATATTCATTTCTGTATTTCTGTGAGTAAAAACTATTTGCCCCCCACGCGCGTGGATAATTTTGATCCACAGATTATTCACAGCACTGTCACTTCTCTGTTGTAACTAGAAAGTCACGTATGTTTATTTTAATCCGCCGCAGCTGCTTAATCCGGATGTTTCGTCTCACCTGGTTCTTCTCTCGTTGGAATTTGTCACCTTTGGAGCGTCTGAACAAGCGCAAGTTTAAAAGCTGGAGTATGTGATTGGTCTGCAGCTGCGCAGATCATCAACACGTCACAGGTTTAAATACACGAGCACCGAGGGAGACACGTGCTCTTATTATTGCGTTTGAGATTTTTAAAGCGCTGACAGCCTGACTGACGTCACTGTCTGATGACGATCAGTGTTTGTTTTTCACTTTTACAGAAACATCTTCGACATGACACCAAATATCTAAACAGTGGGTTTCACGAGGCTTTAATCATTTTAATAACATGAATGTCATATTTATAATCTCGTGTTTTGAGGCATCGAACTGAGATTATTCATTATTTTCTTTAAAAGAAATTAAAGGACAATCAGATTTTTTAAAGCTGATTTCGGATCCTTCTGTTCGGCTTTTACAGGTGATATGAAAACATTTCATACAAAAACAACATCACGTGTCTGTGAGGAGTGCGCTGACGGTGCCACGGGTGACAGAGATCAGGCCCACAGCACACTCATAAACATATTAAATGTTTCCTGATTAAATTAAGGTTTTATTATTACTGCTGCTCCATAAAACAAAATCATTATCGGGGATGCTTCCATATTTTGCTTCTATTATTTCTTATTATCCTTTGGTGTCACGCGTGTTTTATGCGTGGATGTGAAGCTGTGGGCAGACATGTTGTAGTCTCGTGTAATCGTGACTGAGTGTGTGTGGCCGACACGCAAGAAAACAGCCTTTATCCGTTTGGACTACTCACATTTATTTGGCATTACTCGACATGCAGCCGTGATCCGGACACGGCAGATTTCACAGTACTACACATGCTTACAGGAAACAGCTGAGACGCTTTCAGAATAATGAGTCTGTTACATTCACCCGCTTTGGTCGAGTCCAGTGTGGGAAGCGCGAGGCTGATGTTTGAGGTTCATCGGAGTGATTGCTCCCACGGCTCAGCTCAGACAGGACAGTCCACGCCGTCCACGCACACGTCCTGTCACGGTGACACATGTTCCTCAGTCTCCTGTTCAGCTGGAGGAGTTCAGGATGCGGGAGTCCGCCGAATCTGAGCGCTCCTCGTACTCCTCATCCGGGGAGTAGAGGCCCGGCTTGGGCCCCAGCGGGCACCCCTCCTCCTGAATGCCCACGCGCGGCTCCTCGGAGGGCCTGGAGGGGAGGAGGGTTGAGCCTCGGAACAGCCCGGGCCCGCCGGGGGCGCCAGGGGGGAACGGGGACACGTACTGCGCCGCGGAGCGCAGCTGGTACTGCTGCTGCAGGGCCACGGAGTTCCACAGAGTCACGTCGTTGTGCACGAAGGGGCCCGCGTGGCGTGCGCGTCAGAGAGCTGCGCAGCATAAGCGGGTAGCGCGTGGGCTGCGGAAAGGACGGGTGCTGCAGGGGGACCCCCAGCGCGCCCGTGGACACCACCCCCGCGGCTGAGTCGGAGGTGAAGCGCAGCGAGTCCGGGACCCGGAAGGCGGAGCCCACGGACCACTTGGCGGAGGAGGACGCCGGGTGGTAGGAGCCCAGGCCGGGCTCGAACAGGTGTCCGTTGGAGGGCAGCACCAGCGCGTCCGCGTGCGCGTCCGCGTGCGGTGGTGCGCTGGCGTCAGGATTCCGACTAGACAGCAGCACCTCGATGGCCCCCACCAGGTCGCCCCCACAGCCCCGCAGGATGAGCTCCAGGACCGGAGGCTTGTGGGCGGGGAAGATCTTCTTGAGCACCTCGAGCGGGGGCCGGTTGGCCCGGAGGCTGAGGGGCAGCGTGATTGAGCCGCCGAGGCCCTCGATCAGCACGCCCTGCTCCGCGGGGCTGGCCGGATACTTCTGCGGACTCTCGGCTTTGGCCTCCTTCTCGGCGCTCCCGGCTTTAGGAGGCCGTAGCGGCTCTCCTCTGGCAGGGAGGGGGTCCCCGGAGGCTCGGGGGTGTAGCAGTTCGGTTTGGAGGCCTCCGGTGAGCTGACCGCGTCCTGCTCCTTCTCGCTGGAGCTCTCTCCGTTCTCTCCTGCTGAAACCTCGTCTGCGCCGTCCTCCGTGGACTCTGCGGGTCAGAGAGTCACAACTTTATCGGCGTAAGCACAAAATCACGAAAGAGTGTCAGCATCCACAGAAAACTTTAAGCACACCCTAAACCTGTGAGCTCACAGGCGGTTAGTGCGAACTCCTCACCCGCCTCACAGTGCAAACACCTCCACGCTCCTCACGAGGAAAAGCAAACATGCCATTAATCGCGTGTCACGACTTGTCCGCTACACGCAGACGTGTGAGGATTTATCTGAGCCTCCTCACAGAAGCTGTTAACGCAGAGTGCTGAGTGCGCGCGCCGTGGGATCTTTGACCGCAGTTTGCAAACACATGGCCTGTTGCTCGGCAACATTTCATCCGAAGCTGACCTCCTGTGAGAAATATGGCGATTATATTCGATCGGGCCTGTCCGCCGCTGATTACTGTAATCTTTTACAGTCACGCAGGAAATGAAAGCGCGCGTGTCCGAATCCGTGCTTAAAGTGTCAGGAGCAATAAAGGTGATTCGGGCAGGTGGATGGAAAGTAATTATTCCTTAATGGTTCTCACAGAAATCATTTCCACGCAGGTCAGCGAGAACTAAGCACATTTTATTTTATATAAATTATATAGTTTCTATATTTCTATAGAAAATAAAATTTTCTGCGTGAAATAGAAGAACATTATTAAAAGTTCAGCAGCAGAAAAAACGTCTGTAATAATTATATATGCATCATTATTTAAACAAATGTTAAAAACTGAATTAATTCATATTGTTTGAAATGTATTGTTAAAAATGTCAACACGTCTTTGTTTGATTTCGCTTCAGTTTTATTAAACGTCTCTTTCCTGAAACAGCTCATCTCTTCATCTGTTTCCTGACTCGCAAAGTGAAACCTCGTATTCGCGTGATTATTTCACAGAAATCGGAGTGATGTGTATCGATCACTTCAGCTAAATGTGTCATTATCAGTGCAGTCAGACCGGCGAGCAGTGTTGAAATGATCATTTCAGCTTTTATATTGTTTCACATCCGTTTTTGTTTGACCTGAAAACGGTTTTAAATAAAGTCACCATGTTTATACTGTGAGTTTTAGGCCTTTAAAGATATTCTTATTAAAAAAACATCCCATAATTTGGAGGATTTTTTTTCTTCTTCATTCCCGTACAAACAATAATTGTTTAGAGTCAAATATCTCCCCCCCTGCTCTCCCCCCTGCTCTCCTACCTGAGCACAGCGGTGCTCCGGGCTGCCCGGCTCCGTGCTGCTCCACCTCAGCTCCAGCTCCTCGGTCTCGGCGGGGCTGGCTGATTCCCCTCGCCGGCCCCGGCTAAGCCAATGCCGGGCAGCACTCTGAGGGACTCCTGGATGAGGCTCTCCAGGCTCTCGTTTGCCTGCTGCCTCCGGAGCGCCACCTGCGCCGCCATGACGCGCTGCCGCTCGGATGATGAGGATGCACTTCTCGCAGGTGCAGTCTTTGAACGGCAGTAGCGCTTGTGACCCTTGAGCCAAGACAGCACGCCGTGGTTCCGGCAGCGCGCGCACTTGGGGGTCCTCTGGAGGGGGCCCGAGGCTGTGACACCGGAGCCCCCATGTAGAGGTACGGAGACCCATAACCGTTCATTGCGTCGGACTCAGAGTGTTTTCCCAGCGTGGACGCGGGCGCGAGAGTCGCCGTCGGCCGCAGCAGCAGTCTAGAGAGGTGGAGGTGGATGGAGCTGCTGTGCTGCACGCCATGACAGGAGGAGGATGAGAAAGGTGTGGGCTTGTAGTGGAGGATCCACCTTTCCTCAGCTGACAGCACTGATACGCATCAGCCTGACACGCTATATGGAGACGAGCATTACCAAACGCGTCAAAGCGCCTGCGAGGATCAGATAAAGCAACGCACCTCCCGAAGCACCGGACACGCTGCTGGAGGCGAACACGTGACCCTGGATCCGAAATGAAACCCCGTGTTACAGATTTATCAATGAAGTACAACATTACTGCAATATTACTACAAGATTATTCCAATATTACTGCAACTTTACTGCAATATTACTACAAGATTATTCCAATATTACTGCAACATTACTGCAATATTACTACAAGATTATTCCAATATTACTGCAACTTTACTGCAATATTACTACAAGATTATTCCAATATTACTGCAAAATGACTACAGCATTAGTGCGATATTACTGCAACTTTACTGCAATATTAGTGCAATTACTGCAATATTAGTGTGATATTAGTGCAATATTAGTGTGATATTACTGCAACTTTACTGCAATATTAGTGCAATATTACGCAATATTGTGTGATATTAGTGCAATATTAGTGTGATATTAGTGCAATATTAGTGTGATATTACTGCAACTTTTCTGCAATATTAGTGTGATATTACTGCAACTTTACTGCAATAGTGCAATATTACTGCAATATTAGTGTGATATTAGTGCAATATTAGTGTGATATTACTGCAACTTTACTGCAATATTAGTGTGATATTAGTGCAATATTAGTGTGATGTTAGTGCAATATTAGTGTGATATTACTGCAACTTTTCTGCAATATTAGTGTGATATTACTGCAACTTTACTGCAATATTAGTGCAATATTACTGCAATATTAGTGTGATATTAGTGCAATATTAGTGTGATATTACTGCAACTTTACTGCAATATTAGTGCAATATTACTGCAATATTAGTGTGATATTAGTGCAATATTAGTGTGATATTAGTGCAATATTAGTGTGATATTACTGCAACTTTTCTGCAATATTAGTGTGATATTACTGCAACTTTACTGCAATATTAGTGCAATATTAGTGCAATATTAGTGTGATATTAGTGCAATATTAGTGTGATATTACTGCAACTTTACTGCAATATTAGTGCAATATTACTGCAACTTTTCTGCAACATTAGTGGAATATTACTGCAATATTAGTGCAATATTAGTGTGATATTACTGCAATATTAGTGCAATATTAGTGTGATATTAGTGCAATATTAGTGCAATATTAGTGTGATATTACTGCAACTTTACTGCAATATTAGTGCAATATTAGTGCAATATTAGTGTGATATTAGTGCAATATTAGTGCAATATTACTGCAACTTTTCTGCAACATTAGTGGAATATTACTGCAATATTAGTGTGAGATTAGTGTGATATACTGCAACTTTACTGCAATATTACTGCAATAATACTGCAATATTAGTGTGAATTAGTGCAAGTAGCTCAGAGAAAAATCACTCTGCGGGACAGACTCGCATGAAGATTTAAGAGCCTCATGTTCTTTCCAGGCACTCGATTTGTTTGAGCCCCTTTTTAGCAACATTAGCGTCGTACACCACACACACACACACACACACACACACACACACACACACACACACACACACACACACACACACACATAGAGAGAGGTGTGTGTGTGTAAAAAGAAGCGTGAAATCACAAAACGGACTAAATATGACATGTCCTGTGTGCAGGTTTCAAAAGGACTCGCTCCCTGAAACAAACCCGCGAAAGCTTTAAATCTTAAATCAGCTGTTTCATAAAAATACAATCCAAACTTTCCCTTTTCCGAAATATCCAGATGAGTCACCCATGAAAACCTTTACGGTGTAAAAAGGTTGCTATTTAAAGACTGTTCATAATTCGATTACAGGCCCGGACATCTATCCGCGCTCTGCTCCGTTTCCTGCAGGCCCGAAACGCTTTAAGTCTTAATTCTAGGGGCGAAAAATAATAATGGCGCTTCTCGCACCTTTTACACAATCGTACATAACTTAGCTGATTAGGCCTCTGCATGTATAAAAGCCCTTTGGGAGCTATGTCGAGGATGCTGATATGTCCCTTCTGCCGGACTAATAGAGGGCATTGAAACATAACACCGGACAAAGCCGGGCCCATTTCTGACCGTAAAAAAGGTTTATTCAAGCAAATAATGGGATCCGAGGCTCGCGGCTTACAGGGAATAAGAGCACGGTAAACTTCCCCGCGTGAAGCCCGTCTCCAGGGCTATTAAGCTTTAATTGGGAAATAGCAGAGGAAATTTCAAGGGGACTAGAGTGGCTTTGCAGTTTGTGCCGGCCGAGTAGATTTGTGGGAGTGGGAGGCTGCGGGTTGAACGCATAATAAATTTATTCGTGTTGTTCACGATAAAGATTAAAACACGTTCGGGATGAAAGTTTATACTGCAGCTTCTCTGTTAGAGCTGCGGCTCTGCAGGATGCTGGAGGGGTTCCTGCGTTTCCACGTCACGCACAAGGTGTCCTTTAGCGCCCTGACGCGCTGGTCGTGGCCAAATTAGCCACCGTGGGGTGAGGGGCTGCTTTGGAGGGGCATCGCCTGCAGTGTTATCTGCTTCAGTTTAAGCACTAAACCCTTCGTGAGTTGGGTTTAAACACCTGTTCGCTGTCTGTGACCGCGCTCGCTGACAGCCCAACACGCGTGGGTGACAGATTAAAATAAGGTTACTCGAATTTACTCGCTAAGACGTTTCACGTTAGAAATGTAATCCAAATTAAACTTGTGCCAGTCCGCTCAGTCATTATGTATTATAGCCCAAAATTTATATGTAGCTGTGTCAACGTAATTTAACTCAATCAAAGCGCCCACGCACATGTAAAATGTTAATAATCTCAGTTTTAGACCTTTGATATTAAAACACTGCCGCACACAGTCACTCTCATCACAGCCTGCTGAGTTTCTGAGCTGCTCCAACCCAGAAGTAACTAAAAGTAAATGAATACATGACGTTCTGTGTGTGGTGCTGTATGGCCTCAGTGCATCAGCATATTTATATCCAATATTTTCACATATGTGGGTGAATTTGAAAAACGTGCTTTTGTTCTGCCTTCTATAGGAAACGTGAAGTTGTCCTGTAGAAGCTCAAATGACAGGATTGCATATACAGAGCATTTAAAATGAGCTCAAAGTCACACGTTCTTTTACACATGCAAAATTATAATGTGCCTAAAGCAACGTGCCGTTTATTAGAAGAATAAGATCCCGACAACAGACGCAGGAGAATTTAAAAGACTAAAAATGTAATTATTCTTATTATTATTATTATTATTATTTGGCAGCTCCACACAGTTTAAACACTGGTTTGTTACTTTTGAATAATCCTTCAGCAAAGCAGGAGAAGAAGCATTTATACTGTAATATTGTAGGATTACAACATTTACCTGAAAAAATGTAAAAATAATGATTCTCTCTTTAAGGTGTCAGCTGAGGATGATTGACGTGTCTTTATATTGGCTATAATATATTTTCCTTATATTTATTTATGAGTGTATTTGGATAAAAGTGCATCTTTTCGAGACTCCACGTTGACTTGGTTTCATTATAGATTCTGTTATTATGAGAGATCGTAGTCGGGGCTCATTGGTTAGTCACACGGAGCTCCGTGAACTTAAACCAGATGTCACCTCCATCCTGGAAATCTGGACTCAGATTAATGTGTCGAAGGCTTTTTTTCAGTTTTTGCTTCATAAATGGAGTTCCAGTGTTTATTTTAGGCAGTTTTGTTCACGACACAAAACCTTCCCACGCTGCTTTCAGTACTTTGCACTTGAGTCTCCTCATGTTGGAGCTCCTGTTTACGCTGGCTGAGGGAACTCCTCCAGCGGGGCCCCTCCGGAGCAGGAGGAGGAGCTGACCTCTGCTGAGTGAGGTTTTTATGAGGTGCTGATTGGGGGCGTCGCTGCCACTCACAAGTCCTGTCACAGAAATGCTGATTTAACTTTCCCTGGGGAGGCGGGACACCGAGCTCCTACAGAGGAATTAGCTGGACATCTGACGTCTTTAGAAAGCTGACCGAGGACATCAGTCAGACGTCAGCCTTCATCCAGGCAAAAAGGGAAAGGCTGTGTTTTTAAGACCGCTGCAAGAAAATCTATAAGCGGGCAGTAAAAACAAAATACTGAATAAATTAAACAGAAATATCAGCAAAGCGTGCACACGTGAGTGTGTCATTAATATTATCAGTCTCAGAGTTATAGATCATATTAACATCTCAAACTGAGCTTTTTCTTTCGTCTCTTATTATCTCACATTTGTAAAATAAATAAATAAATGTTATTATCATCATTAAGGAGGGCAGGTCATTTTTATTTGACTTGCATGTAAAGCTATAAAATGTTTGAAGCTGGCTAAAATTTTATGGTGTTCTTTACGCGGCTGCTCAACCCTGTCGGTGCCGGGCAGGGAAGTCAATTTGATGATGATAAGGACAGAAAAGGAAAGATGCAATAATAATAGTAAAAACAGGACTAATACAAAGTGGTCTAAATCTGAAGTTGTCATACAAATGTGATTCATTATTCGAAGGAATGAAAACAATTTTCATATATTTCATGAGTTAAAGAATCATTTAGATTTTTCTGTGCTAAACTATTAACGTGTCGTTATTCTCAAAAGATTTTCTGCTTTTCTTGTATAATTATTTTACGAGATTATTATCTCACACAGTGTGCTGATGCAGGCCTGCTGGTCTGGCACTGAGATTCAAATAAAACTGGATTTTTTTAAACAGCTGATTTAAAAATGTAATTGTGGGTGCAGAGGGGAATGCCAACAAAACAACACTTTGAGAGCCTCTTGGTGTTTTACTGCATGTCTTGCAAGGCCACAATCTCTTTTTGAGATATAGATAAGTATAAAAAAGGCCATTTTTAACGATGAACTAATCTCTTCATACCAAAATTAGGCCACGACTGAGGCCTCTGGTCGCACTCTGTCCTCCCAAAGGCTGCTCCGTGTCTCAGATGAGGGGAGGGTGAACCTGGGAAGTTAGTCTTCACAGTTTGGCCCTTTTATTGATGCTCGGCTTTCAGGACAGACATTTATGAACAAAGCTCGTTCCGTCCTTCAGACAGTCGTGCTCTCAGTAAACCAGCTGAATTCAGTGGCTGCTAATACGTACAGAATACTTGGTTGAAGTAAACGCTTTAATTTTACTGCATTTTTTTAAGGTATGCAGAGTGGAGGGCAGAATATTGCAACAAAACTCAGCCTTTATATAAAATAGACTTTTAGTGGTAATTAAAGTAAAAAAAAAAAAAAGAAGAGAAGAAATCTAAAAATATGACGAGTCAGAAGGAACAGAACATCAGGCCAGAGGAACATCACTCTTTCACAAGTTTCTCTGCAAACCCTTCATTGGACCCAAACAGCCACGTCAGTGCTGTCAGCATGAGACCAACGTAAAATACTCTGACCTCCTTCTATTTTTAGACATTTCAGTGAAATTATGTTGCAGTTTTTTCAGTTACCACCAAAATGTCCTTTGTGACCTCACAGTGGACTAGGACCGCTACATTTCTGCTCAGTTAATCCTCGAGTCCAAGTTCGTGGCCGTAAACAGAGCTGATGGTGATACGTTAAAGGTGAGACGCTCTCCTGGTTCACAGAAGTGAAAACTGGCAAGAAAATAGTGTTAAGATGCTAAATATAGACGCAGACATCGTGTCAAAGGGCACCTGTTGTGCTTTTTTCTGTAATATTAAATATACACTATGGTGTTATTATGGAGGACAATCATATTAAACAAGACAAAAAATGTAAGTAATTTTATAGAAGAACTCCCTGTGAGACTTTTTTTTCCTACTTCTGGATTTATTCATTTATTCAAATTTTTATTCATTTATTGCGAATAAAAACTGAACTAGAAACACATTTTTAGTTTCAGTAGTATAAGATGTATGAGGCTTATTTTGAATTGTGAATCATGCAAAGCTGCTCTAGTAGACTCAGGAATAAAAACATGGAACTGGGAATGAGTAGAATGGGAGAACTGGTTTCCTTTAATGTAGAATGTTTCATCTACACAGTAAAATATCGTCTCAATAAAATAACCTTTGAACTCTCTCCTTTCCAACAGTGAACGTTCTGGCCGTTCCCAGCGGTTTGAAATTTCCTCCTCCGTCTCTGAACCTGCAGCATCCCCTTCCACACCGTCTGCACGAGCTCCCATCACTCCCCGAGGAGGTGTCACGGCGGGATCCGAGCAGATTTATCTATTACGGGAGGGCGTGATTCATGGAGGCGGAGGCAGCTCAAGGAAAACAGACCCTGTGACACTTTCTCCCCTGCCTGTACGCGGGGCAGCAGCTACAGAAGGACAAGGCAGCGGCGGCCTGACAACTGTGATAAAACGGCCTTCCTTAACTAACTCATAAAGCACGGGGCGATAAAAACTCAATCTTCTGTAAAATCCAATTAAGTCATTATCTGACTGATTGTATCTTTAATTGAAAACAGAAGTGACAGTAAATTTCTGTGATATATCAGGATCAATCGATACTGCTGTACAATCTGGTCTCCAGAGGTGATTTATAATGTCAGAGCCTTATAGGTAACTCCACATTCTTCTCTCTAAAACCACTGGTGGATGAAATTAAGAGTAAGTGCATTTCATAAAAAAACAAGATGGTCACGTTATTGATTACAACAGATGGGGCACAATCCAATGAATGTTCCCACCGTGCAGCACAAGAAAATACAAGTAATTTTCTTTGTCTGTTTTATATCGTTGTTCCCGGCACACGGCCGCGTTCGCACTCCATCACGTCCCAGCGTTTTTATTCCCAGGAAACCTGTAGCGACATAAACTCCAAAGCTCCAAATTACTTTTGTTGCTGTCTTATTCAAACGCAAACACAAATGGAGGCATTGGAAGCGAGCCGTTTGAAATGAATCTCTATAAAACACAAAGAGCGTGCGCAGCGGGGAGAGCTCCGGGCCGCGAGTTGCTTTTTAATTTACAGTTAAACTCTATGAAGTCAAACGCAGCTTTATGCCTTCAGTCAATGTGAAAAAGAGCAGAAATGAGAAAGAGTTACTTTTATATTTCAGATGTAGTTTTTCTCCACATGCTCACAGGTCGATCAGCAAACATGGAGCTGAAAACATGAAATATTCCAAAGTCAGCCGCCGGCCTCCACCTCTGCTCCGCCTCTGCTCCGCCTGACAGGACGTTGGAGAAGTTGCAAACAGTATGCGGTGTGCACAGCTGACTCCCGGCCACAGGAGGGTTAAAAACACAATAGACATGCAAATGCTGTGGAAGCTGCTGGATCTGCACCATAAATAAGCAGCCGGTGCTCACCAGGCGCCAACGCAGCAGAGGACACGCGATTCTAACCCGTCCCACGCCGTCCTCGGGAGGACATCTGAGTCTGACACGGACGTCCAGTCGGAGACCAAACTTTACGTCACAAATATTTGTTTTTTGTGATTTTTTTTTTTACATCAGCTGACTTTTAATCTGAAAAACAGTTTTTCAGATTAAATCTTTTTTTTTCCCCCATTGTGAGAATATGGTTACAGGGGGCCCATAATTAGCTGACATGACAGCATAATGAGGAGACTGTACGTCAGCCAATAACCAACAGGAAACATCCATATGTAGTTTCATTTGCTCAGATCAAATAAATCACCTGGTTCATAATTAAATTAAATGTTATTTGTAACAAATCTTAACTTGAAAGTCTCGTTTTTCTCCACGGCTGTCTTTACGTTGCTCGTTTAGAGAATCAGACTTAAACGTTGAGCCGGAGTGTAAATGTGCACGCGGACACGACGGAGGTTAGACGGTTAAAGGCTGTGCACGCTGATTATTTAACAGCACATCATCCTGACATGTTTGTTCTTTACAAGCTGCAAAGAGTTTAACACAGAAAAATGTGGTCTTCTTGTTCTTGTCTGTGAATAAGTCGCCAGCTGTTGGACTGATGAGGTGAAAGTCGATCATGCTAAGCAACCCTCAGCAGAAATGCGGCGCTGCAGCTTTATTCAAAGGAAAAAACCAGAACCTTGCTCTGCATTTAAAAAACCCACTTTATTTCTGTTTGGAAGAGTTGCTTCACGCTCAATCATCTGATCTTGATTAAAGCTAATCAAGGGTCTCACTGCATTGGCCAGTTAATTACATTGTGATACGTAACCCTGAACTGGATTTAAAATGATCTACAAATACAAGAACAGAGCTTTAGAAGGGAAACGTGCAGACAACGTGCAGACAACGTGCAGACAACGTGAAACTAGAGCGAACGATTAAACGGCTTTTAAAGAACATCAAGTTTCAGCTCGTCCGAGCTCGTAAAGCTTCTGTCGTGTGATCTTATCCTTTTCTTCTCTTATTTGGTGGCGCCGCCTTCGATGGAGTCGACGGTGAAGCCGTCAGCTTGGCTGCTGGCCTCGCACTCAGCCTTGGCGTCAACGTTAACCAGGGAGCTGATGGAGCGGCAGATCATGGTGGAGTCGTGACCAGCGGAGATGCTGCCGGGCGAGAAGGCTGCAGGAACAACACAGATGGAGAGTCAGGGATCTGCTGAGGAGCACCGAAGATCTCAGAGCAAAAATGTGCTTCTCTAAAGAGTCTGAACCCTTTGAGTCACCAACAAACGTCACATCGATTTACTTCATTAACATCAAGCAAACCGAACAATGTCAGGGACTAAAACAACCACCTGGGTAGATAATGGAAACATTTTTTCTAACGACTCTATTTATGTTGATTATATAAAAGTCGGACGATGAAAAATAGACGCAGCAATGCAAAGCAACACATTTTGTACCTGTCCAGGTAAGCTTGTAACCGCACTGGCAGTGTGCTGACAAATGAAGCTGTGCCCAATCAGACGCTGCTGTTCTGTGTTCATAATTTCATCCTCCCCCACTGGCTGAAATGCAGAGCCTCCACCCTGCTTTATAGTGAGCTGCAGACTCACTGTTGGACTGTTGAATGAATCGACTGAGAGGCTGATCCGGTCTCCTGCCCTGTGTCGGGTCTCTGCTGGATTTTGTTTTCCTGTTCATCTCCTGGACTGGACTGAAAATCGAGTGAACACGCAGCCAATGCCCGAAGAAAACTTTGAAAGACCTTCAGAAAGCCTGGAGAACTATCGCTCAAGACCACTTTAAAAATGATATTAAAGTATTAAAAACAAGAGATTATATTTCATACAACTTTCCATAATCTTTGCTGCACCAACTACAAGAAGTCACAGAATTTGATTGAGGAAATTAAGGAGGAGTCGTTTTTCGATTAAAAACACTACAGCGGCACATCCAAAATGTTGTCACGATGGCTCCGATGACAACGTTTGCTGAGCTTTGCTCGACACATTTGATTATTAAATATTAAAACTCCTTCACACTGCAGTGACATGATAATAAACCGGGAAAAAACCCTGACAATCCTCAGATGGTTCACTTCACGTCTGACATCCAAGTACAAATCTCTTCCTCGGAAACTCCTTAAAGTCATTAATATGATAGATTCCTATTACGTCGTGTAGGTAGACAGGACAGCGCACATATAAAATAAACATGTCTCCGTGCTGTGAGGCGAGTAAACGAGAAGGACAACAGAAATACTACAGTGAGACAGACAAAACGGGACAGTAATCATCAGCTCTGCAGAATAAATGCTCCTCTCTGTTAGCCTCGATATAAATACGAGCGCACGGTGAAATGATTCCTGGCAAAGCCTGGGATTTACAGCAAATTGAATCAGCGAGCAAAAAGAGAAGACAGTGACCACAAAACAAAAGCATTACATCTTTTACAGTTAAGAGCGGAGCGATGTGCACCCGCCCATTTTAACACTCGCCCTGCAGCTGCAGCACAAACACTAACAGCAGACCTCAGGCTCAGTTATTAACAATGATCATTTTCACGGTTTGGTTTGGTTGTGACCTTTTCTACTCAGGTAACTGTTTCTGAAATGTTTCGTGTAGTTAAACTTTTAACTGTTCGAGCTTGGAGACGATGAATGAAAGAACTGCTGACAGTTTTGGTGCTCAGCTTTTGTTGTGTTTGATGTAACTGAGCAGTAGTATAAATTACATTAATTCAATTTTATTTATATAGCACCAAATTACAACAGTCGCCTCAAGTCGCTTTATATTGTAAGAAGCCATCGGGAAGCCCCAACAATCATATGACCCCGTATGAGCAGCACTTAGGCGACAGTGGGAAGGAAAAACTCCCTTTGAACAGGAAGAAACCTCCAGCAGAACCAGGCTCAGGGAGGGGCAGGGCCATCTGCTGAGACCGGTTGGGGTGCAGGGAGGGAAACATACAGAAGACAGTTATTATACCAAATCATTATAATCACTTATTAACTTAACAAGAGTCGTACATTTTTAAAAACTTGAACAGCTGATTTCCAAAACTATAATTATAATTCAAATAAAAATAAATCAGTACATGAGTGGGAAAGGAAATCGTCACATCATCCAGCTCACGCACAACTTCACACCTGCAGCACCTGCAGAGAGTCAGGCTCCTCCCACCACTAGCAGATGAACACTGGACACTTACTGACACAGAGGTCAGTAAAAGTTCCCATTTCCACAACATGGACATACTAAACACATGTAAGCACACACATAAACTTCAACTATTAGCAGTAAGAATATTTAACAGTAGAAATTAAAAGTAGAATGGGAGGCAGAGCCTTCAGTTTTCAGGCCCCTCTTCTGTGGAACCAGCTTCCAGTTTGGATTCAGGAGACAGACACTATCTCTACTTTCAAGATTAGGCTTCAAACTTTCCTTTTTGCTAAAGCATATAGTTAGGGCTGGACCAGGTGACCCTGAATCCTCCCTTAGTTATGCTGCAATAGACGTAGGCTGCCGGGGATTCCCATGATGCATTGAGTTTTTCCTTTCCAGTCACCTTTCTCACTCACTATGTGTTAACAGACCTCTCTGCACTGAATCATATCTGTTATTAACCTCTGTCTCTCTTCCACAGCATGTCTTTATCCTGTCTTCCTTCTCTCACCCCAACCAATCACAGCAGATGGCCCCGCCCCTCCCTGAGCCTGGTTCTGCCGGAGGTTTCTTCCTGTTAAAAGGGAGTTTTTCCTTCCCACTGTTGCCAAAGTGCTGCTCATAGGGGGTCAAATGATTTTTGGGTTTTTCTCTGTGTGTATTATCGTATAAATATACAATTTTATGTATTTTCTTTTATAGGCGACTGTTGTTGTGATTTGGTGTTGTATAAATAAAATTGAACTGAAATCGAACAAGCTATGGCTACTAATAAAACAATAACATTAATGTGGCAGCAAACGTAATCATTCATCCCTGTTTGTAAAATGAATAGAAAGTGCTAATTTAACAGGATAAAAGTTAAGTTTCCCAGATCGAAGCAAGAAAAGTCGAACAGCCTTTTGATCACAGAATTACTCAATAAATATTTAAATATCGTTTTTACAATAGTATTAGTAACTTTTTTGTATAAATGCCAAAAAATACAAATAGGAAACAAAATCATGCCTTTTTAATTTAATAACATGTAATTAATATATAAAGTAATAAATTAATAAATAATTAATGTTAAGATAATTAACAGAAAATTACTTTAAGGTACATTAAAAGATTGTTATTTTTTATTCATGTTATTTATTAATAAAAACCAAGAAAATAATCAGCTGCTTAATCCAGATGCTCCACACGTGTTAATCTGAGGATCGAGTTTACAGGAGAGAAGATGACAGATTAGAAGCTTCAGCAGCTCCCAGAATACAATAAAACTATGAGAAATGTACACGGGTAATCAGATTACACAAGTCTACTGAATTCACAGCTTAAAAAAATATAAAACCTCCCTGCACTAGTGTGTGTGTGTGTGTGTGTGTGTGTGTGTGTGTGTGTGTGTGTGTGTGTGTGTGTGTGTGTGTGTTCTCCTCAGCAGTGGTGGGAGGAGAGAAGAGGAGTAATTTTTCTCCTCATTAACTTCCTGATTGGTTTCCAGTTTCTGCCCGTCTGCAGTTTGTCACCAGTTGTGAACTGGCAGCCCGATCGTTAATACTAATGTTTGTGTAGCTAAGTGCACTCAGCTCTTTCTCTTTTTTCCCCTCCATCCCTCAGCAATAACACAATAACCTGTGTGGCAATAACAGCGAGTGGGTGGGGGAGAGCGGCTGTGAATTAGCCTTCTCACTGTTAATTCGCCGCCTGTTCATCAGCAGGAAATCTATGGTGTAATTAAAGGCCGAAAGCAACCGGACGCGTTAGTTTCAGTGGGGACGTTAAATCACGACACACTGTAGTACACATGTTCCCAACTGCATCCGACTGTCCTCGGCTCTCCTGTTTAATTCAGATTAATGTCAGGCCGCTGCGACAGCAGGAAGCCGTGTTCTCAATTAGCCACATCACACCTGTTAATGACACTAATTAAATGAAACATATTCTTTATCTTGTCTATGCTAAATATTTGGAAGTATGTGTGTGGAAACGTGTTACAGCAGTCAAATTAAACACAAAATCACAAAACTAAATAGATCAGAAGTGCTTAATTAAATAGAAAAGTTTAAAAAATTAAATCAAAATCCCGGGTCTGTCCTGAGACCTCCTCCCCCGCAGGTCATGGCCAGAATACCTCACTCAAGAGGCGTCCAGGGGGCATCCCAGTCCGATTACTGAACCACCTCAACTGGCCCCTTGTAGCAGCTCTACTCTTCGTCCCTCTTAAATGACCGAGCTCCTCACCACATCTCTACGGAGGAGTCAGGCACTCCTCAAACGAAGGTCATTTCTATCTGCAAACTCATTCTTTGGTCACTACCCAGCGCTCGTGAGCTTAGGCGAGGGAACATAAGAACATAGACTGACCGGTAAAATCCAAAGCTTTGCTTTTAAGCTCAGCTCTCTCTTCAAAAGAAAAGATCAATACAGCATTCGTGATGCCCCACGGCCAAAAACCATCTGTCAATCTCCGTTTCCACTCTCCTCTCACTTGTAAACAGGACCCTGAGATACTTCAACTCCTCTACCTTGGGTAACTGTTCCCTCACTTGGAGTGGCCACTCCACGAACACTCCTCAGACCTCGAGGTGATCATTCTAACTCCCGCCGCTTCACACTCAGCTGCAAAGCGACCCGGAGATTACATCCAATAAAGCCAACAGAACCACATCATCTGCAAAGAGCAAATATGAAACACATACCCACCACCTGGTTAATCCAAGATATTCTGTCCATAATATGTGAATACGCGACACAGAGCAGCGCTGGTGAAGTCAAACAACCACGGGAAAAGTCCAACTTTTACAAACCAGACACCTCATACCTCTGAAGCACCCCCCAAGGGATACCTCGAGGAACGCAATTGAATGCGTTCTCCAAGTGCACAAAACACGTGTTGAGTGGTTGAGCAACCTCCCACGACTCTCGAATATTCTGGAGAGGATGAAGAGTTGGTCCAGCTTCCACGACTGAAAATCGTCCTGAATCGGAGGCTTGACTAACGGACAGACTCTCCTCTCCAGTGTCGCAGGCACAGAGCTGGGGAGGCTGAGGAGTGCGAGCCCCCTGTGGTTGGTGCACACTCTCCAGCCCCCCCTTCTTAAATAGGGGGGTTGATAAAAGCTTAATACATAAAATCTATAAGTTGAAGACAGGCAGACGACTCCGGTTTCCTAGGTAACAATGTATAACCCAGCATGTCGCATTCAATCGACAGAGCCCTTCGCTCTCGTTCAAAGTTGCTTCATTTTCTGACCTCAAAGTTGGAAAAGTTTAACCTGGTACCGCCCACTTTGCATCTCCAGTGATCATCTATCATCGCGTCAAGTCACTGACGTTTGCCGACTGGATGGATGCTTGTTAACCAAACCAGCTCGCCAGCATTAGCTGATACAAACATGGGTGAAGAAAACAAACTAATGGGTGACGTCACAGTATCCATGGATACAGATAATTTTCATGTTATATATTTCATGCGTGGCCTCCAGAGAACTTTAAGCTGTAACTTTCATCTACATGTCTGATAGTAACAACCAAGAATATCCAGTCTGTCCAAAGTTCCCCTCCAGGCTGTAACAAACCGCCTGTGATGCTCAGAGTTCATTCTCTGGAATGAACTTGTGCCCTTTTCTCACTCACTCAGCACTCTATATAAGATTTCCAAACTATTAAACAGTCTTTGTGTGGATTAACAAAAGGAAGCTTTTTTAACCTCCCACTTGTCCTGCTAAGAGAGGGAGGGAGGGTGTGAATGGAGGTACAATCACTTCTGCTGCTGCCAAAGCAGGGAACAAAAGCCCAGATGTGAGAGGAGATGGTAATTCAGTCTGATCCTCCGAGGATAAGCTCGCTCTGTGGGTTTCATGCTCCACACTCATCTCCTGTACACAAGGGTCATGTGGGTAGATAACACTTAAGTAAACACACACACCCTGTATGTGCATGCTTAGCTCTGCCTTCAACTGTACTGATTGTCAGGGGAGTTTATGTATCTGAAATAAATACCTACTTAGCACAGGATCTAAATTTGCAGAGATCATTTCACATCAACGAGGCCGATCTTATCACTCATTAACAAAGAAAATAATTCATCTAACTGGGACTTGAAACCTGCTAACAGCTTTGTGAGCCTTTAGGTCAGTGAATCTCAAACATTTCTGTATTTTTAACTAATTTCTTTTAAAAGGCAATTGTTTACTTTAAGTTTGTGATGTGTGGAATTACCTGACTATATGTTCCCTGCATTGGTCACTGCTACCCTGACAATGATAAGCGGAAGAGAATGGATGGATGTTGCATTGCTGTCTGTAGTAATGTTTGTGCAACAGCAGCTAACAGCTGACTCTTAGATGTCATCACATCACAGCGTCTCTGCCTCTGTTTGATGGGTCGTTGTTAGCAAGTCAGATGGAAAGTAAACAGCTGAACTAGCCTGGTTCTGTAGGATTAATAATCAGTTGTATCGTGTTAGCAGTTCTAACATTGGGCTTTCTTGGAAAACTAATTTGACATTGTGTGTGGAGTATGTAGAGAAGAACCCAAATCCAGAACATGTTGGTGGAAATGGAAAGTCCAGAATTAAACAATGTCCAGCTTAGCTTGGACAAACAGCAAGAACATCAACAGAAAATTTGCGATAACGATATAACTGAGGATATAATTGATGCGAGACAAAATACAACTCCACAACTTTACTAGCGCCAAAAAACCCATCCATTTATTTTCACTTAAACAAGCAGCTGTTTTATGTGCATTGAAGCTATATAAAAATGTAACAGTGCAAATGCAAATTCCTTACTGAAAGTTTAACCAAAGCCATTTCCAGTAGACATGGGCTGGCATATCCAGAGCATAACCATGTATAATATCCACTGAAGTTAAAAAGAGGAGCTTTGCAACATTAACTGCAGTGTGCCAAATAAAAAAGTCAAATATGTATTTTTCGGCCCATAAGGTGCACGGGATTATAAGGCACGAAACAAAGCAGTCAGATAAATCAAACTTTACTCAACTCATTCTTCTTGCTTCCTCCACTTCTGTACCATTGATTCATTAATGCTGTATTCTATCACAGCTGCTCTATTCCCGTGTTGTTGCAGTATATTAATGACTAACCTCGTATTGTGGATGGATTATCTCAGTTGTTCTCCTGACTGAAGTTTGGTCTGTTTACAGCATCCTGCCATGCGACTGTATTTGTCTCTAACCATCAGGAACCTTCACGTTAACTTTTATCGAGTGGAAAAGTGTTAGCGTTCATCCTCCAGCTTCACTGTTTATGATATGCTAACATAGCTGTGTCGCTAGCGATCACGTAGCACATCATTATATACCAGCTAGCCCAACTTCAGTAACTTTACAAACGTCACTGCTGTTTAGTTTCCTGTCTTCATTTATGTTGGAAGTGATAGCAGAGCTGTACGTTTAAATTTTTTCAGAAATCTCTCAGTCAGAACATGCTATATCATGCTGAGGTAACTAGCGAAACTAGCGAGCTAGCTTCCGCTAACTTCCGCTAACTTCTACCTCCGTTAAATGTAATAAATTCTGTTTTCATGGATGCCTGGATGTTAAACTTCATAGTTACACCTGGTAAAGCAGCAATGCTGATCGTTTTATTAAAGATGAAAGAATTTAGACAGATTTTTACTCTCAGTGATGCTGCAGTGTTCGTTTGACTTTGGGACCTGTAGAATACGGAGTTTAGGACCCAGATTACTCCCAGATTTACGAGCACCTTAGTTCGACAAATACGACAATAACGACGGCCACTTGCATGTTCTACCAAAAAATGTGCTTTGTTGTGTATCTGACGGACAAACACCAAACCAGTTCCACATCACTGAAGTTGCACCATTTTTACAAACCAATTCTGGTTCATCCGTTTCACTCAACGATCGGCCATGTGCGTATGAAAACATCATTTTCTTATCGTTGCCTAACATTGTACCAGTATTACCGTGAACGGTATAATATGGCCCAGCCCTAATTAACATACACATGCACAAGGAAACAGAAGGGAGCAAAGAAGACAGACAGTGTGAGACAGAGAGAGCAATAACAGAAACACCAGGGGAGGTTACCTCTGCATAAATTATGATAGAAATAGACATGAACCAAAACACGAGACAGCAACTAAACTAACACTCCTGACAAAAACAAACAAACTGAAAAATCAACCTTGTCTTAATCCTGATTTAGAATAACAGACAAGAACATATTAATGATATATTAAGAGAGAACAGCTGCATGACTCGACTAGATCCAAACTCTTGTCTCTGCAGCAGATGACTCAGCCTTGATACTTTGGCTCTCACTTTCGTAACTTTTAACTGCAAAGGAGACACTGTTCAGTGTCTGCAAGCTGCAAGTTCCCCGCTACTGTCGACTGCCTGAAAGCGCTTTCTGTCCAGGGACAGCAACACTTAGTGGAGGCTGTTATCAAGGCAGCAAAAATTCAATCTTACGAATGAAGAGTTGCCTGTCACATGACAAGGTTGACCTGGGATTAAATGGCTCCCATTAAAAAGATACGAGCTGCAGCTTAAAAAAAGCGCCTGGCCAGTTTGAGAGGGTCCCGTGTGTGTCCAACTGAGGACAGCCCATGTAGGGATGGACGCTCCCCGTATGGGCGCTCGGCTCCTCATCATCAGGCGAGCAGCAGGACTTAATGGCCCGGAAAACTCAGTCAAAGAGCAGTCAGGCAGGCGGGCTTTAAATACTGAGCAGTGAACAGTGGAGGCTCATGACACTCAGCTGATGTTCACAGTGCAGACCTTCACCCTCGGCTTTAAACCACCTGACTTTCCTGTAGGAGCCCTAACTCTGCAGGCTGAACAATCATTTTAATCTAACAGTCTAAAATGTATCAGTTTATTTAAAAAATGCTCGTTTCATTTCTTTGACATCATATAATCCATATTACTGTTTGCATTACAGCTGATCAAAAGACATCATCTTAAATGTTTTTGGAGCCTTTAAACCTGACAGAATGTATGTGTCAGTCACTTTTCAATTAATATTATGCCAAGCAACAGACTAAATGCCCACTATGGCTTCCCACTTATTTAGACTTCAGAATTAGAGTACTTTAATAACCCCTAAGGTAATTATGTAACTTATCAAGTTTATAAACTACTAATCCAGATTATGGAAAGAAATCCACATCTGAAGTGAGACAAAAATAATTTTTCTCTTTTCTTTTTACTTTGAGAGAATTTTTCCCCACAAAGTTTGAAGAATTAGTCCAAATGAAGCGTTTCAAAGCCTCCCCGTCCTGCTGTGGAAGCAGTCGCAACAAAAAGACACAACATCGAAGGGAAACCAGAACACTGAAGCTAACAGAGCCTAAGGACAGACTGCTCTTTGTTTTGGTTGTATGATTATATTTGTTCTTTTTCTCACAACACAAAGACGAGCTTTGAGCCCCCCCACATATACATGTGTGTACAAATAGAGCCAGCACTGCTGAAACAAACCACACCTCGCTCTGCACTGTGACTGCTGCTGACAGCCTGTCACTGCCTGAGCTACTGCTATTTCACATCAAACATCTTCAGAGTCAATAATAACTTTTGCATTTTCATGAATCAGGACTATTTGTTTTCTTGTCTGTACCGTTAAATACATTTATCACTCTCACCTTGTTAATAAATAGCTGTTAAGATAATTGTTCAAAGGGATGCAGAGGATCAGAAAACACTTAAAGGCTCATTATTGGTTTGTTTTGGAACCAAACCGAGTCGAGGCCACGGAGACTGTCGGGGTCAAAGGCTAATTAAGCAGAGAGAAACCTTTGCTCCGGCATTGTTAACCAATCTGTCCCCAGTGAAGATGACTGCCACAGGGGCGTGACGCAGCCCTCGTCCCTATGCTAAATCTCCATTTCGGCTACTGTGCCCCATCAGCTCACAAAATGGCCCGTCAGTCCATCGCTGGGCTGCCTGACATGATCCATCGAAGAGTTATGGATATGCAATAATGAGCTGAGGTGGCCGATCGATATTTGCAGGACTTCTCTATCATTACATTTTAAACAAGAGATTCATTGTGAGTCGACAGGGTAAGAAAAATGCCAAAGTAAAGGACACAGGAAGAGTGAAATATATTGCTGTGGATAGGAGGACGCCTCTCACGGGTGCTAAAGCTGCCAGATGTGTTTATCCGAGTCGCTCGGCTGTTTCGGAGAGCTGCCACGGCCGCGTCATTTGTCAGCCGCTGCTGATGCTCAAAACAACGCGAGGAAAGAGACTACACGAGCACCATTAAGTGGGAACGCAGCATAGTAGGAAACAACATCCAAGAAGTCGTTTATATCCGGAGAACATTTAGACATAAGTCATGTTTGCATTTTGAGATTAGCTGCGTAGAACCATCAGGTTAGAATCTAGATTAGGAGACAAAGTCATTTTTCAGTGTTTAAGAACCTGAAACGCCACCATAATACAAGACTTCATTAAAAAGGCTATTCTTATTATTAATGTTAATTAGGATATCATTTTACAAAAATATAAATACCAGTCCTAAACATATACATAACCACATCACAAATGTGAATGTCAGCTTCCTATTCTTTTATTTAAAAGAAAAACAGGAAAAAAATCAGTGCACCAGGTTTTTCATTCATGAAAACAAACTCAAGGCAACCGAACGAGAACATCAGGACTTTTAATCGTTAAATGTTAGAGTTAACTGTCTAAAGCTTTAAGATCTCAGACGATATAAGTGAAAGTACAACAGAAAACATGACAAAAATGTGTATTTTCTGAGTGAATAAGTGTCAGACATTTAGGTCTCATTATGTAACTGTGGCTCAGAAACGCTTCAGTCTGATTGTTCTGTTTGCTCACCGGGTCGAGACGCTGCCGCTAATAAAGTTCCTGAACTACAGATACAAACTAAAGCTAATCCAAACGTCCCGAGCAACAAAGACTGATGCAGCACATCAAAGAAAATCAAAGATGAAACAGCAGCCAATAGGATCACATTTCATTTCCTTTTAAGCCCCTCAGAGCAGGACAATGTGAGAGAGTGTGTGTGTGTGTGTGTGTGAGAGTGTGTCTGTGTGTGTGTGTGTGTCTGTGTGTGTGTGTGTGTGTGTGTGTGAGTGTGTGAGTGTGTGTGTGTGTGTGAGTGTGTAAGAGGGAAAGAGAAATAGAGAGTGAGGGGAAGAGGACATAAACTACACAGCCCTGGCCATTTAATGTCTCCACAGCCCCAGGCCTGTGTTAATGGTGGTTGTACAACGCATTACAGCGGTGCTTGTGCCCCGAGCAGACAATTACGCCGGTATTTAGCCCGTCCACAGCCCCGCGGGCTATCAGGGCACTTAGCACCACGGCAAAGTGTGGAAGACAACCTGACAGGACACGCAGGACTTTTCTGTGAGCAACGGCCGCTCAGTCAGACACGCTGATGACGGGAACACTGCGGGGACTCTCAGAAACAAACGGCAAACAAAACGTATTCTGAAAAACTGCAAAGATCACAACGTGTTTATATTCAAAGAGGTGACCCAATTAATAACCAGGGTTACTAAAATTTTAATTTGTTGTTAAAAGTGTGTGTCCCAGAGTTTTCTGTTTTTTAAAGCTGGTAATTACTGAACAGTTGCATCTTTTCTTTTTCCTGTCCAATCCTGTCAAGCACTTTACTGACGAGTGTATTTTTAACCAAGCAAACACTTTTCTGACATCAGCCATTAAATGAATAAACTCCGGCATTGTTAACCAGTCTGTCCCCAGTGAAGGTGACAGAGGCGTGACGCAGCCCTCGTCCCATTTCAAAGTTTTCATTCATTGTGTGGTTGAACTGTAGGCTGCGTTTCTATTGTTCAGGTGAACGTATGTAGCCAATGAGCATACGCATAAAGAGGGAAGTTTTCCTCTGTATTTGGAACCACAACGATCGCCCCCTGGTGTCTGATAGAAAGAATGCAGGTTGAAGGCGTCTCCATGTTGGCTTCGGCTCAAGTTGAGCACCTGCAGACATCCAATAGGGACATCCACTCCCAGTGACATCAGAAAGATCCATGTGTGGAGACCATGGACTGAATTACAGCATTTAGAGCAAAAGGACAAAACAAGGAAAAACACAAGAGTCCAATTTGAACTCACATATTTTAATCTGAAGCTACAATCACAGTATGTCCCTGTTTTTTATTTACTAAACAACACCCCGGCTTTTTCCTGTGTGTCACAGAAATCTTACAGAGAGCTTTAAGCTCCATAATCAATACAAAACTTCTGCTTCCTGCAGCAACCGTTTGTTTTTGAGCCAATGAAACAACACGGAGCTGAGTGATGTTGTCAGCCTGTCAGTGACCAAGGAAATGAACTCTGGCTGCTACATGACATGAAACAGCACTCCCTCTGAAAAGGTCACCTCCTGGGTTTCAGGTACCCATTTGTTTCAGGTTTAATAAATCCAAAAGAGCGAGAGGCCCTGCCGACATCTCGGGAATGAGTGCGGCCCGAGTGTGTGTGTGTGTGTGTGTGTGTGTGTGTGTGTGTTCTTAACTCTTTTTGTATGTGAGTGTAAAGAAATCTGATCTGAAAGCAGGTAAAGCCCATTTTACACACGACACAAAGAAACTTACTAACACCAATCTCCCCGCCGTTTGTTTCCCCGCCTGTTACTGTGGGGGTGCGCGAGGAGGGGAACGCCCGAAACGACAGACTTTATACGCAGTAACTCACGTTGGCGTACAGTAGAGTGTAGACCGAAGCAAGAAAAATCAATAGAATATCATCTAGAAAGATAGTAATGGATTTCTAACTTAATGGGCTTACACAGGTCTATCGATTAGCAGGATTAACATCTGCAATAGCTCAACAATCTGATTTGCATTTAAATGACTGCACGCCGCGCTGACACCAATATAACAAAAACAGACAAACGTACAGTCAGGCGGGCGAGGTCTAAAAACAGAGTCGGAGGAGGTGGAGGGAAAGTTGCTGACAGCTCGCAAACTTTGGGCTCTCGTGAATTTTGAAAAAGTCTACACAAGGACAAAAAAGAAAGAACATAAACACCGACGGACCGGGCGCGCGGCTGTCTCCCGTAAGACCGAAACCGCCATAACTCTTTTCGGGCAGCTCATCTGAGCCTCCTCGGATAGATCTTAGCGAGGAAGCGGGGCGGGTGTTTGCGGTTTGTGTGTGTCTATATGGAGTGATGAGGGGTGGGGGTAGCGCGAGGTGAGATGTTGGGAGGGCAGCGAAGTGGGGTGGGAGTTTGATGGACTGCACTGTCACCTCCCGCTCGGCGATTTACGGCGGCGGGGCTGCTGACGAGCGCGGGGCAGTAAACAGGCCGGCCGGGGGCGTATTTCACACAGAGCTGGCTTTTATGAAGAACACCGGGACGGCTCTACCCACAGCTCCGCCCGGACCGCCGTGACGGATGGAGAAAGACGCATGACAAGCTTCATCATTGTTTGTAAATCTTAACTGTTCCCGCTCACTAACTCCAGAAGGCAATTTTGCGGAGACAGCGGGGCCTGCGAAGGGGGAGGGCGAAGAGGGGTGGAGGAAGAAGAGGAGGAGGCGAGGAGGGGAGGGGAAAGGACAACGTGGCACTCCTGAAGGTTATTTGGATCTCTGTATTTGGCCAAATGATTAGCCTTATCCTGGGAGGGAGATAAATCTGACAGGGTGCTGCTTGGCTGCCAGGTGGAAGGGAGGGCAGCGAGGCTCCCCGCTCACAGTCATTTCCTCCTCATCGACTGATCCCGAGATGCACCAGATGCACGTTCAGTCACAGCAAAGCCGTTTCTGAAATGCAGACCTGAAACCAGGACGAATTTCACTGAGCTAAAGTGTCTGGGTTAATGTCCAATTTCAAAGAGGCGTCGTCAAAGTGTTCAGTTTATTCAGTAAACAGTCCAAAATCAATATGTGAATGGAAGAAAATTAACCTCAACTATTTATTTATAAATGTAAAAATTAATTGATTACTTATTAACCTTAAATTGAGTCATTTTTTTCAGTTTTTCTTGCTGGATTGCTTCTGGTTACTGCATGAAGCAAAACAAGTTATTTCAGGTCAATTATTGGACTTTCTGTCTTATAAGTAACACATTTTTTGATTAACGATTAATCGACTGCTGTTATAATAATTAAAGTTCTTGTCCAAAAGTTATCTTTAGGAAAAGAGTGAATTTCTTTGATTACACTGAATATTTCTGTTTAAATACGACGACAGTAATGCTGTGACCGTTAGCTGAGACTAAGCTCACGGTACAAACGATGATGTCATTCTTAACAGGCTGGTCCATGATGAAGCGATCTGATCTGCAGTAAAAATACATTTCACCCTGTTTCTGTTGTGCATCCCTCTAAAGAAAAACAAGTTATGAACCCGACCATCCATTTTCCTAAGTGCTTGTCAGAAAGCAGGAGCCTATTTCAGCTGCTGTGGAGCGAGGGGGGGGGTCGCTGGTCTGTTTCAGGGGTAGCACACGAGTCACACCTATGACCAGTTCAGAACCACTAAGTTTAACGTGTCTTTGGACTGTGGGAGGAAGAAGGGAACTGTAGAAGAGTGAGCAGACATACAAGTCTGTAAAGGTCTCGGCCGGGCGGTGGATTTGGAATCAGGACCTTCCTGATGTGAGGCCACAGTAGTAACCGCTGCACCACCGTGCACCTGAAGGTATGAACCAGAACCATGGCTGTGAACTGAGGTCCAAACCAAACTGTCACAGGACACAGACGTTTTCTCTTCCTCATCATTTGAACTCCAAATGAGCAAAACTCCAAATCAGAAACATGATTTTACACCGAAACAACAAAGAAAACCAGCAGTCACCTGCACCTTGCATCACATCTCTTTATTACGAGCCTTTATTTCCAGTCTAACGACGGCCAACTTCACTTCCATCAACATCAAGTTGTCATGTTTTCATGTGGCAGATAAAAAACATTTTTTATCTGCCACTTCCTGAGCCTCTGATGATGGAGTTGTGTATAAAAGTGTTTATAATCCTGAAACGGTTGATGCAGTTGTTGAAGCCAAGCTGAAAGTGTTCACTTCTTGGCAGTTTCAGTTGACATGCACACAGAGCCAAAGCTACAAAAATGGTCATTGTCCAAAAACTTGCTGATAAGATGTGAACGAGCCTCAGCAGACATCAAGGCCGCGGCCTGACACATGCACGCTGCCGTTTACAGGAGCACAGGAGTGATCTAACAGCCGACATATTAAACGCAGCCTTGTCTGCAGAAACACGCTTTATCTTCCAGCTCTGGGAGACACGGCGCACACCCACACACCAAGTTTGGTTGTGTCTGAACTAAGCAAGCATGATGACAATAAGCTGAGTCAAGGAAAAACATTCTCCACCCAACAGGCCTCCCTTTTAAACGCTTAGTTATTCCTTCTGAGAACCACATTATCAGAGCCTGTGCAGCAGTAGCTGCAGTATTAGCCCACAGCAGACCCCACTCACCCCGCCGATGGAAGCAGATATCCTTCATCCTTCTTCCTGTTAGTGAGTCTGTTCCTGTGTTTTTATTATAATGCGCCATCATCTGATTAACAGCAAACACGTGTCAAGTGTTTCAACATCCAATATTCCCTAATTGGAATTCTGCCGGGTGGATGGGAGTGAACATTTTGAAAACACTGGTTCTTGTACCTGATGAAGGTCGGCTGAAGTGAAACATGATTTAATAAAATATGAGAAACGAGACGGCGTGAGGAGGTTCTCGGTTTATCTTTACTGTAGCACTGATTTTACCTTTTTACAATAAAATGAAGATCCAAACAAGCAAACGATAACATCTGATGGAGACTAATTTATTAGTCAATAGTCTGGGCTAGCAACCTTCTTTCCTCGCATGCTAACCAACAGTTTAATGCAAAAACAGCACTTCAGATGAGTGTTTTATGTCCCTGATGTGTTGGAGGAGAACAGGTACCTGGGCTGAGATCAGCAGGCTCTGTTTCCTGTGGCAGCTCAGATGCTTCAAGCAAAATCACATTTGTAAGAGAGTAGTGCAGATGTCACCAGGACGAACACTTAAAATCCTGAAAACGCCATCAATGTTGTTTCTGTTCTGTAGTGTTTGTACTGAGGTGCAGGGACAAGTGTTCAAGTCTGTCCTTACAGCTGAATCAGAAGAAGGAAGTGCACAAGCACAGGAAAAACGACACAGCTCAAAGACCTGCATCCAGAATTCGTGCTGCATGAGTTCATGATTCCCTGAGATGCACATTTTTGTGTGAGACAGCACAGTGTCCATGTGGAATCAATCAAAATGTTTGCAGCAGCTACAACATCCTCAGTCTCTGTCATTTCAAATAAACCATCAACCTTCGTGTCAGTGTTAAATGACAGCTCTTCTTTGCACTGCGCTCTGCTCTGTGCCTCCCTCTGCTATACTGAGCCACTTTAATGTCTTTGGGGATCTGCTGTGCTGTTTTTATTACACTCAGTAAGCCACCAAGGCCGTTTCTGTATCTTTAAAAACACATAAGCTCATTTAATTTCTAAAGTTAGAACCTAAAAATCCGATTAATGAAAAAACGTCTCCAGGTATATTTGCAAGTACACGCTTCCTGATGAGAGAAACCACAGTAAAGGTGAAAGAACCCGACTGAGGCAGGCTGATCCTCTGCCTCTAACTGCGGGGCCACCCACAGAGAGCGTTGTTATCTTGTAATGGAGCATGGCGATTCACAGCAGGGGGCTGACGTGGGACCCCCACAGGAAAAGGACAGGTGAAAGTCATAAACAAATACAGACACAAGGAGAGACGTGGGGGTCTTTAGGTTTGCGATGCTGGTGGTGTCAGCGCTCTGATTCATTGAAAGAAGGATATTTATGTTGTACTGTTGATGCGCTTCCCCTATATCCTTTATATATGAGCAATAACATACAATACAACCTTCATCTTTAGTTCCTTAAAAATAAAACAAACCCAGTTTTTAGATGTAAGCACGAAGGGAACTGAGTGTCATATTCACAGTGTTAAAAATCTCTGCAACCAAGATGCGTCTATGACTCATTTTCATTCATTTCCTATCATTAGTTATTATTAATCTCTGGCTCTCCTCCTCTGCGTGCCTTATGTCTCCCTTTCCTTCACCCCAGCTGTCTTCCTGTTAAAAGTGAGTTTTTCCTTCCCACTGTTGCCAAGTGCAAGAAAGGAAAAATGGATTATCCTGTGCCAAAGAGTGTCAGAAATAGTTAAAAGAAAACTTGAGTTTAATTTAAGGCTTCATAGAACTGAATCTCTGCAATGTGCAAAGGTTTATAAGAGGCAAACACACGAGGAAAGAGGAAAAAGAGATTTTTTTATGCTAATTGCTACAGAATTTATGTAACCTACAGGTTTATGATTCTACATATATCTGAGGATCACAAAAATGAGGGAGGTGTGGATTAGAACAGCCCAGATCTGTACAGGTAACAGGTGTGAAAGAAAACGGCGATAACCATGAAACAGATACAGAAGACGACCGTCCAACAGTCTGAGTTTTAACACTGACTCAGACGCAGCTCCATCACAGGAACTCAGAGAGACACCTTCTGTCAGGGTGTGTGGAGACAAAGACTAAGCACTCAACGCAACAACAGCACCAACAATCACAAAACAAACGACACAAAAGGCAGACACTTCAAATTAAAACAGGAACAAAAACAGTCCCAGATCCTTGGAGGGCACAGAAACTACAACAAATAATAAAAATCATAACACAAAATCAAGACATCAAACCCTCAATGCCTCAGTCAAACCAGCCTTTGCACTCCCACTGTGCTCATGCAAATGTGAACCTCTGCATGCTGCAGTCCTCTGTTACTAACAAGTTTATCTGAGAGTTGTTAAGATTATGTCGTGTGCTCTCTGAACACATTTAAATCTAATAACGACGTCCACTGCAGAGCCAGAATCCTGATCTGAAGCTTATCCTGCCTGAAAACCATCAAACAGCAAATCCTTTAAATGTCCTTAATTTCCATTTGGCCTTATTAGTCGAGCAGCCTCCCTCTATCTCTTCTGCTTTGTGCTGGATCTTCTCTCTTATCATGCACTTACATGCAGTCTTTACAAATTCCAAAAACACTGTGCTGAACATGTGAAGCAACACACACACAATCTGATGAGCCCACATTCACAGGCATGAGAAAGGCACAAAATCCAAGCCACCTCCGTCAGCAGCTACGTTAAGAAGAGATCAGCGTCTCAGATTGGCAAGTGCCAGAAATCGAGAGCTGCAGAGATCAGGGGATCAAATCTACTTCATCTTTAAACATGCCAAAAAGAAACAGAGCAGTACTGTTTTTAACTTTGTAGCTTCAGAAACGCTCGGGTCAGACCTGCTTTCACAGAACTGCATCAGAAGCAGGAAGGAAAAAAGTTTCGTCAAAGTAAAAAGTGCATTTTATGGCGCTCTGGATTCGAGTGCAATCCTCCCTTCCATGTACTGTTGATAAAGTCTGGGTAAAGGTTTATGGAGCCTGAGAAGTGTGTTGTTGTGTGTCACTCACAGGCTGCCATGGTCTCAGAGCAGCTGTTATTGCTGTCATCCAGGCTAAAGAAGGGTGGCACACAGGTGGTGGAGCCCAGGCCCTGAGTCAGGTAGGTGGCTGCTGGGTAGTAGGAGTGCATGCGGTACTGAGACGACACGTTGTGGCTGGGCAGGCGGCCATCGCCATGAGGCATCTGCTTTATGCAAGTAAAACACAAAGACAGGCACTTTTAGATTGAAAACATACAAACACTGCATGCTGTGGATAAACAGCAAAGGTCCAGAAAGTGGAGGCCTGGAGGTCCTCTTTAATCCACCAAAGATCTGAATTAAGGTCAGTCTTCATATTTAGGAGCTGACCCATGGTTGAAGGTGTGGTATGAGGATTAAATAGCTCTCCATAAAAGTTCATGTTGGGGTCCCCGCTGGGCAGAAACAAAACCATCATATGACAAGATGACGACAGAAACAACACGAGACTAGAAACAAAATGTTTTAATTATCGGATATTAAATATGACATTAAATATATATTTTTTGCCTCCAGACAAACAAAACCTAAACAGATCTGTAACATTTGATGTGTGCAGTTATTTATCTGCTTGTTTACTCTTGGATCAGCTGGTTGTTGGTTCCAAACATGTTTGTTGCTATTGGGGAAGTTGCAGAGCGCCCTCTGGTGGACAAACTATACAACATCACTCATAACAGAGTTGAAGGGTGTTTCTGTCGCTTCTTTTTAATTGTTTGTTATAAATGCAATAATGATAAAATTAACATCAGTCTACATTTGGTTTTGCTCACGACAAAAATGTCCTGATCTTAAATGCTCACACTGAAATCTTAGCTGCACACAAGGGGATTTCTTTCTGAGGTGTTTGAATAGTTTCCGTCTGAGCTGATATCTTGGTAGCTACATGATGAATTAAAAAACTGAGCTTAAAGACATGCTGATAAAAACTGGAGATTTTCATGGGAACTGTTCAAAAGAACAAAGAACTGTTCCGGCTTTAAAAAGTCTTTCCTGTGACTTTTGCTCTGTGAGTCAAACACCAGCCGTTGGTTCAACAGAGGCTATACGCCATACTGGGGTCACATGATCTTAAGATCTGCACTTTAAATAAAGGTTTTATATAAAATACAGTTTATTTCCTGCAGCTCTGTGAGGTTACAGTGGTTTACACTGGCTTTATGACTTACATCAGAACATCAGAGCCCGCTAACACCGCCACTGGATATATTTATAATACAATATAAACGCCGCTGTTGTGTGAGTCCACTCACAGATTCTGACTGTAAAATCCTTCATCTCATACATCAGATTTTCACAGGCAACACTTTAACAACTCGGAGTGACAGAAAGAAATACAGCCGTAAAATAATATATGACAGAAAATTAGCAGTGTGTGATTTCACAGGCCCGCGGCTTGTTCTCAAAATGGGCAGCAACACCCAGAGCTGGCTTTCCTCAGTCCTCTGAAAACTTTAAAACGAGCTGTCTACTCAGCAGCAAGCCCGCCTCGCTGAGGGTTTTCAATTTCATTTTTATGGAATTTGATTTCTGTCAGGCTGTAATACGTCACCCGTATTGTCCACACCATCGGTTCTGCGACAGCTTTATAAACTGTTATTTAAGCTACACTCGGCTCCTGTATTAGGCCGTGAAAAATACAATACAGATTGGAACTGGAGTCTTGAAAGTGCACCGCGCTGATGGTTAAGCGGGACACACGGAGCACCAAACAAAACTGTCAAAGTTGCTCGCCGAGGCTGAGTTTTTCCATACGTTTACATCCAGAGGCGGCGAGCACATCCCCGGGTTCAGCACGATGCCACAGTGTGTAGCTAACTGTCCACATCATCTGACCTGTCATCAAGTCAGGTGATAGTTTGTGCCACTTTGTAAAAAGCAGGACTTTAAATTAGCTCAGTGTTGGTGTTCTCACACAAAGAGACAAATGGTGTTCAAACATATTTCCCCACAGATGATTAATAAACCTTCGACAGCAGCTGGATCCACCAGCCACCAATCAGGCTTTCACAAAGCTGTGGGGGGTTATGGAGCGATAAATGGGAAGCTGAAGCTGGAAGCAACACCAACGAAGAAGTAAAGTCAGGAGAAATGATCACAAACAGGTTCAAAATGTGTCGGTTAAAATAATGAAAGCAGCTCAAAACACCCAGATAACAGCTGCCTGGGATGTCCTTCAGACACGCGACCATAATCAGGCTGGTTATTCACACCGACCACGTGGTTATGCCCAGAGGAATCTGAATACCACTGCTTTATCAGATTATTTCCAGTTTACTGTGTTTTTCTGTGAACAGTGTAGGTTTTCATTCCAAATGTTTATGATTATGTGCTATAAATAAACTGTGTGTGTCCTCGTCAGTCCAAGTGCAGCTTCACCCTAACACGCTCACCTAAAGCATCAAACTTTGGAAACAGAAACAAAAACATGTCCTTCAGTGATAAGAGTTGAATGAAGTCACACAGTCAAGCTTAACTTTAATTCCAGGCTGATCAGCTGATCGCAGTGCCAGCTGATACCCTTCTACTATCTTACTGATGAATCTAATAAAGTGTCCTATTAACCTGCAGTAACGTCTCCACGGCTGCCTTCAGTCATGCTGGTTTGCAGCCCGCTATCATTCTCACTGGTGCTCGCTCAGGTCTGTGCAGAGGTCGCGCTGCTGTTTCTTAATCTTTTCCACATGCACGCATGAAACTTTTTTTTTTTTGCAGTAATTTAACCCGTTACTGTACTAAATTCAGTAACGCCATTACAGGTACAAATGTGCTGCTGTTTGCATTGCAAATCTTTAATGACCTGCATGAAGGATGAGCAGGAAAAATCAAAGGCGCCTTTTTTTCTGCACACTTGTGCCTGAATCAGCCGACTCCAGTTCAAGTGCAGGGAAGGAAGCTGGATGGTGTAGTGGTAAGACTACACACCTTCGGAACGGGAGTCACAAGTTTGATTCCCACCCGGTCTCCAGTAAGGGTCCTGACTAGACCCCCCACGCAAAAAAAAAAAAAAACCCCAAAACCCCCGCAGCTATGTCTGCAGCTTGGACACAAGAATTTCACTACATGTTGCACTCTGTATAATTGTGCATGTGACAAATAAAGGGTGTTTGTTTGTTAAAGGAAAGGGGGCATGACAATGGAACAATTCACAGTCAGGGTTCTCAAAGCGTGGTCTGCAGGCCAGCAGCAGCCCTCAGTAACAGTCTGCAGGCCTGTAAGCGAATGAAGAAACTGCTGCTCAGTTTTTACTGCAAAGCGCAGTTTAACATCAAAGCAGCATTTCTTTAAAATATTACGAGTTCTGTGATCAAGACTAAAGTACAACAAGGGCCACTGCTACAAACTGGACGTGCACATGCGTCTCAATATCAGCCTGTCGGGTCAGGCGTGCAGCATCGGCTCTCCTGTGGTCCTGCTTCAGCATGTGTGCAGTTTTTGCCTTATTTGCACTCAGTCTGGAGAACACCTGGATGTACCAACCAAAGCGATTTAAACAAGGCACATGTCAGACAGCACTGATATTAATATTGAAATAAATGGCGAGTGAAGAGAAAGCCACCATTATCACCATGACATCAGTAACAACTTGTGCCAAACGTGTAAGACGGCCGTACGCTGCGGTTTGCTCACAGACCTACAGTGCCTCCTCTGAACCACCCAGATAAGTTGCTGAGTCCTTAAGGAGGGGCTTCCTTACCTCCCTGAGAGGGCCTGTCTTCTTATCTGGCACCATCTCCTGTCTGGAAGCTCTACACTACCCTTATATTATCACCATCCACCTGCATGACAGCCAAGCGTCACTGAGTGCACAGGAGAAAAGGAGGAGGCAGATGGCCTTCCACTGATAAAGACCACATTGTTTCCTCTGCTGTTACAGTGGGAAGAGCTCAGGACCTGCGCATCACTTTATTATGACGCATTAGCTTAATGATTTTAAGGGAAATGCATATTTCACCTCAGTCATGAGTGAGGCGTTAAGAAGTGCCAACAAAACATAAAAACAGAACAGACGAAAACAAACTGGCAAAAAGCAGGTGCAGAAATATAAAAAATAACAAAGTTTGACTTGAAACTTGTTGTTCGTAACTTTCATGGATAGAATTTCCGGGCGCAGCAAAGTGTGGCCGGCGGTTTCTGGCTTGGTGGCCTCGGGATCACCTCTGTGCTTTCTGCCGATCTTCTGGCTTTATCAGGAAGTGACCTCTCGCTTAAACTGGAGGGTTTGCAGCCAAGCGTGAAGCAGCTGGCAAGAAAAGTCAGAGGCCACAAAATGGTGTGTTTGGGAGGAGTTCAAGTATCTCTGGGTCGGGTTCACAAGTGGGTGGAGAGAGGAGCAGGAGTCAGCGGGGATCTGAACGCTGTACCCATCTTTACGGTGAAGAGAGCTGAGCGTGAAATCAAAGCTGTCGATTTACTGCTCAGTCTACGTTCCCGCCCTCGCCTACGATCGTGGATGCAAGCAGTGGTACCAAACAAACATTTGTGGTTGTTTGTTTCTTTTGTACTACTTGAACACTACAGTGACCCTCAATGAGACGACACTGCCAGCAGGGGCCCACAGCTCATTTAAGTGTGAACCCTGTTCCATCCAGCAGTAGTTGTAGTTCGTCACCTGAGAGGGACTCAGAGTAAAGCTGCTACTCTTCTATAAGGACACCAGATGAGGTGGTTTGGGCATCGTAGGAATCATAGTCCTACCAGTAGGAGACCACAGGAAGACCTCGGGCACACTGGTCAGACTATGTTTCTCAGCCAGCTTGGTGACACCTCAGAGCTCGAGGAGGTCCCTGCTTAGACTGCTGCCTCTCAGATCAGCAGCAGAATATGGATGCATGGCTGAAAACCAGTGTTTAAATTAAAAAATGTATATGAGCCACCAAGATTATTCTGACCGTGAGCCCACGACTACAGCAACAAGGTGAACTGTGCAGATTTTTCTCCTGTTACACACTTTGTCAGGAGTTTCCTGCCTCACAGTGAAGAAAACCATTTATTTCTTAGTTCTGGAAGTTTCATAGTAGATCCATCCACAGTTAATGATGATTCGCCTTTGCCATCACCTCTGTCAGCATCAACAGATTTATAGATGTGCATAGTGTCGTTTATGCACTCACAATGAGATGTTGTATTTATAAAGGGACACCTTGAGAAAAACCCCAACGAATGAAAAGTTAAAGGCTGTTGGGCTTGCATTGACTCGGGCGTGCTCTCTGCATCGTGCAGAAACAGGACAGCGATAACTGCTTTGCATCAAATATGGAGACAAAATCTAAAGTGAGCAACTCAAGGACTCGCTTCAGTTTGGGATACTAAAATCTGAATGCAGCTCACTGAACTGGAGGTTTAGGACGGGTAAAGGAGACACAACAGTTTCCTTCTTTCTTTCTCTTTAACCAAATGTTAAAATCAGGCAATGAACTATTTCATCCCACCTTTCTACTTACAGATATTATTTATTGAGTGTTTGCTGCTCTAAAACTCATCTTCATTAAATCAGCTCCTCGTGCAAATACAAAAAAATCTGCCTCTGATATTGAATAACCACAGCACGTAGCCCTCTCAACCTGACAACTTCACTGAAAATATCATAAATCACAAAAGCGGATGGCCAAATTATGCTAAAGAGCGCTAACTGATTAGCATTAATGTGCTGGCTTTCTCCCTCGGGCGCTGAGGCATAGCGGTGTGTTCCTCTGCCGACAGACAATACCATTAACCTTTGCAATTCAGGCTCTGCTGTGCGCGGGCAGGATCGCGGAGGCAGTGACCCCAAAAGTAGACGTTGCTACTGGGGCAACTGAGAGAGAAGGAGGGGGCGGAGAGAGGGGTACAAATGTTCTTCATAAAAACACAAACGCAGGAGAGTTATAGATCTAATCTGCTCCATGCATAAGCTTAGTGTGTGTGTGTGTGTGTGTGTGTGTGTGTGTGTGTGTGTGTGTGTGTGTGTGTGTGTGTGTGTGTGTGTCCTGCTCTCTCTTTTACCATCAGCGCTGACTTTTTTCAATTGAATTGTGACCTGGGTGTAACCACGTATACGGTTATCTGAGCACAGGACACACTGATGCATCACTGACTCGGTTACATTTCCTGAACACAGACGTCGAACCTTCTCCATCAGGACACGTTCGAGTTCCTCATCAGTCTCATACATGAACACTGCCCCTCATTTAGTCCTTTAAACTGTTCTGACAGACATCGTTCATCAGGCGGCTTCTGTTAGAAACCAGCTGGGGCTGTTTTGAAATGTAATGTGATTACAATAAGCAAACATACAGCAACATCAGAGCTTTTATTTCTATTTTGTTCTGAAATCTGTTCACTTTTCTTCACTTTCCACAGCAGGTTTGCTTGTTTTGGTTTACTCGTTAAGAGCTTTGGGTTCAGCTTTGTTAGTTTCAGTGTTGGGTTCAACGTTTTTAGTCGTGGAGTAAATTTCCACTAATCAACCGACCAACTACTACTGTTACAGCTGCACATTACTTTCCTCAGTTTATATACACTAACTTATTGGAAGTTACACGTCTACTTTTTAATGCACAGGTACGATATTTAAACTACTTTCATATCCTGCTCTGTTTGCACACTACAGCTGGCTTTGCCATTTATCTGTACTTTAATTTTAATAACTGCACAGAACTGTTTTGGTAACGATTGTCCATGATGGAAATATGTAACAATTTTGTGTGTCTCCGTCCTGTGTCCTCTTCTGCTTGTATAGGTGTTTTTTTGCTGCTTTTAGAACCAAATTTCCCCTGCGGGACAATTAAAGGATTATTCTATTCTATTCTATTCTATTCTATACATAAGTTCAGAGCAGTTATCTGAATACAAACACTTTGTGAATGCAGTTAATTTGCAGCCATCCAAAGTCTAGAGTTGATTTTTATTTTTCACAGCTGGTTTCTGTTTTTAGACACCTTTAGTTCACTAAAATATCCTTAAAGATGATTTAACACTGGATTGATTTTCATCGCTTTTCTTTTGACCGAGCAGTAAACATCCAGTATAATCAGCCCCAAATTCATTTCAGTGATTTAAACAGAGGTCTGTACTTGAGCGCAGTAAGAGCGAGGCAGCGGACCTGGAGTCAGAAACTGGACGCATCTTTATCCTCTGGGTTTGCAGGACTGTAACATACTATAAAGTGACCACTAAGGCAAGGACGTCAAACTCATTTTATATGGTGGGCCCACTCTGAGCTTCAGGGGGCGGGACCAGTGAAACTCTGCGTTCTGTCAGTGTAAAGAAGTCTAACTGCACCCTCAGAAACCCCAAAGTGAGAAAGTTCAACTTTAGCTCATCTCAGATACATGACGGTATAATCAACACGACTCTTTGGGCTTAAACTGTAAGAAATTAATTCTTGTGAATTAAAAAAGAAACATTTTCATATTAAACACTGAAAAAACGAAACTTTTCTGTCATGTAAACGTATGTTTAACCGAGTTACTGTGGTGTAGTATGAATGATCATGGGGTAGGGCTGTTCGATATAACGATATATGACGATATATAAACGTCTATCGTTTCATTTTACGCTATCGTTTGTTTCGTGGTGTCGCAAAATAAACTGTTTACGGCAATATTTGTTCATGGTTTTGATGGTGACTGTAGTGGTTATATTAATTTCTTAAAGTTCTCTCTTTCTCTTATATTTAATATAACCACTACAGACGGACAAACGCCCGTTTTTATGCGTTGTCGTTAGCAACAACGACGATAAAACCATCCCGTGTCCGCTTGTTTATGTTCCACATAAACCTTTCAGAATAAAGCTCAAGATCCTGTTGAGACTTTTCAAAATAAGCTGAATCACGTGAAAGATGCAGAGTGTTTACAGATGAGAAGTAAAAAAATGCTAAAAAATAAACCTTAGACTCAAACGTTAGAACAGGCTTCTCCCCGCAGCACGCCGTGTTAGAAATACAAAGAAAACGGCGGCCGTTACAACTTATGTCTAAAAATGCATCGTTTCATGCATCGGTTAAAACACTCGACTCCAGCTACATGACGCCCAGCTGGAAACATTTCAGCAACCCGAGTTTCAAAAAATTACAGAAAATGTTAAATTTTCATGATTTATCTCGTTATCGGACGATAGATGTCTTATATCGGGATATAAGATTTTGGTCATATTGCACAGCCCTGTCATGGGGGAGGTCTTTATTAATAAGAAGTGCTGTAAAACATCCATTGGGTCAGACTGGAGTCAGCGGTGGCCTGATTCTGGGCCCCGGGCCTTATGTCTGACACCTCTGCATTAAGGTGTCTTGATGCTCAGACTCAAACATCCAGGTAAGTAAATCCCAAAAGGTTGATTCTGTTCATCTGTTTCATCATCATCCAAGTGACTTCTTCAGTCTGAGCTGACTTGATCAGTGGTTGTTGATCAATATTCATGATGATTTGCATATTAATGATCAATGAACTGACCTCCCAGCCCATTGTTCCCTCAGTGGGCTGGTTTCAGTCATTATGCAAATGTCCTGTTTATAAGGCTGAAACCTGCAGTCAGCTGAGACTGAAGACGTCACCTGGATGATGATGATGATGTAAACGTGAAGATGAACAGAATCGACCTTTTGGCCTCTGCATTGGGGAAAAACTACCTGAGTTTTGAGCACTGAAGATGCCTCTCGGATGACGGGTGAAACATCCTAATGATCAAAATATTCCAGCTGTTTTCAGTTCAAGCACTTAAAACTGCCATGAGCTGGAGGACTGAGAAGCTGCAGACCTACTGACAGAGTGAAGACACCCCAGAGGATTAAATGCAAAGCAACTTCAGATTTAGGCTTTCCTGTTTATGTAGTCCAAAGTAACTGGCAAATAAAAGCTTCACTAAGTCACACTGACTTAGTGAAGCGGACCTGTGAGATCTCTTTATAGCCACAAACCCAACAAGAGGCTGGAATTTAGACATTAAAATATCAGTTTAACATAATCAAAACTGTGAGTTACAAGGATTTTTGGGCTGTGACTGTCTACATAATAACAAATCAGTGCCAATCTAACCAACACTCATTTAAAATGAGGAACATTTAACACCAGTTTCACACTGGTTTAACACCAGTGATTGTCTGAGAGAAACGCGACACTCTCGTGATAAGTTGGCGTGAAAGCGAAGCCTTTCCCGACTGAAGCGCCGTAAAGCCGCTTACCTCCCGTTTCTGTGGCATGAATTTCTCACATGCTGCTTTACAGGCTTTGCTGCTACGCGAACAATAAACTATGTGCAGACCTGTTCCTAAACATGAAGAACATTCCAACACCAAAGCGGTTCTTTTATATTTGAAGCCACAACAGTTAATCCCCTGTAGCGGGTCAGGTTTGATGTAACTGGGTTAAAGTAATACGATTATGAATTGTAGCTTGACGCACACGGACAGATTTGTCCTGCCGAGCTCACCCAGCTGTTTAAAATTCCTGTCAAATCAACGTATCCAACAAGCAGGACCAACGCTCACGCCTTCATTAGCTCCTGATCACACTGACTGTCGCTGCTGTGGCTCACCTGGTACTGCGGGTAGTTGTAAAGGTTTCCATAGTAGGTGGGGTAGCGCGAAGGCTGGTAGAAATTGTAATAGGGGGTTTCCAGCAGGAGGTCAGACGGTCCCTCGGTATGAGCCCTGGCAGCGGCTGATGGGCTGGGGGACGATGCTGAGCGGGTCCCTGGACACAAAAACAAACAAATCACGATGAGACCGCGAGGATGAAGAGTAAAGTCTGTGGCTGGTTGTTTCAGCACTGTCAGGTAATTTAACATATGATGTTCAGGATGTTTTCAAACGCTCGTGTTTGTGTTTTGTTGCAATTTTAACAAGGAAACAAGTCTCGTTACACCCGTCTCACATTTTACTGATGCTAAAATGTAACAATTAACTTCTCTCAGCATTTAAGTTACACTTGTTCAGATCATTAAAGGAGACAGAAAGAGTTCATTTTGAAACATGCTGCCCAACAGCTCCATCTTCAGGTGACAGCTGTACCTGGTGTCAAACATACAATTGTCATTTTTCATGATGAAGATGACCATTAAGTCATCATTACTCACTCTCGGTTGTACGTTTCTTATCAGCAAGGACACATTCTTCCCAGGCAGACCCTGATCTTTGCACAGGGAAGACACTGTGCACCACTGGAGCCAAACATGATCACATTTACTGTCCCAACTCCTGCTCCACACAGTGCTCCACTCCTTTTTATACCTCAATCTTCATCTCTACCCCCCCGTTCCCTCAAAATAAAAGGAACACACATACAAACAGACAAAGTGCAAGATAAGAGCAGCCTTGATCCAAAATCACATTTAAGCGCTATCAGCGAAACACTCTTCTGTGTCAGCTTCCACACAACCTGGAAGAAAAACTCAAGGACATATTTTCAAGTTTCCAGTGTCCTTTGTTATCACAGAGTCTCTTGTTCTCGTCTAGAAACGTGTTCAGTCCACAGGATGTTGTTCAGCCTTGGATTAGCAATAACACCAATTAACATTTTAAAAAAGCAACAACATTAATTCACTGAGGGGTAACTAGTTTATCTAGACAGGCACACAACAGAGAAGGAGGGAGTGCAGGCAGGTGGATGCTTCTCAGACCAGCACATGAACAAAGTGACTTGCAGCTGAAGTGCAGGCAGTAACGCTGACCTGTGTCCAGACCTCACAGGTGAAAAGGTGTCTTTGAGAGAATTAACTGGAATTATTTCAGACACTTGACACGTTAATAGCATTGTTTTTGTTTTTGTTTTTGTTTAATAACTAAAAACACTGGAGATCTCCAATAATAAGGTTCATAACACAAAATCTGACGAGGTCCATGTAACACGAGGTTACCTGTGACAGCAGAGGTGGGGTGGCTGGTAGGTGTCGGGGACCGTCCCTCCACAGAGAACAGGCAGTCTGCTCCAACTTCATTCTTGACCATCATCTCAGAACCGGACAGAGACACTGGACTACACATCCCAAGCTCTTCTTCTTGGGCCTGCTGCCTCCTCAGGGCAACCTGGAAGGGAGGAGAGGTTTGATAAGGAACCGCGAGCATGAAACAAACATTGCCCTTATCTGCTGACTTCCCAGAACAGATTTAAACAGAGGCTCGTCTGAAAATTGTAATTACACCTGATTAGACAATAATAAGATTGTTTGTGTGCAGATAAACTGTTGATATCGCCATAAAACAAGAGCATTTTGAAAACACGCTCCTGGCTGCTGAGCGAGATGAAACCAGCAGCTCTTTGTTGTTTATAATTCTTCAAAAACTGTTTAACGACCGACTGGAAAAATTTATAGATAAACATAAACGACTCACCGAGAGTCAGTACGGATTCAGATCAAGCAGATCAACATCATCGGCACTATCAGATTCAATAGAATACATCACAAATTCCATAGACAAAAAGCAATATGTGGCTGGGTTATTCAGAGACTTGACAAAGGTATTTGACTCTACAGATCAGGATATATTAATAAGAAAACTAGAACGTTATGGTGTCAGAGGGGTGGCTTTAGATTGAGTCCGGAGTCATTTAAGTGAGAGGAAGCAGTTTGTGAAAATAAATGGTGGTTGCTCCTCATGTATGCACATTGCTTGTGGTGTACCCCCCAAAATTCAACATCATTAACGACATCTGTAAAGTGTCCAAAGCATTAAAAATGGTTCTCTTTCCTGCGATACAAACATTTTTTGCTCTGGTGATGATCTGCAGAATTTATTGGAGGATGTGAAATAAGTAAAGTCAAGTTCTGGCTCGATAAAAACAAATTATCATTAAATTTAAATAAATCTAAACTTATGTTATTTGGAAATAGTCGTTTAAATACAAATGCTGAGATTCAAATAAATGGTGTTGATATTGAAAGAGTCAGTGAAAATAAATAATAACAGATGAAAAACTTAACTGAGAGCTCACGTAAGATATATTCATGCCAAAGTATCACGAAGCATTGCAACACTAAACCAGGCAAAGCAGGTATTCGACAGAACATCACTTCATATTCTCTACTGTTCACTGGTTTCACCATACTTAAGCTATTGTGCAGAGGTCTGGGGCAACAACTATAAAACATTACAGTCACTTTTTACTCTTCAAAAAAAGCAGTTGGAATCATCCACAGTGCAGGTTACTGGAACATACAAACTCACTATTTTTGCAGTCGGAAATATTGAAAATTGACGTTCTAGTAAAATTCCAAACAGCACAAATTTTATTCAAAGCATAAAATAAAGAACTGCCAGGAAATATTCAGAGTATGTTTGTTTTGAAAGAAGGAAGTTATAATTTAAGGGGTTTTTGTAACTTCAAAACAGGGCAGGTCCGTACTACAAGAAAAAGCTTTTGTGTTTCTGTTCATGGAGTGAAACTGTGGAACAGCCTGAATATGGAATTACAGCAACGTCCAAACACAAAACAGTTCAAAAAGAGTTATAAAAATATGATCTTGAAATTATGTGAATGTCTCTATTAAAAGATGTACAGGATATAGTATATTAGAAATCTATTCACCATTTTTATTACAAATTATATCAGTAAGGAAGCTGACTAAATATTGAATGATAATTTATGGCAAAGGGGTGGGATCAAATAAGTGTGTACTTCTTCCCTTTCAACGTGTAAATGAATCAGAATGGTAGCAATATTGAAATGTATTGATTTTTGTATAGTATTTTATTCTCTCTCTTATTTTCTTTTCTAAATGTACCTGTATATTGTTTACATGTTTGAAATAAATTAACAATCAATCAATCAATGATTGGTGTAATCAATCAGGCCATCGGCTCAGCTTTCTGTAAACTGACAGCTCTGTGCATCGATGTATCTCAGGGTCAAGAGTAAAACATGATGTTTTACCCAGTTAAAAAGACATTTTAATTCTTTATCTGCTCATTTTGTTAGTATCAGTTCACCGTAAGAGTCACTTTCAAGCAGAAATTCCAAATAACTTTTTTAAACAGTTTTCACACACCTGACCACGCTAGACCAACTTATTCATCTCTTCTTTAGAAAATGAGGAAATTATCCAGCACTACTGACTTTAAAAGCCACTGATTTCTAAATTTTGCTGCGTTTCCTGCTAAAAAAAAAAGTTTTCAATAGGATTAAATACAGTCTATTTAAAAAAGACAATAAACTTCAGTTATTAAAGCGTTCTTTACAGGACAGATCATTAAAAATGAGAGCAGAGACTATGTTCTTTAATATAAATCTCATGTTAACTGTACTATTATTCTTTGCTTGTTCTGTAATATAAAACTCAATAAACATAATGTTTAAAAAAAAGTGAGAGCAGAATCAACAACATGGATTTAAAGAAGCTCAAAGAAAAAACAGTAGATATCAATGTGGGGAAATACTGGAAGAACCAACAAAAATATTCTTTACAAGAAAAAAAACATGTGGTTATTTTTAGTAACTTAATACATTTAAAATGTTATTTTACAAACTCTTAAATTGTCACTTTAAATTACAAAGTTACAAATGAATTCACTTTGCTTTTTGTAAGTATCTTATAAATGTGAGCAGCTGCTGGAACATTTTAACCCTGAACTTTAGCTCCGTGCAGCAGCTAACTGTTAGCTCTGTACGAACTTGGCTAGCTGCTTTCTGGGTGGTTATTACTAATGAACAGACTCACCCGCAGCAAACAGGGTTTAAAAGTCCACAGACATAAATAGAAAGTCCCAAACAGCCTGTGTGGCTGTGTGTGGTCACAAAACCTTTGGCTTGGTGTTAAAAAGCAGTTTTGTTCTCAGCTGCAGCTAGCCGCGCTAACGGGCGCCTAAACTGAGTTACCTGGGCCGCCATGACTCTCTGTCTCTCCGCGATCAGTTTGCATTTGGGACACTGGCAGTCCCTCCAGTTGCAAAAGCGCTTGTGTCCCTTCAGTGGAGACACGTATCCGTGATTTCTACAGCGGGAGCACTTGGGCATCCTGGGGGATTTCTTGGCTTTGGGGGACATTGGTCCGCTGCAATCCGGTACCTGCTTACTCTGTTTGTCCTGGCTCATGGGTCCTGGCAATAAGGAGTGCTGATAACTGTTGGACCTGCCCAGAGAAGACGTGTGCACACGGACAGGTCTGCTGCTGAGCCCAAGCAGAGGCTGGCTGATAAGATATGCACTGGTGCCAGGCTGGAGGCTGTAAGGTCCCTGTCCCTCCACACCCTGCTTTTTGGTTTTTTTCCGGAAGGCCTGGGATCCAGTGGGAGGAAACAATGCGGGGGAGAGAGCTGCAAGTACAGAAGCATCATTCTGCAGGCCTCCCGTTTTTCTCTCTCCAGTCACGAGTTAAAAATATTGACTCAAAAACACAATTTAAAACTCAATACAATTCTTCTTATGAGGTGCAGGGACCAGAAAAGTGTCCTCAGAGGCCACCTGATGGCTTTGCAGAGTGAAAAGAGGCACTCTTTGGACTTTAACTCAGTCTGTGCCAGCTTTGCAGTCTGAAGGACCAACGCGTGGGCCAAGTAGGTAACAGAATATAACCATGACTCTGTGTTATAATCTGAAGATTTAACTTAACTACGGTTCATGCCAATTATCCCCCAAATTAAATACAGGAAATTGTTCTGCCTGTCAAATTAAAATAACTATTACTATTAGTGTAATATTCTTTATAGTATCTTCCCACTGAAACATATTTATTGCAGTGTTTTTCCCACCTTGGCTGCCGGTGAATTAATTAATTGCTCAGCTTGACTGAGCTGAAACTGAGCTGACCTCCGCACCGTCAGTCAGCCCGGTGGATTTATAGACAGGGAGTGAGGTGAAGCTCAGAGGCAGCCAATTAAAATCCTTACAGCCAAACGGAGGGGGGATAAAACAAAGTTGCCAATTAAAAAGCAGCCCCGAATCACTGAGTCAAAATAAATAGCTGCTACACTTCACTGGCTCAGGTCCTAAAGTAACTGAAAGCAGGGCTGCAACACTGCGTTTAATTGCCTCTAAAGGTTATAATGACAGATTATAATGCAGTGATAAAGTCTGCAGTTTAATGCAGGTAACATCTCCATTAGTCTGAATCCAGTCCAAGCAGGCCTGTAAAACACAGCAGACCAACATGGAAAACGTATGTGCCTATCATCCACCGCTCTATAATAAATATGAATAAATGCTGCCTCTCAGCAGCTCAGAGAGAGACACTTATTTTGAAATGATCATCAGTGTAAAATGAACAGTAGAGCCAATAAAAGCCAACTATGTAATCCAGCCCCCACAATGATTTATGCTTTAAACTGAGTATACGATGCAACAAGAAGTAGGTATGAAGTTGGCTTTGAATACCTGTAGTTAGGTCTCAGACCTTCCTTTTGCAATGGTCTGTGTCCTAATAGAGGTTTGTTTGCATTGATGAAGCAGTGAAATGAAATGATGAATGGCCACGCAAATAACCTTGTCTTTATATATTTAATTTACCTGGGTGGACACAAAGAGATGTCAAAACCAATTTGTGTTACTGAAAGTGAAAGCATATAAAGAGTTTCTTTTATTTTCGACACTTTAGTCTCTGAAATGTTTCTGAAGCTTTCCGTGTGTAGCTGCTGCTTCACTGTTATTATGTATTATATTGATATTTTCCCCCGTTGATACCTTTTAGCTACAACCACGAACTCAGTCTTCAGTTTCTTTTGTACTCTCTATGCGCCAGTGTCTTTTTAATTATTTTCTTTTCATTCTTATTTTCTATGCATTTAGTTCTATTTGTGATTGCACATTAACTGAATTTTAAGGGAAAATGATGGCATATTAAACAGAATGGAAAGATATATTAGCTCTGCCACATTTAAAAGGCATGAAAGTCTTTTATCCCAGCACGGTATGTATTAAATTGTTATCAAGAAAGTTTAAATCTCAGTCAATTCACAATCACGAATCAGCTTAAAGAAGAAGTCGCCCCGTTTCCGAGAAGTCACTGAAGGCAGCATTGCCTAGCAACGGTGCCGTTTAGTTTCTCGCGCCGGGCTATCGGCGGAAACTTTAGCTAACTTTCTGTGAGACACAATGCCCAGAAAGACGGAGAGAAAAAGCAGCGACAAACGAGATGGAAACAAGAAGACACCGAAAAAGGAAAACTCCGAGTTTCCTGCAGAGAAAAGCGGGTCTGCGGACAAAGAGAAGGACCTCTACCTGACACAGATAGCGTATTTAACCGACGAGCTGGAGCGGTGAGCCGTTTAAGTTTACCGTAATGTTTAGAGTGATTGTGTGTGCAGTAAAAAGCACTTTGTAATGATATCTTAAATATGTTTTATTTGCTAACTCGATCTAATGTTGCATTAGCATAATGGAGGCTGAATTTACAAAGCTTCATTGAAATGAACTGATTTTACAAGCTACAGTGAGACCTTCATTCTTTGGTGCGCTCAGATAATAACTAAGGACAATAATGTTTTATTTTTCCTCCCAAAATACCCCATCTTGGGTGGGAAGGCAAGCAAATTCTCTTAAAATGCCATTAAACATGTACTTACACTCTGCACAGCCAAAACAATTAAAGAAAGAAACAAATGATCCCATAGTCCGAAATATGATTGAAGTTTGGTTTACAATAAAAGAAATGATGAATATTAAGAATAACCTCTCTCAGGTTAGTCCTATTTGGGGGAATGCTTTATTTGTACCAGGAAATTTGGACGCAGGGTTCCAGGGTTGGGCAGAAAAAGGTGTTAGGAAAGTGGGTGATCTTTTTTGTGATGGAATAATGGTCTCATTTGAGGATTTAGTTTCAAAAGTATTTACAGATTAGAAGCTTCATTTCTTCCATGCAAAATCAGTTTCTCAGCCTTCCCCAGTTAAGTAAGTTAGAGGAGTTAATGGTGGGAAAAGGTGGTAATAAAGGCTTAATTTCAACATTCTATAACTGGATTCTCTCTGCCTCTCCAGAAACACCAGTTTCTAAGTTAGAAGCTTGGAGAAAGGACCTAAATATTAATATTTCTGAGGAGACATGGAAGCCAATTTGCTTAAAATCACAAAAACAATCGATTAATAGTAACCTAAAGTTATTACAATACAATTGGATCATGCAAACATATGTAACACTGGTGAAATTAAACAAATATAATAACAGAATTCCAGATACATGTTTTAAATGTGGAGAAGCCCGTGGAACATTTTTCCATTTTGGATGAGGGGAAAATTGTTTAGTCTGTGCTAGCTGTTTCTATTGTCTATTTTTTGTTTTCTTTTTTTCTCTTTTTTGTTTCCTTCAATATGTATAAATGTCACATATGGTACGAATGTACACATATTCTATGTGTTTTTTATTTGATGTAAGTTTGGAAGAGAGCAGGGTGGGAGGTGAGGGGGGGGGGGTTCCTATTACTGCAGCATATTACTGGGAAAACAGACCTTTGTATGCTGTTGCAAAAAGCATTAAAATGTATTTAAAAAAAGAAAAGAAAGTAAATTGCAGTGTGAGACTCATGTTTCTCACACTGCTTTGTGGTGACTTTGAAACTAACCAAGGTTCAAAAGAATATTAAAGTATTTCAGGCAAGTTGATTGTCTTGTGTCAGTAATTTTAGGTGCTTACTGTCAGAATTTTCTCAAAAGAAAGAAAATTAAGTGTTGAAAGTGTCTGTTTGTTTTTCAAGTATTGGAAACTTGCTTTTTCTAAAAAAAAAAAAAAAAAAAAGTTCATTTGGATTTAGTACATGTCACACTGGGAATATTTTTTAGGGTTTTCCATCTTATCTGTCAAAAACATTCACCTGATTTGGCCTGTTTTAAAGATAATTTGTATTTGAGAAGCTGGAAATAAAATATCACTCCCACACCTGCAAAACTGTGGTTTCTACAGGCCTCGAGACCTTCACATATTTATTTGTTTCAGGCATCCATCGGTCTGAGTGAGCTTGAGGTCACTCAGGCAGTGCATGCTCTGCTCGAGCTGTAGAGCTGCTTGAAATCCAGAAAAGGCCAGATGCAGTTTATAAATCGTTGAAGCTGTCATCCTTAACCCCTCAGATATCAGCTGAAATGTGATGACCTTGTGAGACAGAGGAAAGACTTGCTGACTCAGCGCAGCACACTGGAGCAGGAGAACAGAGACACGATCGCGTACCTGAAGCGTTCCCTGTTGGAGAAGGAGGACGAGGTGGGCGAGCTGTCGCAGCGGCTGCAGAACCAGCTGCAGGCTTCAGATCAGGAAAGAGACGCCCTGCAGCTGCGGCACAGCCGGGAGAGGCAGGAGCTACAGAACCGCATCGATGAGCTTATCAAAGAAAACACAGCACTCGGTAAAAATTCAGCTCTTAGCATGTAGCCCATCAGAGTTTACCACAGGGTATCCACATAAACATCAAAGTGATGGTAGGGATTCGATTTTTAAAATAATAATAAGGATCTTTTTTAAATAAAAGATGAAATTTCTGGATCTTCCTCCCTTTTCAGTTCAGTTCATTTTTATTTCAAACATATTCTTTCACAATCATTACAAAATATCACTGCATTCTTTTGTTTGAACGTTTTACGTGTAACTAATTTTAATGGCATCTGGTCAAACGACTGGTATGAGTTCAGTTTATACTGAGACATATTTTCCTCAATAATCAATTATTTGAATAAATAAACCTTTGATTTTATACATTTCAGATGGATTTTACTCCAAAGTATTTGTTCATATTTATGAGGGCGGTGTGTGTCCCTGTCTGTGTAGCATTAATAAAGCTCTGTGGGGGAATCTTAATGATTACATTATTTGGAATCTTGTGATATTTTAAATGTGTTAAATTAAATATGTCTTTGCATTTCAGGAGAATATACATTTCCCATTTAACTTTCTGAAGCCTGTTCTGAAACATTAGTTTAATGTTGTATCATACCATGAAGTGTCTGCCACAAGAATTCAAATGTGGGAACTCAAAAGTTTTCCTTCCAATTAAAGCCTTTTTGTTTTGTCTCAAATATAGAAATTAATAATACTAAAATTTAAAAAAAGGTTTTACTTTTGGAAAGGCTGAAAAGAACTGACAGTGATTTGCTGGAAGAGGCCTCGATCAGCCTCTCCCCGCCAAAGATGTCAAAAGGAGCTCAGCTTTATAGTATTCCTATATTTATAGTATTCCTTGAAAATCCAGCCCAGATTTCTTTTGGATGCAAGTGTTTCCAGCAGGAACCATTAAACTTTCAGGAGGTTTATTTCAGCAAAGACTGGCTTCAGGGAATGATTTAAACTCTCCTCTTCTCTCCTCCAGCAGAGAGGTTTGCAAGCCTGGAGGCGTTTCAGGGGCAAAAGGAGGAGATGATGTCCAGCTTAGAGTCTCTGGAGAAGCAGCTGGCGAGTCAGAAGGAAGAGCACAAGGATGACATTCACAGCCTGGAGATGAAAGCGCTGCTGGAAAAGAGGAGGTGGAATCCACTTTAAAAATCACAGCACAGACTCGTTCCATTACCCGGGTCGAGTCCACTCGTAGAAACTAGTTTAAGTTCAGACTGTAAACAAATCCGTGTCATCGCAGCAACTCGCAGCTTGTCTTCAGGACGACATGTTAATCCTGCCTCTGTAGCACTAATGTTTTTTCCTTTATGTCATCCTCGTCCCACCAAGGGTCGTGTTCCTTTGAAGCTCTGAACCTGCAGGCATAAATTTAAGGGCATAAAATAAGTTTTCTCTCACCCCAACCAATCGCAGCAGATGGCCCCGCCCCTCCCTGAGCCTGGTTCTGCCGGAGGTTTCTTCCTGTTAAAAGGGAGTTTTTCCTTCCCACTGTCACCAAAGTGCTGCTCATAGGGGTCATATGATTGTTGGGTTTTCTCTGTATCTACTGTACAACATGAAGCGCCTTGAGGCGACTTTTGTTGTGATTTGGCGCTATATAAATAAAATTGAATTGAATAAATATCTGGCTATATATGAGAACACTCACCTTATCTACTGCACAGCAAATACACAAATATGTCAGTGTCTCCTCACAAGGCTGCATACCTGAATTATCCACCTAAAATACCCTCTGACTTTACCTCCTTTGTCTTGTGTCCTGCCAAAGATTGGAGAGAGAGATGGAGTCTCACGCTGCAGCCATGGCAGCAGAGGTGCAGCTCCTGGTGGACCAGAAAGTCCCGGAGACGACCAGGCTGGCGCTGCAGGAGAACGTGGAGGTGAAAGCTCGCGTGGGGCAGCTGTCGGAGCAGGTGCAGATCCTGATGGAGGAGAATGCCGCCCTGCGGGGCTGCAAGAGTCAGCTCAGCACGGATGTGGAAAGCCTGGAAGAAATGCTCAGAGACACGTCACGCACCAGCTGCGTCCGTAAGAAGGTAAGAGAAGGAATTCTAAATGTCTTTAAGTTTAACTTAATATTTTAAATGCAGTGTAACCACAGTCATGCTTCACTGTCCACTCAGATTACAGCGGCTTCGAATAATCCACGTTTTATTTAGTTAAATCAAGGTTACTGAAAAGTGGACCAGCATTAGACAGTGTGCTCCCAGTGCCAGGCCCTTTCATCGTGTTTAACGCCAACGTCTTCTTAACGTGAAAAACAAGGGATTCACTCTAAATCCATACCCAACTCTCTCCATCAGGTGGTGGAGCAGCTCACAGAGAAGTGCCAGCAGCTGCAGGCGGAGCAGAAGGACTGCAGGCAGCGGCTCGAGCAGCTTCAGACCGAACACGCAGGAGCCCTGGGCAAGATGGAGGCGCTGAGGTCAAAGTTCACTCTGCCGTCCGTACAGATGAGTCTCACTCAGGTTCACGTTCACGTTAATGAAAGCAAAGCAGCAGGTGCAGTTATTACACATACGGGCTCGTAGTCTCATTTGTGGTACGTTTATATGCAAGCGATAACTCCACAGTGAGATTCATCAATAATAAGTAATCAAATAAATCAATAACAACAGAGACACAAAAGAGACAGACAGGAAACATAAAAGCACTGAATCCTGTTACTGGTAGCAGCTGATGGCTGGATCATGATGATGAGGCCTTCCTGAACGAGACAAGAAAACACCCACAGTAGTTTATAGTTTATTCCTCTTTTACTTATGATTGCTGGAAAATTCATGTATTAATATTTAAAAATAGAAAAATATTTGTGCACTCATTTTTGTTTTACTTCAATACAAAGACATAAACTAGTATTTTACATTAGTGCAGCAGAAATACAGAAATTTGTATTCAGAGTGAAAATGAACCCAGGCCGTGCAGAGGTTTGAAGGGGCGGGGCTCAAAGTTAAAAAGGGAAGCGTTCAGCCTGGAACAACAACCCACATTCATCAAGAAACTAGTTTTACCTGATGGGTACAATGTTGCTGCTGACAGTGCTGCAGGGCGGGGCTGGAGGGCGGGGCTGTGTGGATCTGAGACCGTAGACAGTAAAAAGTCCATTGGAGAGAATGTAGCTGATTAAACAGGTGAGATAATAATGAAATGCAAAGATTGGTGACAGTGCTTGGACTCATAAGGCAAAACACACACACACACACACTCTCACTCTGTGTAAATATACTAAATATAAGCCCTCCATAAAGGGAGGGAAAGCCCTGTAAAAATAAATATGTTCCATAAAACGGGGACAGACCCACAGACCCAGGACAGCCTCACCCAGTTAGTTAGCAGCTACTACTTGTGCAGTTAATAAAGGGACAGGTGATGGTTGTCACGCTGTTACTCACACAGCACGCTCGTTTGTTTCAATTCGTCAGTTGCCACAACACAACTGACCAACGTGTACACAACAAGCTAATACTCCTGCGTGCTGTAGAGCTCGTTCCTGACTCGTGACCAGTGCGCTCTGCTGTCAAGGGTGATCATTGGTTAATGGTCATCATGTGACTGATGCAAGCCAGAGCCTGCTATTTAGCAACACTGTGATTAATAGTTAAATGTTACTGTGAGGAGCACAGGCAGGACTCCACACACACACACACACACACACTAAAAAAAATGCCTCTAGAAAAGAGCACTTGTGGCTCCCATCAAGCAGGTACTCAAACAGGTGCCTGATATGAACATTAAATGCTCATTACTCACTGCTCTGCTCTGCTACTTTTCTTATCAGCAAGGTCGCATTCTTCTCAGGCAGACGCAGATCTCTGCACAATGAAGCCTTGTTCATCACTGCAGACAAAGAAAGCGACGTTTGCAGCGGTCCCAGCTGCTGTCATCAGTGACTCGGAGTGCTCGCCTCCTTCTTTTCCACCTCAGTTGCTCCTCTGTGTTTCCAAGCCAAGAGCTCAAAAATCCCTCTTTCACACATGCAGAGAAGAGACGCTGCAAGATAAGAGCAGCCTTGACCTGACGTGTTAACCACGGCCACACAAAACAGTGTCTGTGAAATATCGTACATTTAACTCCATAAATTATTATTTGTACATAGAAACACAACAGGAAACGTGTTCATTCAAAATAAATAATTCTTTACATGCAAAACTAGAGAAGTGTATTTTAGTTTAAAGGCTCAGATTCAGGCAGAAAACAGAAAGTTGTGCATCAGTTTGGAGTACTCACTGATATCGTTCATTATTTATTATTATTAGTTAAACATGTCAGGGTGAGCCTGTTATTATCATTTCTGCCATATATGCACTGTTCAGGACAAACCTGTTTGAAAGAGGCAACCAATCAGAAGAAAGGTGGCTTAAATGCAGAGGATGAAGAAGAGTAAGGATTGTTTTGAAGTTGAAAAATAAATTATATGGAGTAGAAAGTGATCTTTTCCTTAAAGGGGAGAAATTGTTTCACTTTGAGGAAAAGCTAAAGAGTCTCCTGTGATCTCACCCTGGGTCAGCACACCTGAATCACATGATTAGGTCATTACCAGGCCTCTGGAGAACTTCAGGACAGGTTGAGGAGGTCATTTAGCCATTTAGATCAGCTGTGTTGGATCAAGGACATCTAAAACACATTCCTACTCCTGCTCTGAACTATGATGGCAGGTAACTCAGGGTGGCATAACATTTGCTCAGGGGGAATCCGGATTTGAACCGGAGACCTCTTGATCTGCAGTCAAATGCTCTACCACTGAGCTATACCCCCCTCTGCTTGTGCTTTCAGGCAGAATCAGGCCTCTCTGTCTGAACAGTGCAGTAAAAACAGTGCTCAGGTCAGCCGGCTGGAGGCGGAGCTTCAACAGGAGAGGAGGAGGAGGAGCAGGATGAAGAACATCATTCAGGAAGCAGCTGTTGCTCTCAGACAAGCACTGATGGTAAGATGACAGCGCTGACTCTGGAACGTGTGCAGATGACAGGTGTCGTACTTTCTGACCGACTGCTCGATTTTAGAAAAGTGAGACCGACATCATTTCAAAGTAAAAGTCTGAAACCTTCAGCTAACACAGAATACACGAGGTATTCGCCTCATTAACGTTTATGTTTTAGAATACAGAAATGAAAAAAGGAGATTTGTGACAAGGTGGAATTTATCTGTAAACACAAAGTTGTTGCAAGAAAACTGAATTCATTTTATTTGTCTGTCGATGACGATGGTTCAATGCTCCAGTGAAGAAGGTGAGGTCTTTATCTCAGCCAATCAGACTGTTTCAGTCTTGCTTTCACCTGCAGCAGGACTCAGAGGTGGACCAGTGGAAGCAGCTGATGCAGAGGATGCTGGTGCTTTTAAGCAGAGACGGATTTGCCAGCTCCGCTGCTGACAGCGGCAAAGTGAACGAGCTGCAGACGGCTGACTCTGCAGCAGCCCGGTAATAAAATCAGTGCTCGCTAAGATGGTCTGCAAATACCCGACAGGTCGACGACTGACAGAAATCCTGCATCTTTATCGTCTGTGTAGAACAAGAAGTCTGGATCCAGATTGGAGTTTCCAGTTCCAGCTGGCCCGCTACAGGCCGGGAGATCTGGGTTTTGTGCCTCGCCCCGCGCTGAAACACAAAAACGTGCTCCCCAGGATGGAAGCTGGCTCCAGCAGGTTTGTGAGGAGCTCAGAGCTCAGCTTCAGGGTCTGCAGGGGGATGTCTGATCACAGCTACAGCTGCAGTTATATGATATAGCTGTTTACAACTAACATTTAAGTCAGTGAAGCCTCAGCAGCATCAAAATAATCTAGTTATTAAAAACATGTTTTAAATGCCGTAAAGTTGAGACTGGCTCAGTGATGGAGAGAGGTGGCCACTGAAGCAGTTTGACATTGCTGCTCTGGAGGTTTCCCTTTGTTAGCTTTAAGTGTTTTATGTCACCTGACTTTCTTCTTCTTCTGTTTTTCTTATATCCAGGAAACCGTCGAGTCTGAAGGCGGACAGCTCTGTGAAGCTCACCGATTCAGCTGTGACCTCCAAACAGACCAAACTCAAGTGACAGTAACAAAACTCATCTCCTAAAAACTGTCGATTATGTTGCAGTTCAGTCTGACATCGACTGGGACTCCTGTGAGCTCAGCCTGTTACAGTAAAGGTGACGCCTCTGTAACAAACTAATAATGTTCCTGCTGTGATGAAAACAGCTTGTCTGTTATTGTGCAGTGAAACAGGAAACATGTTATAAATGTTGTTTATCACAGTCTTCATGATTCTGCTTGGCTGTTGTTACAGAATGCTGAAAATCCCTTTACTGAGTGAAGATCAGCACTTTGGGTTCTGGGCAGCTGCAGCACACAGTCCTCAGCATTTCATAGATTTGCATATTGAGACAATAGATGAAAGTACCAACGATCATCTCTACAGCAGAGAGACCGAAGGGCACACTGAGCCCCCCACAGGGGGCATCTGGAATTGAACCAGAGACCTCTTGATCTGCAGTCAAATGCTCTGCCACTGAGCTACACCCCCATGTGGTGGAATTTAATCATCGGCTGCACAGCATGTGACACAAAATCTGAATAAAAAAAATAAAGTGGCAGAATCAGGTTTTAGATATCAGCCAGAGTCAGAAAAAAAAAAAATATATATATATATATATATTTAGTCAGTTAACTGAAAATCTGTTTTTTCTTTTACTACATCTTATTAATATTTTGCTCTTTACTATTCTTCTATTCATTTTTTATTATTTTATTTTTTTCTACTGTACCATGCTGCTGCTGACTGTCTTCTGCTCGTCAAACACATGTCATTGCGGTGTTGGACCTGTGCTAACTTGCATATGACAAATAAAACCGAAACCGATGTGAGACCTGTGCTGGATCCTCGGTGTGCTCCGCCTCAGCGGGGACAGACTGAAGTGTTTCAGTTGTTTTCACGTTAAATTTCAACTCTGAGCAGAACAAATCATCTGATTAGAAACACGTTTAAATGTAAAGCATTAAGAAGTTTCTGCATGAAGCGGCTGTGCTGACATCGATGGATCAACGCTGATCCGGTGACTCTAACACGTTAAAAGGATTATTTTGATCGATCCGGATCGATGGGTGAGTATCGGCTGATCACACTGTCAGCTGGTTTTTATCACAGGAACTGAGCAGGACGCAGTTTTCTGATGTTTCTTTTAATAAACTGACAGAAATGTAGAAACTTTCAGTTTTCAGGTAAAATCAGATTAACTTCAGCTGCTGAAGCGGAAACAGACGGAAGTGAACAGACCGACCGCACAAAGCTTTTTATTATCACTGTTTGATTTCAGAGCGATCCCAGTCTGACTCTGATGGTCCTCAGTTAGATAACGTCAGTGTTTGTTTGTTTGTTTGTTTGTTTGTTCGTGTTAACCGTCACATTCGTAATCATTGCTCATCCGCCATGTTGGATTTGGGCGGCCTTCAGCAGAGAGCTACACAGGTGTGTTTAAGCAGGAAGCTCCATGTTCAACGCTTCACAGGTGCTCGATGTCCTCGTGGATAAAACTACTTCCTTCTGTCCTTGTTCTAATCACTCATTTTATTTATCTTTTTACGTTTTTCTCTGTTGTGGTTGAACTGAAACTGTTTTAAATGTGATGAGATTTGATCTTCTTAATTATCCAGTTTGTTCTTTGAGTTTCAATCTTCATTTATTTATTTATTTATTGCTCTTTCACTGACAGTCAGCATTTCTGGGAGTGTTTTTGTTTTAAACCTGGGCAGGTTTGACATTTCTGGGATGTTGTTGCTGATCATCTCTGATCTGATATCTTTGAGGCTTTTTGTTGCCATGTTTCAATATTCCAGTTCATGTTTTATCATTTTCAGTTTTATTTTTATACCATTAAATCACAACAACAGTCAATGTGCTTTATATTGTAAAGTAAAGAGTTCATCATCAGCACTCATCACACTCTTATATTATTAGTTACATTTAACAGATCATAAGTTTCGGTGCAACAGACGCTTGGATAAAAACATTCTCTTCCTGTATATTTGCTGCAACATTATATGTTGGAAACTGGTTTTTCCCACTTTCTCCTTCACTGTCAACAAAGAAATTTCATCACTGTGGGAATTTGACACAGTTTAGGTTTGTGTGTAACTGTTTTTCTTTTTTATATTCACAGAGGTGCCTCAGCAGCGAACAAGCAGCTATGAGTTTATTCCCCCCAACAGTAAGTTAATCGTGACTCAAATATAAACTGTTGGGCCAAAAAAGTCACACTGTAATATTTCTTTGGACTAACTTTGATATGGTACATATTCATTGTGACATTATTTCTATTTATATAACCTTATGTAGCCTCACAGTATTATTTCCATCCACAGTTTAATAATAATGTATACTTTATTGATCCCCGTGGGGAAATTACTTATTTTTTCTCTGTATTTGATCCATTCACTCAGCGAAGCAGTGGGCAGCCACTAAGCAGGCACCCAGGGAGCTGTGTGTAGGGACAGTACCTTGCTCAAGGGTGCCTCAATGGATTCAAACCCCAGCCTTCCGATCATGGGGCGACCCCTCTACCTACTGAGCTGTCCCTGCCCCAGTTGTGCATCTCGCTGATGGGAAAGTCTAACAGCACCTCCCAAAGATTCTGTGTGGTTAATGTCTAGACCAGGGGTCAGCAACCTTTTACACCCAAAGAGCCATTTGGAGCCGGTTTCCACGCAAAAGAAAACACTGAGCCGCAAATACTTTTTGACATCCAAAATGAAGATAACACTGCATATATTGTTTTTACCTTTATGCTTTGTGTGAACAACTAAGGTGTGCTGCTTATGAAATCCATGAAGTGCTACAGAGAAAATGACATTTTATTTATGTAATTAACACATTTTGAACTCTTGAAGAAATATAACAAAAGGAAAGCTGAACTAAAATGATCCAGCAAACAAAAACTGCTGTGAGCCACCCTTATATCGCCTTTGGGCTTTTGGAGCCTTGACCTGACTTTTAAAAAGTAATTGGAAAAAAAAGCTCTATGCTTCTAAAAAACTATTTGCAAATTTCTGCCTAAATATGTATTTTACCTGGTTAATGTGTGTGGCGGGGCGTGGTCTGCAGCACCGCTGCAGGGGAGTCGGACGCACCTCGCCACCTTAACTTCTGTGCTCTCTATGCTGTTGTGTTGGTGTGTGTCGGGCTGTGAGCTGCAAAGCTACAACCGGCTGTGTGCGTACAGCAACCGTGTGTGAAAAGTGGTCAATAAAGAGAATGATAAGTGTGTTCATGCAAACATCGTCGGGTCTGCCGTGATATGTTTACATGGTCCCGAACCTCTGCGCACAGCGAAGTCACTTTCATCTTTACGCAGGACTGTAAGCTGTCGTCTGTGAGGTGTGAGCGGTGTTTGTTTTAACATAGTTCACAGTGGAGCTGCTGACATAATGTGGATCCGAAATTGGCCTACATGGGGTCGAAAGTGTCCATAAATGCACGGCGTTTCGGCGGCTACACCGGCTTCCGCGAGTGTGACGCTTATTTTGAGCGATGAAAAAAATAATAAAATATAATTTTATATTTATATTTCAATATCACAATAATCTTCCAATTTAGAACTACAAGTTAAAAAAAGTAACATAAATAAAATGCACTTCAGCTAAATACTTTAAAAAACTCATTTATTTTCCCAAACCACACCGAGCCGCACTAAAAGGACCAAAGAGCCGCAGGTTGCCGACCCCTGGTCTAGACTCTGGGGCCAATCCATGTGTGAAAATAATGTTTCATGATCCCTGATTTCACAATCTGAGTCAGAAAATATCCACTGATGGAAAAAACATGACAATCCAGTATATTCAGTCAGCTGTCTTCTTTGTTTTGGATGACATAACACGACAGACTCTCAGGCACTGGTTTGGCTCAGTGCGTTGAGTGGGCGACCATGTACCAAACGGCTGAGAGCAGCCGGCCTGGGTTCCTCTCAGCCGTTTGGTACATGGGTTAGGGTTAACCCATGTACCACGGGTTCTAGTCCAACCCGTGGCCATTTGCCGCATGTCTGCCCCTCTGTCACTGTCCCTGCTTTCCTGTCCTTTCTTCATTGCGAAATAAAGCTGAAAAAGGCTTAAAAAAAAAATAAAAATGAAACTATTATTAAAAAACAAAAACACTACAGAACCTGGACCTGACCAACTGGAGCAACTCCAGGTCACATCCTGATAACTAGACATGATGTATGCATCACTTTCCCAGTGTTTCTGCTCCCAATCAAACTGAAACATTTTCTGCAGATTAATTTCACTGATCAGTGTTTTTCTTAGTTACACAGATGTTTAGTGCCAATTCCACGAGTTTCTTTCTATTGTGTGTTTGAATGTTAACTTTAATTATACATTATTTTTTAATTGCCTCAAAGCACTGTTGATTTGTATGGGTCTTTATGTTTCCATCTTTTATGTGAAGCCCATGGAGAGTTTGCATGTAAAGAATTATACTGTATACACATAGTTGGCATGACATTTTTAACATTTGCAAATTAATGTATATTTTATGGGTATTAATGTTTTTCTGGAGAAGATTCCTCAAAATATTTATCATATGTTTCCTCTCTGATGATCAGCAAACATGATTTTAAGACAATAAACATCTTAGACTGACCCTGGCTCTGTTTTTGTTGACTTCCTGTTGTCGTTGTGTTTTGATGCCAGTGTCTGAGCTGAGGGTTGTCCTGCTGGGGAACAGCTGGTCTCAGAGGAGAGTCGTGGGGAACTTCATACTGGGAGGGGCCGTGTTCAGCACTGAGGAACCAGACTGCTGTGTGAGGGTCAGCGGGCGGTGCAGATGGAAAGAAATCGTTCTGATCAACACTCCAGATCTGCTGCATCCAAACATCTCTGAGGACAAACTGACAGAGTTGATAGAAACCTGTGTGAGGCTCTCTGATCCTGGACCTCATGTGTTCCTGCTGGTTCTACAGCCTGAAGACTTCACTGAGGAGCAAAGACTGAGGCTGCAAACAGTCCTGGAAGACTTTGGTGATCAGTCATTTGAACACTCGCTGGTCCTGATATCAACACCTGCAAAGGAACAATTAGCTTCCAGTGAAAGTTATATGGAAGATCCCCCATTAAAGGCCATGATGAAAACGTGTAGATTCAGATATGTGAAGCAGAAGAACCTTGAACCTCTGGAACTGTGGACACGCTTAGGTCAGATTGTGAAAGAAAACAATGGAGAACATGTGAGCTGTGATTTATCTGAAACTGGAGCAGATGGTTCTCATCAAACCCTGAAACATCAGCTGTCAGTGCCTGCAAACATGGATCCTGCTCGAGCTGCTGGTGAGTTCAGGAAAACATTTTATTACTTTTAAATGTTTGTTGGGTCTCTCTGTACTCTGAGCTCTTCTGCTGGCAGGAGGACAAAATATAAATAAGTTCAGTAAGGCCCATATTTAAAAACACTATAGAAATAAAAATAAATTAATTAATAACAACTAGGGACACAATGCCATGAAATCAGTAATTTGTTGAAGGCCCTGCCGCATGCGTCGGAAATCTGAGCTGTTGTAGTGTTCTTCCAGCTTCGGTCTGTATTGCCTCTTGGCTTCCCTGATGTATCTACGCAGGTCTTATTTGGCCTTTTTGTCCCCCACAGCGTCACCAGACGCAAATGCAGTGGAGCGTGCATGTAGCATGGAAGGTACCTCAGAGTTCAACCATGGTTTCTGATTTGGATATGTTTGTAGTACTCTGTGGGGACAATATCAGTGCATGTGCTGATGTAGTTGGTAACCACTGATGCATATTCCTCTAAATCCACAGAACTCTCCTGTCTTACGCCAGCAGTCTTAAACACACCCCAGTTTGTAACATCAAAGCAGTCCTGAAGCACCAAATCAGATCTCTTTGCTCCAAACTTTAGTAATTTTAACGTGTGAATGTGTGTGTGAATGTGTGTGTGAATGGGTGGATGACTGAATGTAGTGACTAAGTAAAGCGCTATACAAATACAGGCCATTTACCATTTTGTTCGGGGCTCGTTTGAGGAGCTGCCTGTATGCTGGACAGAGGAACACAGAAATGTGGTCGGACTGTCCAGAGTGCGGGCGAGGCACTGCCTTGTTTGCCTCCCTTACATTGCTGTAGACGTGATGTTCCCACATATTGATGGAACCTCATGAGCACAGTCCTGAGGTTGCAGTGATTAAAATCCCCGGCAACAACAAACACGGCGTCTGTGTGAGCGCTCTCGTGTTTGCTGATGTGTGTCTGTAACTGTATTGCCTAGTCTAGCGAGCTTCCCGTAGTCCAGGTTTCCGTAAAAATCAGAGCACAGCACTCTCTGATCTCATGTTGAGATGTTATCCTGGTTCTCAGCTCATCCATCTTGTTTTCGAGAGAGCAGACATTGCCTAACAAAAGGCTAGGCAGAGGTGGTCGTGTGGCTCTAGCCTTTAGTCTAGCATGTAGCCCACCTCTCTTGCCACGCTTCCGTCTTGGATGTGCTGGTCGATGGCCACTCTGAGTAGTTGAGAATAATCTTTAAAAGTTGTTGAGATATTCATGTTCAAACACTGCCTCAGATTTCAATGTGCAGGACTAAATCAGACATGAAGGTCAGATTGATAGGCATCTGAAAACTATTTGATATATGAAGCTAAAATTACACATCAATCATTTTCTATCTCCAAACTTTGGATCATAACGTTTAAAGCAAATTGGAGATGGTCAAGCAGGATAAATGAAAATTTACTGATTTGAGGAGGAATGATCCTTAACTTCTCTTTGGACTTTGGAATTAACTCAAAAAGTAACACATGGAATGTAGAATAAGGTTGGGTACGGCATGAAGTCCAGCTCAGCCATGATACCTTCAGATCAGCTCATTTCAATATCAGTCCACGTCATCTGATTTCTCAGCCAATATCTTCAAATATATACAAATAAAACCCTGATTCCAAAATAGTTGGAGCGCTGAGTGCAATGTAAATAAAAACTCAATACAGTGATTTACAGGTTTCATAAACACATTTATTTTCCAATATAAGGCACCTCTGGCACAACTGCCAGACTTGTATAGGATCAGCGACCCCCCGGCCATCAGGTCCCCTTTCATCCTTTTTTATGGCCAAAGTGAGTCAGAAAGTCTGCAAACCAGCAGTTAACACTTAATCAGTTCGACAGGTGTGGGTGTGCATGCCAGACGTGAGCTGCTATCTATGTTGAGTAGGGCTGCCACGATTAGTCGACTAGTCACGATTACGTCGACTATGAAAATCGTCGACGACTGATTTAATAGTCGACACGTTGTTTGAAGCTTTGTGAGATCCGAAAAGACGCAGGAATAAGTAGCAGGATTTAAGAGTGTAATAACGGACTGAAACAGAAGATGGCAGCACTGCATGTACAAGGATGCCAGCTGCCGTTAAACCCCGAAGAAGAAGAAGCTGTGTCCCAGAATTCATAGCGCGGCCCTGCTCAGTTTCCAACAATGGCGGCAGCTAGTTAGTTTTAATATTACTCTTATTATTCTTTCTGGGTCACAAAATAAACGTTTAACATATTTTCAGGCGAGAATGTAGCTGTGTAAACCTCAAATATCTGCTCAGTTTATCAGGACACCACATATTTTCAAAAGCGCTCCGATGTTTTCGGAGACGTCTGTTACCCACTAGCTCGATAGCTAGCCGGGGGCTAGGTCACTAGAGCCGTGAGAACACCGGACTCCCGGCTAATCGTTTTCAAAACCCACCGCCGTCTTTCGCTACTCAGGTTAAATATATATAAGTCACTTAGATAACTTAAAATGTTATTGTTTGGCTTTTTTTAGTATTTTATTTGTTCCTGAGTAAATCGGTTTGGCTGAGATTAAAGTTATAGTTTTTACACAGCTGAATAAACGTCAAGCAGACAGCTGATTATCAGAAGTGTGAGATGATCGAGAATTTACTCCGGTGTCCTGTTATATTTTAGATAGCAAGGAGTTTATTAAACTTCACCGAAACAATCTGCAAATTTCATTAAACTTTAATAAACTATCATCTTGTCTTTATTTTTAGTTAGCACAGACCTTAAACACTTAAAGCTGTAAGCTAATGATAGTTATATAAGAGCAGATGCTGCTGGTGCAATAAGCTGTAGTTTTACGTCCAATGGATGATGATCTGATTAGTCGACTAATCGCAAAAATAATCGGTGACTAGTCGACTATCAAAATAATCGTTTGTGGCAGCCCTAATGCTGAGTAAGGGTTTTTCTCACCTCACCTGTGTCTGCTCCGGGGTCCACCTCACTCTCTCCACTCGGTCTGTCCCGCGGACTGTAACAGTTACTTATTGATCCTAATCATTACATTTTCATACAGTATTGATAAGCATGTGTTATACAAAAAGTGGTACAATGTTTTTCATTAATATATAATGATAGATATATTTGACCTATATGCATCATGTGATTTAAACATGCAGGTTAAATGCTTAACACAGTGACTCCACCATATAAACACTCCACTGTAAGTGTGGATAGTATATATGAGTGTACAGTCAAGCCCATAATTATTTATACCCCTGACAAATTTTGACTTAAAGTTAATTTTCTTCAACCAGCAAGTTTTTTGTTCTGTTTTTGTTTTGTGTTTGTGTTGTTTTGACAGGAAATGAAACAGGAGTCTCCCAAAAGATAATATCACACAAACCACTTTGCAACCCACCTCCAGTAAAGTCACGTGTTGTTATTAATACATCGTCCTTCTGTGCTGGGCTCTTGCTTCTGTGTCCCCCGAGTGTGAAATGATGGGGAGATCTGCAAACAGACACATACAGCGAAATTAAAACAAGTTCAGATGGAAAAATCAGTCTTGTTTTGACTGATGTATGAGTAATGTGGTTCAGTCCAACAGAAGTGCTCAGAAGCAGAAAAACTGAATCCTCTTTTATACACGTTACTTATATAATAATAAGCGTCACCTCCAGTAAATGTTTTGCAGTTTGGACTTCAGTATCGATGCTCCGTGTTTGTCATATTTTCATCATACTGTGGGCAAAATTTCTCATTTATGCATTTAATAATCTGCCACTGCTACGTTTAAAGTTTCCAAGTGAAACTTATTATAAGAAGTCATCCCCAGTTTAGTTTTTCAAAAGTGTTTTAATTACTGATTATTTATTTGATTATTGATATATTGAGATGCATCATGTTAAGACGCTGATGAGCGCATCACTAAACTCTTCTTATTCCTTGTTGTTTGGCAGCTCGTGGACTCAGGATTGTGCTGTTTGGGAAAAACGAGGAAGAAAAGACGACACTTGGAAACTTCATCACAAAGAAAAATTATTTTCAGTTCAGAAATATTTCTCCAGCTAAACACTGTGAAGATGCTGGTGGAGCGTGGAAAGAAAAACCAGTAACAGTGGTGAAAACTCCTGACATGTTCAGTCTGTCTGTGCAGGGAGTGAGAGAGGAGATGAAGAGCTGTGTGAGTCTCTGTCCTCCTGGACCAAACGTTCTGCTGCTGTTGGTCAAACCTTCTGATTTCACTGAGGAGAACAGAAAAACTCTGAAGTTCATCCTGAGTTTGTTGGGAGAAGATTCCTTTAAACACTCGATGATCATCAGCACGTACAGACATCAGTGGAAAGAAACAAGCGTCTCTGTGAACAAGCTCCTTCAGGACTGTGATGGAAGACACTACAACATGTTTACCAATGAGCACAAAGTGTTAATGGAGAAGATTGAAGACATGCTGCAAGAAAACAAAGAAAGCTTCCTCATCCTCACTGCAGAGAAGACAAAGCAAGAAAAACAAGAGGACTGGGAGAGGAAAGAAAAAGAGTGGCAGGAAAATCAGTCCAGGGAAATTGAAAGAATACGTCAGGAGGAGGAAGAAAAGCAGAAAAAGCTCCAAGAAGAGTTTAAGCAGGAAAGAGAAAAATATGAAATAACAAGAAAATCAAATCAAATCAATTCAAAACTGGTGCAACAGCATGAAGAAGAAATGCAGCAGAAAGAGGAAGCACACAGAAAAGAGTTTAACCTGTTACAGAAACGCTGGAACCAGAAAGAAAAGGAACTAAAAGAAGAACTGATGAGAACACAAACACAACTGCAACAAGAAATTAATAAAAATAAAAAACAGATAGCAGCCGTAGATACAGTGGTGAAGAAGAACATGAGGGAGGAAGTTTCCAGTGAGGAAACATCGGTTTCACTGCCAGTTCCTCGTGTCAAACGTTGTGGTAAGTACAGCTTTTTTTAGCTGGTACTTTTAAAACGTTTACATAAGTTTGACTTTCTTGTTTGAAAGTCTTGAGTTTTGATTTCTTCTTCATACGAGTCACCTGGATCACACTTAGTCTGGCCCCTCAGCCTGAACCAGTTTAAGGCTGTGGCTGCCAGCTTCTCTCTAACCTAAACATGAGTAAAATGAGTAAAAGTCAGCTGATCTGAATAATCATTGAGACTGAACATGAGGAACATGCAGGTTTGTGGAATTCAAGGATTCAAAGCTCAAATGCAAGACTGAGGGGCCCGGTCATTAACAGTTCACACTGTGTAATGAAATGTAAAAAATGATGTATGTATGAAGGTTATTAACCAGTTTAAGTTTTTAATATATTGCAGCACGTGAACTCAGGATAATGCTGTTTGGAAAAAGTGAAAAAAAGAAATCAGCCCTGGAAAAGCTCCTCGTTGGGAAAAAAGAGTCTGAAGGTTTTGAAGGAAAGCAATCTGGTGCTGCCTCTGGAGAGAGGAACAGGAAACCTCCCACAGTTGTAAAACTCCCGACATCTTCAGTCTGCCTGTGGAAGTGCTGTTTATAGTGATGAAGAGCTGTGTGAGTCTCTGTCCTCCTGGACCAAACGTTCTGCTGCTGTTAGTCAAACCTTCTGATTTCACTGAGGAGGACAGACAGACTCTGAATTTGGTCCTGAGCTTGTTTGGTCGAGATGCTTTTAATCACTCCATAGTGATCCGAACACATAATGAGGAGGGAATAACTCAGTGGATAAACTCATTGAAGAATCCAAACAAAGGGCAGCAGTTCGTTAATTTTCACAGGAAAGACTCCTTCTCAGATTATTCAGAGTTGATGAAGAAATGAATGAGATAGTGAGTAAAAACTGGGGAAAATATCTAATGTTAAAAGAAGAAGCTAAACCCAACCTGAAGTCCAGTCTGAACCTGGTTCTGTGTGGGAGGAGAGGAGCAGGGAAGACGTCAGGCAGCCAAGGCCATTTTAGGTCCGACTGAGCTTCATTCAGCCTCCAACTCATCAGAGTGTGTTAAACATCAGGGAGAGGTGTGTGGACGTTGGGTTTCCCTGGTGGAGCTGCCTGCCTTGTATGGAAAACCTCAGGAGGCAGTGATGGAGGAATCACTCAGGTGTATCTCCTCTGTGATCCTGAGGGTGTCCATGCCTTCATTCTGGTCCTACCTGTGGCTCCCCTCACTGATGAAGACAAGGGAGAGTAGAGACCATACCAGGATGCATTCAGCTCTCGAGTCAATGACTTCACCATGATTCTGTTCACTTGTGGACTCAGATCCTACAGATCCAGCTGTTGGTAACTTTCTAAAGAAGACAAGGACATCCAGGAGCTCCGTGGAGCTGTGGGAGGGAAGATCATTGTTCTCAACATATCAGGAACAAACAGCAGATCCCAGAGATGTTGTGAGATTGTGGATAAAATTAGTGAGCTACGGAAAACTGTGCTGTTATACAACTGCAACATTGTTACACGCACAAAATGGAGAAAGTCGTAAAACTTGTCACTGTAAGTAGGTTTAGATTTTAATATTTTCCAATGACCCAAAGTTTTAATCCAGTATACAAGTGTTAACCCTGATTGTTTCATGTTTTAGGTGGATGAAGGTGGAGAACAGGACTCAGACTGTCTCAGGATTGTGCTGATTGGGAAGACCGGCTGTGGAAAGAGCTCTACAGGAAACACCATTTTAGGAAGAGACGAGTTACATGCTGCATCAAGTCAAATGTATGTCACACAATATTGTAAGAAGGCAGAGGGTGAGTGGACGGTCGTCCTGTTTTGTGGTCGACACTCCTGGTCTGTTTTGACACAAGTTTGTCCATGAAGAAATTCAAGAGGAGATGGTGAAATGTGTCAGTCTCCTGGCTCGCAGGACCACATGTCTTCCTGTTGTGATTCATATCGGCATATTCACAGCAGAGGAGAAGGAGACACTGAAACTCATCAAGCAATCTTTGGGAAGAATTCTGAAAAGTTCAACCATCATCCTTTTTACCAGAGGAGACGATCTGGAAACGTATGGGAGAGTCTATTGATGATTACAATCAAGAACAAATGTCACAGTTCCTTTAAGAAACTGATCTCTGACTGTGGAGGAAGATACCATGTGTTCAATAATTCTGAGAAACAAAACCGCACACAAGTCAGTGAGCTGATAGCAAAGATTGACACCATGGTGAAGGACAATGGAAGACGCTGCTTCACCAATAAGATGCTGAGGAACCTGAAGGAGAAGGAAGAAGAGATGCAGAAGGAAAAGGAAGAGATCGAAAGAAAGCATAAGCAGAAATGAAAGCAATGAAAAAAATAGATGGCAGAAGAGAGAGAAAAATCAGAAAATGAGAGAAAACAGAAAGCTGAAGAACTCGATGAACTGAAAGAACAAAATTAAGGGAAGAACAAGAGAAGAAAAAAAAAGAAGAAGAAATGAGAGAAAAGGAGGAAAAGGACAACTGGAGAAGAAAGATATCCGACAACAATTCAAAGAAGTACTTGAAAAGTTGGACAGACAAATTCATTTGGAAAAAGAAGCAAAGAAAAGTGTCGACAGACAGCTGGAAGAGACCAGAGAAGAGATGCAACGAAAACAAGAAGCCTGGGAGAAAGAACGAAGAGAAGAGCGAGAGAAACAAAGAGAAGAAGATGAAAAGAGACGACAGGAGGAGGAAGAAAAGAATAAACAAACTGCTGAGAAGTTACAAACAAGAAAAAATAAAATACGAAAACAACAAATTACAAGAGAACAAATAAGAAGAGAAATTGGAAATAACAGAGAAAATCATCAGAAACACTGGAGGACCTAAAGAAGAGCTATGAAAGAAAAGCCAGAACCGAAGCAGAAGAGTTCAACGAATCCCAAAAGAAACACATGGATGAATTAAAATGCTCAGCGGAAGAACACGCGAAGTAAATGTACGACTTAGTGAAACGTGTGACCAAGAAGAGTGAAAACCTGAGAAAGATCAAATATCTAGTGGAAAAACATGAAAAACAAATGAGGAATGCAAAAACTGAGGAGGACAAGGAAGAACTACAGGAAGAACATGAACAACAAATAAGTGAAATTGATGCAAAAACTCTTAAAGTAAGGAGGTCAGTGAAGCATCAGGGCTGCAGCATTTTTATGACGAGAAATGAATGATCTCAGTTGCTTTTCTTTCATTTGTACTGGGAAAAAATGTTAAAGAAGCACCGATGTGTTGTTCTGCATTGTTTTACCATGTTTGGGGATTTCCTCGCAACAGCAAATAATTCTGGTGCGTCTAACCTGCCTTAAACACAGTGTCGGACTCCAGTCTGACCATTAAACCACAAGTCACTATCCCAACATTACCAAAGCTTCTGACTGGTTAAACTAACTCCAAAGACTGAATAGGTATTAGTTACTAAAAGACTCACGTGGAACCAGCATGTTCCACTCTGTCTCAGCTCATTAATCTCCCACCTGGCAGAGTGGAAGCTATGGTCAGTGTTTTTCCAGGTTCAGCATCACAAGGTTGCGAGTTTGACTCCCTGACCTGGAGTGTGTGGAGTTTGCATGTTTTTCCTGTGTCTGCCTGGGTTTCCTCCCACAGTCCACACACATGCAGTTAGTGGGGTTAATTGGTGATTCTAAATAACCCATAGGTGTGAGTGTGAATGGTTGTCTGTCTCTCTGTGTTAGTCCTGCGACAGACTGGTGACCTGTCCAGGGTGTACCCCGCCTCTCCATGATAGCTGGGATAGGCTCCACCCCCTGATTAGGATAAGCAGAGGAGAAAAGATGGATGAAGATTCACATCAACTGATTTTTCTCTTTGGTTTTAGTTTGGTGTTTATTGGCATCTTATGCACGTCGTGTTCATTCAAAAATAAATAAAATAAACAAATGTACATATTTATATTCAAATATGTAAAGAACAGTTATCAGTGTGACTTTGTCATTCAAATGTTATCATTGTGTGTCTGTCTGTGTGTGTGTGTGTGTGGGGGGGGTGTTAAATGTTTTATCATAAAGAAAGACGACACACATTTGGTGATCAGGTACCTTTATTCTTGTCTTTTTTTGAAGTTATGGATCAAAGAGTTTTTCCTGGGCTGAGCTCTTTAAGTACCAGGATGTTCATTTAAGTTGTGTTAGTGTTGCTCTGTACTGGACTGTAAGTTGAATCAGTCATTCTAGTCTTTGCTGATTTGTTGTTTTCTGTAATGATTGGTAAAAATCTGGATATCTGTGATTTGATTTCTTGTATTTCTTGAGAGTAACTGTTTCCATGGTGTTTATTTGTTTTGGTTGTGTTTTGTACATTTTATGTAACCAAGTTTTATAAAATCACTGATTTCTTTTTTAAAAATAGACAGCTATATGACTGTTTAGTTCAAGGGTCGGCAGGCACACGTAGGTTTAACTGACGGCACGACCATAGCTGGACTGGCCATCGGTGGGCCGATTATTTTATTTTATTTTTTTCTTGTTACGGCATGAACAATGAGAGGTGGTGGATTGGCCAGATGCTGGGAGATGTGTAAATATAACTCAGTTGTTTGGTGGTGGCTGTGGCGGAGCTTCCACAGAGGTCAGCAGGTGGATGAGGGAAAGGCAGGAGGAGCAGACCCGAGGCGGTGAACTGAACTTCAGGTAAGAAGTTATGACCTGCAGTGTATCTGGGTCAGATACAAACCAAGTTTAGGTGGAGTTTATTTTCGTTGTGCTGACTTTTTACAGTCAGCTACAATAACTCGTACTGCGTGCTAGTTAGCATGATGGAGTTTTTATACAGGGTGGTGCTATGATGTTACTGATAGTGAGCTTTATTTAATTCATAAGGTTAGTTAGTAGAGTTGCCAACTGTCCTGTAAAAAGACGGAATCGTCTCGTATTCAGAGAAAATATTACGCGTTTGGTGTTGAGCTGAAAAGAAACACAGTTTGTCCCGAACTTCAGCTACAATGAAAAAGACTCAAAGCTGGATTTATTCTGCGTCTTTGCTGCACAGCTGCCTCTTCTCCTCTCCTCTCTCTCCTGTTGCTACTTCAATCATGAAACTGATCAATGATCAGCTGATCGGCTTTTCTCTCTTGTTTGTTTATCGCTCACTTTGCGCCAGAAAGACCAGCGGATGTCGCGCTAAACAACAGCAGCACGTTTAAGCTTGATCAGCTGTTGTTGGAATTGATTTAATATTAATTTCTAGTATCAGCTGATGTTTGCTGGAGCCACAGCTGTAAACCTGCTGGTCATGATGTCGGTTTGGATATGTGGTGAGAGGGAAACATGAAGATGAAACCAGGAGATGTCCTTACTGGATCATCAGAGCTGTGATGGAGAAACAGGTTTACCTTTTAGGTGACATGGATGAGTTGAAGTTATGAGCTGTTTCTGAGAGACAAATAACACCAGGATCCTTTTCTAAGTAGCTGACAGCTGGTAACTGTGCAGGGGCGGGTCTAGCAAAGTGTGGCCAGGGGGCCAGGTAGGGCATTAACAGGGAGAGGGGGGCACAAAGAAATACTTTTCTTTCTGTCAATAGGAAAATTGTACTTAGTAGTCAGTTAGTAGTCAGTATATCTTTTAGTGATATAAGTTTGCATATGGTAGAATACTGCATGTAATCATTTGTGTCTAGAAGTATGTAGTTGGTGGCATATTGAAAGAATGTCTCATCCTAGGAGGTCTGTAACATTCCAGGGTGTTCTGGCTTCACCCCCACATCCTGGGAGTATGGGAGAGGGCGTAGCTTGTCTTATTGTTTTACGGTAGGATTAACGTAGCTATATCTGTCTTAGGCTAAGTGCTTTTTGTTTAGATGAACCGCTGGACTTCGAGACCAGCAGGTTTCGGGAAGTCATTATGGGGTCACACACACACACACACACACACACCACACACACACACACACACACACATTCCAATGTAAGGAACAAACGCTCACTGAAGCATATAATAAAGACCAGGGCAGTCCTCAGGGCGAGTCTCAGTTCTGGAGGCTGCCCTTGCTAACAAGAAGTTCTGTGTGTTTCTCTTCTCTGAGTCTTTACTGAAGAAGTGTTTTAGAATATATTTCTTAACATTTTCTTATTCTCATTTAAAATGTCTCGCTTTTATTAATTAATTCTGAATCTTACACCTAAAGTTTTAATCTGATGTAAAATGTATAGAAATCAACATATACCAACAAGACAGTACATCACTGTCACAACAGCGTCTGTTTTCATTCAAAGGCTTTATGGCTTTAATACCTGGGGGGCTGGTCTCTAGTCAAAATGCCCCGGCTGAATTCTTTTGTCCCAGTCCAGCTCTGGGCACGACATGCAGTGAATCAATCTGAGAAGGTGCATTAAAAACACATCGCAAATCAGCTCACATAGACACATTAGTTGTGCCGCTTCTTGATGACTTTATCTTAGCTAACAACCCAACTACCAGATTCAACTTGTAATTGGCTAAAAATAACTTAGTCTACCAGTCAGAGGGACGTTGTTAGCTTTCCACATTCTGACACTTCAAATGCTTCAGCAGCTGTCCGCTCAGCGCAGCATCAGCACCCGGAAATACACGGATACATCCGAGACTCGAGACAGAATTCACAATGTGTTTTTGGGACTTTCAGGTGTTTGGACCAATGTTTTCTTTTCTGATCAAACCTGAAATCTTTAATGAGCAGCTGGGTTTGTCTCGCATGGTCGAGTTAATGCAACATCGAAGCAGCTGGAATCCACAGCTGTGTGTGTTCATGGAGCTGCATGTTCACCTGCTGGACATCACTACCTGACAAGGTTAACTGTCTTCAGAACATTGCAGAGGCCTTATTGACAGTATTTGGCTCTACATGTCTGTGTGAGCAGATTTTCTCTCACGAGTTCTCAGGTAGCCTCTGAATGCTGGACACTCGGAGACCTGTGTGTCTGAGTGGGAGACCAGAGATCACATTAACATGTGTGTCTCTCTATTAACAAACATGCCATATTGGCTTAGTTTATTTTTCTTATCATTGTTGTGAGGAGACCATAAATAGCATTTGTATTTTCTGTTGTACAGTTCATTTGCTTTATGGATAAAAAGTCTTTTTTTTTGTTTCCTAATAGCTGATAACTATTCGCTGATAGCTGCAAACATCTGTGAACAAATATGATTCTAGTGGTTCTATTTGTGTGTAACTATTATATAGAGCGTTATTAAATTTATTGCTAATGCAATCATATGGCACACTGACCTCTGAGGAAATTTAGATGCACTCATCATCAGAGAGGTTGCCGACCCCTGCTCTAGTTTTTAGGAAATGTCCATTTTCACATGTCTGACAAAGAAAAAGCTCCAGCACCATGAAGCAGCAGTAGGATCATTTGGGCGGGGACAGTAGCACGCCTTATTGAATGTATCTCCACCTGCTGCCAGGTTGCAGACGTTAGGATGTCATCAGTGGAAGCCTGGGGAGCATGACTACCACTGCATCTGTAATCACACCAGCAGAAAACAAGCTTATCAATCTCCACTAAAAGCATTAGTTTACAGTATAAGTTGTGGCAAGTAGTCTTTTTTTCCTAAAGTCTTAGCATGACTTCTTTTGTTAAAATAGTTGTTTTTGATCACAGTATTGCTTTCTGGCTTCAGTTAGTTTTAAATATGTCTTAAACAGGAGTAATGTCTTTCCTGCATCTGGCTGAGAGACTTCTTCTGTGTTCACCCTCTTTCAGTATTCTCATAAAAATGAGGACAAAGAGGGAATTTAACTTTTCATTAAGCTCCCCTCCAAGGTATGTCTGTCTTTTAACAGAAAGAGCAGCTCAAGAGCAGACAGCAGGCAGGTGCAGGTGAAAGCTAACTACGCAACAGTGTGAAGCAGCAGCTACAGGATCTGCTGCATGGTTTCATCATCTGTGATAAGAAATCAAAGATCTTATGAGTGTGAGCAGGTCGTTTCCTCACAGATTCACAGAGCTTGTTGTCAGCAGGGCAGATAAAAAAAAGCACCAAGCCTCTACAGGGGGCATCCGGATTTGAACCAGAGACCTCTTGATCTGCCGTCAAATGCTCTACCACTGAGCTATGCCCCCCTCTGCTTCTGCTTTAGGCAGAATCAGGCCTCTCTGTCTGAACAGTGCAGTAAAAGCCGTGCCAATCAGACTGTTTCAGTCTTGTTTTCACCTGCAGCAGGACTCAGAGGTGGACCAGTGGAAGCGCTGATGCAGAGGAGCTGGTGCTTTTAAGCAGAGACGGATTGTGCCAGCTCCGCTGCTGACAGCGGCAAAGTGAACGAGCTGCAGACGGCTGACTCTGCAGCAGCCCGGTAATAAAATCAGTGCTCGCTAAGATGGTCGCAAATACCCGACAGGTCGACGACTGACAGAAATCCTGCATCTTTATCGTCTGTGTAGAACAAGAAGTCTGGATCCAGATTGGAGTTTCCAGTTCCAGCGGCCCGCTACAGGCCGGGAGATCTGGGTTTTGTGCCTCGCCCCGCGCTGAAACACAAAAACGTGCTCCCCAGGATGGAAGCTGGCTCCAGCAGGTTGTGAGGAGCTCAGAGCTCAGCTTCAGGGTCTGCAGGGGGATGTCTGATCACAGCTACAGCTGCAGTTATATGATATAGCTGTTTACAACTAACATTTAAGTCAGTGAAGCCTCAGCAGCATCAAAATAATCTAGTTATTAAAAACATGTTTTAAATGCCGTAAAGTTGAGACTGGCTCAGTGATGGAGAGAGGTGGCCACTGAAGCAGTTTGACATTGCTGCTCTGGAGCTTTCCCTTGTTAGCTTTAAGTGTTTTATGTCACCTGACTTTCTTCTTCTTCTGTTTTTCTTATATCCAGGAAACCGTCGAGTCTGAAGGCGGACAGCTCTGTGAAGCTCACCGATCCAGCTGTGACCTCCAAACAGACCAAACTCAAGTGACAGTAACAAAACTCATCTCCTAAAAACTGTCGATTATGTTGCAGTTCAGTCTGACATCGACTGAGACTCCTGTGAGCTCAGCCTGTTACAGTAAAGGTGACGCCTCTGTAACAAACTAATAATGTTCCTGCTGTGATGAAAACAGCTTGTCTGTTATTGTGCAGTGAAACAGGAAACATGTTATAAATGTTGTTTATCACAGTCTTCATGATTCTGCTGGCTGTTGTTACAGAATGCTGAAAATCCCTTTACTGAGTGAAGATCAGCACTTTGGGTTCTGGGCAGCTGCAGCACACGTCCTCAGCATTTCATAGATTTGCATATTGAGACAATAGATGAAAGTACCAACGATCATCTCTACGCAGCAGAGACCGAAGGGCACACTGAGCCCCCCACAGGGGGCATCTGGAATTGAACCAGAGACCTCTTGATCTGCAGTCAAATGCTCTGCCACTGAGCTACACCCCCATGTGGTGGAATTTAATCATCGGCTGCACAGCATGTGACACAAAATCTGAATAAAAAAAATAAAGTGGCAGAATCAGGTTTTAGATATCAGCCAGAGTCAGAAAAAAAAAATATATATATATATATATATTTAGTCATTAACTGAAATCTGTTTTTTTCTTTTACTACATCTTATTAATATTTTGCTCTTTACTATTTTTCTATTTATTTTTTATTATTTGATTTTATTTGCTGCTGACTGTCTTCTGCTCGTCAAACACATGTCATTGCGATGTTGGACCTGTGCTAACTTGCATATGACAAATAAAACCGAAACCGATGTGAGACCTGTGCTGGATCCTCGGTGTGCTCCGCCTCAGCGGGGACAGACTGAAGTGTTTCAGTTGTTTTTACGTTAAATTTCAACTCTGAGCAGAACAAATCATCTGATTAGAAACACGTTTAAATGTAAAGCATTAAGAAGTTTCTGCATGAAGCGGCTGTGCTGACATCGATGGATCAACGCTGATCCGGTGACTCTAACACGTTAAAAGGATGATTTTGATCGATCCGGATCGATGGTGAGTATCGGCTGATCACACTGTCAGCTGGTTTTTATCACAGGAACTGAGCAGGACGCAGTTTTCTGATGTTTCTTTTAATAAACTGACAGAAATGTAGAAACTTTCAGTTTTCAGGTAAAATCAGATTAACTTCAGCTGCTGAAGCGGAAACAGACGGAAGTGAACAGACCGACCGCACAAAGCTTTTTATTATCACTGTTTGATTTCAGAGCGATCCCAGTCTGACTCTGATGGTCCTCAGTTAGATAACGTCAGTGTTTGTTTGTTTGTTTGTTTGTTCGTTTGTTTGTTTGTTCGTGTTAACCGTCACATTCGTAATCATTGCTCATCCGCCATGTTGGATTTGGGCGGCCTTCAGCAGAGAGCTACACAGGTGTGTTTAAGCAGGAAGCTCCATGTTCAACGCTTCACAGGTGCTCGATGTCCTCGTGGATAAAACTACTTCCTTCTGTCCTTGTTCTAATCACTCATTTGATCTTTTTACGTTTTTCTCTGTTGTGGTTGAACTGAAACTGTTTTAAATGTGATGAGATTTGATCTTCTTAATTATCCAGTTTGTTCTTTGAGTTTCAATCTTCATTTATTTATTTATTTATTGCTCTTTCACTGACAGTCAGCATTTCTGGGAGTGTTTTTGTTTTAAACCTGGGCAGGTTTGACATTTTCTGGGATTGTTGTTGCTGATCATACTTCTGATCTGATATCTTTGAGGCTTTTTGTTGCCATGTTTCAATATTCCAGTTCATGTTTTAATCATTTCAGTTTTATTTTTTATACCATTAAATCACAACAACAGTTAATGTGCTTTATATTGTAAAAGTAAGAGTTCAATCATCAGCACTCATCACAATCTTATATTATTAGTTTACATTTAACCAGATCATAAGTTCAGTGCAACAGACACTTGGATAAAAACATTCTCTTACCCTGTATATTTGCTGCAACATTATATGTTGGAAACTGGTTTTTCCCCACTGTCTCCTTCACTGTCAACCAAAGAAATTTCATCACTGTGGGAATTTGACACAGTTTAGAGGTTTGTGGTGTAAACTGTTTTTCTTTTTTATATTCACAGAGGTGCCTCAGCAGCGAACAAGCAGCTAATGAGTTTATTCCCCCCAACAGTAAGTTAATCGTAGACTCAAATATAAACTGTTGGGGCCAAAAAGTCACACTGTAATATGTCTTTGGAATAACTTTGATATGGTACATAGTCATGTGGATATTATTTCTATTTATAAACCTTAGGCTAGCATCACAGTATTATTGTCCATACACAGTTTAATAATAATGTATACTTTATTGATCCCGTGGGGAAATTACTTTTTTTTCTCTGTATTTGATCCATTCACTCAGCAAAGCAGTGGGCAGCCACTAAGCAGGCACTCAGGGAGCTGTGTGTAGGGACGGTACCTTGCTCAAGGGTGCCTCAGTGGATTCGAACCCCAGCCTTCCGATCATGGGGCGACCCCTCTACCTACTGAGCTGTCCCTGCCCCAGTTGTGCATCTCGCTGATGGGAAAGTCTAACAGCACCTCCCAAAGATTCTGTGTGGTTAATGTCTAGACCAGGGGTCAGCAACCTTTTACACACCAAAGAGCCATTTGGAGCCGGTTTCCACGCAAAAGAAAACACTGAGCCGCAAATACTTTTGACATCCAAAATGAAGATAACACTGCATATATGTTTTTACCTTTATGCTTTGTGTGAACAACTAAGTGTGCTGCTTATGAAATCCATGAAGTGCTACAGAGAAAATGACATTTTATTTATGTAATTCACATTTGAACTCTTGAAGAAATATAACAAAAGGAAAGCTGAACTAAAATGATCCAGCAAACAAAAACTGCTGTGAGCCACCCTTATATCGCCTTTGGGCTTTGGAGCCTTGACCTGACTTTTAAAAAGTAATTGGAAAAAAAAGCTCTATGCTTCTAAAAAACTATTTGCAAATTTCTGCCTAAATATGTATTTTACCTGGTTAATGTGTGTGGCGGGGCGTGGTCTGCAGCACCCTGCAGGGGAGTCGGACGCACCTCGCCACCTTAACTTCTGTGCTCTCTATGCTGTTGTGTTGGTGTGTGTCGGGCTGTGAGCTGCAAAGCTACAACGGCTGTGTGCGTACAGCAACCGTGTGTGAAAAGTGGTCATAAAGAGAATGATAAGTGTGTTCATGCAAACATCGTCGGGTCTGCCGTGATATGTTTACATGGTCCCGAACCTCTGCGCACAGCGAAGTCACTTTCATCTTTACGCAGGACTGTAAGCGGTCGTCTGTGAGGTGTGAGCGGTGTTTGTTTTAACATAGTTCACAGTGGAGCTGCTGACATAATGTGGATCCGAAATTGGCCTACATGGGGTCGAAAGTGTCCATAAATGCACGGCGTTTCGGCGGCTACACCCGGCTTCCGCGAGTGTGACGCTTATTTTGAGCGATGAAAAAAATAATAAAATATAATTTTATATTTATATTTCAATATCACATAATCTTCCAATTTAGAACTACAAGTTAAAAAAAGTAACATAAATAAAAATGCACTTCAGCTAAATACTTTAAAAAACTCATTTATTTTCCCAAACCACACCGAGCCGCACTAAAAGGACCAAAGAGCCGCAGGTTGCCGACCCCTGGTCTAGACTCTGGGGCCAATCCATGTGTGAAAATAATGTTTCATGATCCCTGATTTCACAATCTGAGTCAGAAAATATCCACTGATGGAAAAAACATGACAATCCAGTATATTCAGTCAGCTGTCATCTTTGTTTTGGATGACATAACACGACAGACTCTCAGGCACTGGTTTGGCTCAGTGCGTTGAGTGGGCGACCATGTACCAAACGGCTGAGAGCAGCCGGCCTGGGTTCCTCTCAGCCGTTTGGTACATGGGTTAGGGTTAACCCATGTACCACGGGTTCTAGTCCAACCCGTGGCCATTTGCCGCATGTCTGCCCCTCTGTCACTGTCCCTGCTTTCCTGTCCTTTCTTCATTGCGAAATAAAGCTGAAAAAGGCTAAAAAATAAAAATAAAAATGAAACTATTATTAAAAAAACAACACTACAGAACCTGGACCTGACCAACTGGAACAAACTCCAGGTCACATCCTGATAACTAGACATGATGTATGCATCACTTTCCCAGTGTTTCTGCTCCCAATCAAACTGAAACATTTTCTGCAGATTAATTTCACTGATCAGTGTTTTTCTTAGTTACACAGATGTTTAGTGCCAATTCCACGAGTTTCTTTCTATTGTGTGTTTGAATGTTAACTTTAATTATACATTATTTTTAATTGCCTCAAAGCACTGTTGATTTATATGGGTCTTTCATGTTTCCATCTTTTATGTAGAAGCACATGGAGTTTGCATGCATGAATTATACTGTATACACATAGTTGGCATGACATTTTTAACATTTGCAAATTAATGTATATTTTATAGATATTACGGTTTTTGTGGAGAAGATTCTGATTTCTCAAAATATTTATCATATGTTTCCTCTCTGATGATCAGCAAACATGATTTTAAGACAATAAACATCTTAGACTGACCCTGGCTCTGTTTTTGTTGACTTCCTGTTGTCGTTGTGTTTTGATGCCAGTGTCTGAGCTGAGGGTTGTCCTGCTGGGGAACAGCTGGTCTCAGAGGAGAGTCGTGGGGAACTTCATACTGGGAGGGGCCGTGTTCAGCACTGAGGAACCAGACTGCTGTGTGAGGGTCAGCGGGCGGTGCAGGTGGAAAGAAATCGTTCTGATCAACACTCCAGATCTGCTGCATCCAAACATCTCTGAGGACAAACTGACAGAGTTGATAGAAACCTGTGTGAGGCTCTCTGATCCTGGACCTCATGTGTTCCTGCTGGTTCTACAGCCTGAAGACTTCACTGAGGAGCAAAGACTGAGGCTGCAAACAGTCCTGGAAGACTTTGGTGATCAGTCATTTGAACACTCGCTGGTCCTGATATCAACACCTGCAAAGGAACAATTAGCTTCCAGTGAAAGTTATATGGAAGATCCCCCATTAAAGGCCATGATGAAAACGTGTAGATTCAGATATGTGAAGCAGAAGAACCTTGAACCTCTGGAACTGTGGACACGTTTTAGGTCAGATTGTGAAAGAAAACATGGAGAACATGTGAGCTGTGATTTATCTGAAACTGGAGCAGATGGTTCTCATCAAACCCTGAAACATCAGCTGTCAGTGCCTGCAAACATGGATCCTGCTCGAGCTGCTGGTGAGTTCAGGAAAACATTTTATTACTTTTAAATGTTTGTTGGGTCTCTCTGTACTCTGAGCTCTTCTGCTGGCAGGAGGACAAAATATAAATAAGTTCAGTAAGGCCCATATTTAAAAAACACTATAGAAATAAAAATAAATTAATTAATAACAACTAGGGACACAATGCCATGAAATCAGTAATTTGTTGAAGGCCCTGCCGCATGCGTCGGAAATCTGAGCTGTTGTAGTGTTCTTCCAGCTTCGGTCTGTATTGCCTCTTTGGCTTCCCTGATGTATCTACGCAGGTCTTATTTGGCCTTTTTGTCCCCCACAGCGTCACCAGAGGAAAATGCAGTGGAGCGTGCATGTAGCATGGAAGGTACCTCAGAGTTCAGGCCATGGTTTCTGATTTGGATATGTTTGGTAGTGCTCGGTGGGGACAATATCAGTGCATGTGCTGATGTAGCTGGTAACCACTGATGCATATTCCTCTAAATCCACAGAACTCTCCTGTCTTACGCCAGCAGTCTTAAACACACCCCAGTTTGTAACATCAAAGCAGTCCTGAAGCACCAAATCAGATCTCTTTGCTCCAAACTTTAGTAATTTTAACGTGTGAATGTGTGTGTGAATGTGTGTGTGAATGGGTGGATGACTGAATGTAGTGACTAAGTAAAGCGCTATACAAATACAGGCCATTTACCATTTTGTTCGGGGCTCGTTTGAGGAGCTGCCTGTATGCTGGACAGAGGAACACAGAAATGTGGTCGGACTGTCCAGAGTGCGGGCGAGGCACTGCCTTGTTTGCCTCCCTTACATTGCTGTAGACGTGATGTTCCCACATATTGATGGAACCTCATGAGCACAGTCCTGAGGTTGCAGTGATTAAAATCCCCGGCAACAACAAACACGGCGTCTTGTGTGAGCGCTCTCGTGTTTGCTGATATGTGTCTGTAACTGTATGCCTAGTCTAGCGAGCTTCCCGTAGTCCAGGTTTCCGTAAAAATCAGAGCACAGCACTCTCTGATCTCATGTTTGAGATGTTATCCTGGTTCTCAGCTCATTCCATCTTGTTTTTCGAGAGAGCAGACATTGGCTAACAAAAGGCTAGGCAGAGGTGGTCGTGTGGCTCTAGCCTTTAGTCTAGCATGTAGCCCACCTCTTGCCACGCTTCTGTCTTGGATGCGCTTGGTCGATGGCCACTCTGAGTAGTTGAGAATAATCTTTAAAAGTTGTTGAGATATTCATGTTCAAACACTGCCTCAGATTTCAATGTTGCAGGACTAAATCAGACATGAAGGTCAGATTGATAGGCATCTGAAAACTATTTGATATATGAAGCTAAAATTACACATCAATCATTTTCTATCTCCAAACTTGGATCATAACGTCTAAAGCAAATTGGAGATGGTCAAGCAGGATAAATGAAAATTTACTGATTGAGGAGGAATGATCCTTAACTTCTCTTTGGGACTTGGAATTAACTCAAAAGTAACACATGGAATGTAGAATAAGGTTGGGTACGGCATGAAGTCCAGCTCAGCCATGATACCTTCAGATCAGCTCATTTCAATATCAGTCCACGTCATCTGATTTCTCAGCCAATATCTTCAAATATATACAAATAAAACCCTGATTCCAAAATAGTTGGAGCGCTGAGTGCAATGTAAATAAAAACTCAATACAGTGATTTACAGGTTTCATAAACACATTTATTTTCCAATATAAGGCACCTCTGGCACAACTGCCAGACTTGTATAGGATCAGCGACCCCCCCCGCCATCAGGTCCCCTTTCATCCTTTTTTATGGCCAAAGTGAGTCAGAAAGTCTGCAAACCAGCAGTTAACACTTAATCAGTTCGACAGGTGTGGGTGTGCATGCCAGACGTGAGCTGCTATCTATGTTGAGTAGGGCTGCCACGATTAGTCGACTAGTCACGATTACGTCGACTATGAAAATCGTCGACGACTGATTTAATAGTCGACACGTTGTTTGAAGCTTTGTGAGATCCGAAAAGACGCAGGAATAAGTAGCAGGATTTAAGAGTGGTAATAACGGACTGAACAGAAGGATGGCAGCACTGCATGTACAAGGATGCCAGCTGCCGGTTTAAACCCGAAGAAGAAGAAGCTGTGTCCCAGAATTCATAGCGCGGCCCTGCTCAGTTTCCAACAATGGCGGCAGCTAGTTAGTTTTAATATTACTCTTATTATTCTTTCTGGGTCACAAAATAAACGTTTAACATATTTTCAGGCGAGAATGTAGCTGTGTAAACCTCAAATATCTGCTCAGTTTATCAGGACACCACATATTTTCAAAAGCGCTCCGATGTTTTCGGAGACGTCTGTTACCCACTAGCTCGATAGCTAGCCGGGGGCTAGGTCACTAGAGCCGTGAGAACACCGGACTCCCGGCTAATCGTTTTCAAACCCACCGCCGTCTTTCGCTACTCAGGTTAAATATATATAAGTCACTTAGATAACTTAAAATGTTATTGTTTGGCTTTTTTTAGTATTTTATTTGTTCCTGAGTAAATCGGTTTGGCTGAGATTAAAGTTATAGTTTTTACACAGCTGAATAAACGTCAAGCAGACAGCTGATTATCAGAAGTGTGAGATGATCGAGAATTTACTCCGGTGTCCTGTTATATTTTAGATAGCAAGGAGTTTATTAAACTTCACCGAAACAATCTGCAAATTTCATTAAACTTTAATAAACTATCATCTTGTCTTTATTTTTAGTTAGCACAGACCTTAAACACTTAAAGCTGTAAGCTAATGATAGTTATATAAGAGCAGATGCTGCTGGTGCAATAAGCTGTAGTTTTACGTCCAATGGATGATGATCTGATTAGTCGACTAATCGCAAAAATAATCGGTGACTAGTCGACTATCAAAATAATCGTTTGTGGCAGCCCTAATGCTGAGTAAGGGTTTTTCTCACCTCACCTGTGTCTGCTCCGGGGGTCCACCTCACTCTCTCCACTCGGTCTGTCCGCGGACTGTAACAGTTACTTATTGATCCTAATCATTACATTTTCATACAGTATTGATAAGCATGTGTTGTACAAAAAGTGGTACAATATTTTTCATTATATATAATGATAGATATATTGACCTATATGCATCATGTGATTTAAACATGCAGGTTAAATGCTTAACACAGTGACTCCACCATATAAACACTCCACTGTAAGTGTGGATAGTATATATGAGTGTACAGTCAAGCCCATAATTATTTATACCCCTGACAAATTTTGACTTAAAGTTAATTTTCTTCAACCAGCAAGTTTTTTGTTCTGTTTTTGTTTTGTGTTTTGTGTTGTTTTGACAGGAAATGAAACAGGAGTCTCCCAAAAGATAATATCACACAAACCACTTTGCAACCCACCTCCAGTAAAGTCACGTGTGTTGTTATTAATACATCGTCCTTCTGTGCTGGGCTCTTGCTTCTGTGTCCCCCGAGTGTGAAATGATGGGGAGATCTGCAAACAGACACATACAGCGAAATTAAAACAAGTTCAGATGGAAAAATCAGTCTTGTTTTGACTGATGTATGAGTAATGTGGTTCAGTCCAACAGAAGTGCTCAGAAGCAGAAAAACTGAATCCTCTTTTATACACGTTACTTATATAATAATAAGCGTCACCTCCAGTAAATGTTTTGCAGTTTGGACTTCAGTATCGATGCTCCGTGTTTGTCATATTTTCATCATACTGTGGGCAAAATTTCTCATTTATGCATTTAATAATCTGCCACTGCTACGTTTAAAGTTTCCAAGTGAAACTTATTATAAGAAGTCATCCCCAGTTTAGTTTTTCAAAAGTGTTTTAATTACTGATTATTTATTTGATTATTGATATATTGAGATGCATCATGTTAAGACGCTGATGAGCGCATCACTAAACTCTTCTTATTCCTTGTTGTTTTGGCAGCTCGTGGATTCAGGATTGTGCTGTTTGGGAAAAGTGAGGAAGAAAAGACGACACTTGGAAACTTCATCACAAAGGAAAATTCTTTTCAGTTCAGAAATATTTTCTCCAGCCTAAACACTGTGAAGATGCTGGTGGAGCGTGGAAAGAAAAACCAGTAACAGTGGTGAAAACTCCCGACATGTTCAGTCTGTCTGTGCAGGGAGTGAGAGAGGAGATGAAGAGCTGTGTGAGTCTCTGTCCTCCTGGACCAAACGTTCTGCTGCTGTTGGTCAAACCTTCTGATTTCACTGAGGAGAACAGAAAAACTCTGAAGTTCATCCTGAGTTTGTTGGGAGAAGATTCCTTTAAACACTCGATGATCATCAGCACGTACAGACATCAGTGGAAAGAAACAAGCGTCTCTGTGAACAAGCTCCTTCAGGACTGTGATGGAAGACACTACAACATGTTTACCAATGAGCACAAAGTGTTAATGGAGAAGATTGAAGACATGCTGCAAGAAAACAAAGAAAGCTTCCTCATCCTCACTGCAGAGAAGACAAAGCAAGAAAAACAAGAGGACTGGGAGAGGAAAGAAAAAGAGTGGCAGGAAAATCAGTCCAGGGAAATTGAAAGAATACGTCAGGAGGAGGAAGAAAAGCAGAAAAAGCTCCAAGAAGAGTTTAAGCAGGAAAGAGAAAAATATGAAATAACAAGAAAATCAAATCAAATCAATTCAAAACTGGTGCAACAGCATGAAGAAGAAATGCAGCAGAAAGAGGAAGCACACAGAAAAGAGTTTAACCTGTTACAGAAACGCTGGAACCAGAAAGAAAAGGAACTAAAAGAAGAACTGATGAGAACACAAACACAACTGCAACAAGAAATTAATAAAAATAAAAAACAGATAGCAGCCGTAGATACAGTGGTGAAGAAGAAACATGAGGGAGGAAGTTTCCAGTGAGGAAACATCGGTTTCACTGCCAGTTCCTCGTGTCAAACGTTGTGGTAAGTACAGCTTTTTTTAGCTGGTACTTTTAAAACGTTTACATAAGTTTGACTTTCTTGTTTGAAAGTCTTGAGTTTTGATTTCTTCTTCATACGAGTCACCTGGATCACACTTAGTCTGGCCCCTCAGCCTGAACCAGTTTAAGGCTGTGGCTGCCAGCTTCTCTCTAACCTAAACATGAGTAAAATGAGTAAAAGTCAGCTGATCTGAATAATCATTGAGACTGAACATGAGGAACATGCAGGTTTGTGGAATTCAAGGATTCAAGCTCAAATGCAAGACTGAGGGGCCCGGTCATTAACAGTTCACACTGTGTAATGAAATGTAAAAAATGATGTATGTATGAAGGTTATTAACCAGTTTAAGTTTTTAATATATTGCAGCACGTGAACTCAGGATAATGCTGTTTGGAAAAAGTGAAAAAAAGAAATCAGCCCTGGAAAAGCTCCTCGTTGGGAAAAAAGAGTCTGAAGGTTTTGAAGGAAAGCAATCTGGTGCTGCCTCTGGAGAGAGGAACAGGAAACCTCCCACAGTTGTAAAAACTCCCGACATCTTCAGTCTGCCTGTGGAAGTGCTGTTTATAGTGATGAAGAGCTGTGTGAGTCTCTGTCCTCCTGGACCAAACGTTCTGCTGCTGTTAGTCAAACCTTCTGATTTCACTGAGGAGGACAGACAGACTCTGAATTTGGTCCTGAGCTTGTTTGGTCGAGATGCTTTTAATCACTCCATAGTGATCCGAACACATAATGAGGAAGGGAATAACTCAGTGGATAAACTCATTGAAGAATCCAAACAAAGGCAGCAGTTCGTTAATTTTCACAGGAAAGACTCCTTCTCAGATTATTCAGAGTTGATGGAAGAAATGAATGAGATAGTGAGTAAAAACTGGGGAAAATATCTAATGTTAAAAGAAGAAGCTAAACCCAACCTGAAGTCCAGTCTGAACCTGGTTCTGTGTGGGAGGAGAGGAGCAGGGAAGACGTCAGCAGCCAAGGCCATTTTAGGTCCGACTGAGCTTCATTCAGCCTCCAACTCATCAGAGTGTGTTAAACATCAGGGAGAGGTGTGTGGACGTTGGGTTTCCCTGGTGGAGCTGCCTGCCTTGTATGGAAAACCTCAGGAGGCAGTGATGGAGGAATCACTCAGGTGTATCTCCCTCTGTGATCCTGAGGGTGTCCATGCCTTCATCCTGGTCCTACCTGTGGCTCCCCTCACTGATGAAGACAAGGGAGAGTTAGAGACCATCCAGGATGCATTCAGCTCTCGAGTCAATGACTTCACCATGATTCTGTTCACTGTGGACTCAGATCCGACAGATCCAGCTGTTGGTAACTTTCTAAAGGAAGACAAGGACATCCAGGAGCTCCGTGAGAGCTGTGGAGGAAGATCAGTTGTTCTCAACATCAAGAACAAACAGCAGATCCCAGAGATGTTTGAGATTGTGGATAAAATTAGTGAGCCTACAGGAAAACTGTGCTGTTATACAACTGCAACATTTTTACACGCACAAATGGAGAAAGTCTTAAAACTTGTCACTGGTAAGTAGTTTAGATTTTATATTTTCCAATGACCCAGAGTTTTAATCCAGTATACAAGTGTTAACCCTGATTGTTTTCATGTTTTAGGTGGTGAAGGTGGAGAACAGGACTCAGACTGTCTCAGGATTGTGCTGATTGGGAAGACCGGCTGTGGAAAGAGCTCTACAGGAAACACCATTTTAGGAAGAGACGAGTTTACAGCTGCATCAGGCCAAATATATGTCACACATTGTTGTAAGAAGGCAGAGGGTGAGGTGGACGGTCGTCCTGTTGTTGTGGTCGACACTCCTGGTCTGTTTGACACAAGTTTGTCCAATGAAGAAATTCAAGAGGAGATGGTGAAATGTGTCAGTCTCCTGGCTCCAGGACCACATGTCTTCCTGTTGGTGATTCATATCGGCAGATTCACAGCAGAGGAGAAGGAGACACTGAAACTCATCAAGCAATTCTTTGGGAAGAATTCTGAAAAGTTCACCATCATCCTTTTTACCAGAGGAGACGATCTGGAACGTATGGGAGAGTCTATTGATGATTACATCAAGAACAAATGTCACAGTTCCTTTAAGAAACTGATCTCTGACTGTGGAGGAAGATACCATGTGTTCAATAATTCTGAGAAACAAAACCGCACACAAGTCAGTGAGCTGATAGCAAAGATTGACACCATGGTGAAGGACAATGGAAGACGCTGCTTCACCAATAAGATGCTGAGGAACCTGAAGGAGAAGGAAGAAGAGATGCAGAAGGAAAAGGAAGAGATCGAAAGAAAGCATAAGCAAGAAATGAAAGCAATGAAAAAAAGAATGGCAGAAGAGAGAGAAAAATCAGAAAAGGAGAGAAAACAGAAAGCTGAAGAACTCAAGGAAATGAAGAACAAAATTAAGGAAGAACAAGAGAAGAAAAAAAAGGAAGAAGAAATGAGAGAAAAGGAGGAAAAGGACACTGGAGAAGAAAGATATCGACAACAATTCAAAGAAGTACTTGAAAAGTTGGACAGACAAATTCATTTGGAAAAAGAAGCAAAGAAAAGTGTCGACAGACAGCTGGAAGAGACCAGAGAAGAGATGCAACGAAAACAAGAAGCCTGGGAGAAAGAACGAAGAGAAGAGCGAGAGAAACAAAGAGAAGAAGATGAAAAGAGACGACAGGAGGAGGAAGAAAGAATAAACAAACTGCTGGAAAGTTACAAACAAGAAAAAATAAAATACGAAAACAACAAATTACAAGAGGAACAAATAAGAAGAGAAATGGAAATAACAGAGAACAATCATCAGAAAACACTGGAGGACCTAAAGAAGAGCTATGAAAGAAAAGCCAGACCGAAAGCAGAAGAGTTCAACGAATCCCAAAAGAAACACATGGATGAATTAAATGCTCAGCGGGAAGAACACGCGAAGGAAATGTACGACTTAGTGAAACGTGTGACCAAGAAGAGTGAAAACCTGAGAAAGATCAAATATCTAGTGGAAAAACATGAAAAACAAATGAGGAATGCAAAAACTGAGGAGGACAAGGAAGAACTACAGGAAGAACATGAACAACAAATAAGTGAATTGATGCAAAAACTCTTAAGTAAGGAGGTCAGTGACGCATCAGGCTGCAGCATTTTATGACGAGAAATGAATGATTTCAGTTGTTTTTCTTTCATTTGTGCTGGGAAAAACGTTAAAGAAGCACCGATGTGTTGTTCTGCATGTTTTAAATGTTTGGGATTTCCTCGCAACAGCAAATAATTCTGGTGCGTCTAACCTGCCTTAAACACAGTGTCGGACTCCAGTCTGACCATTAAACCTCAAGTCACTATCCCAACATTACCAAAGCTTCTGACTGGTTAAACTAACTCCAAAGACTGAATAGGTGTTAGTTACTAAAAGACTCACGTGGAACCAGCATGTTCCACTCTGTCTCAGCTCATTAATCTGCCACCTGGCAGAGTGGAAGCAATCACAAGGTTGCGAGTTTGACTCCCTGACCTGGAGTGTGTGGAGTTTGCATGTTTTTCCTGTGTCTGCCTGGGTTTTTCCTCCCACAGTCCACACACATGCAGTTAGTGGGGTTAATTGGTGATTCTAAATAACCCATGAGTGTGAGTGTGAATGGTTGTCTGTCTCTCTGTGTTACCCTGCGACAGACTGGTGACCTGTCCAGGGTGTACCCCGCCTCTCCATGATAGCTGGGATAGGCTCCACCCCCTGATTAGGATAAGCAGAGGAGAAAAGATGGATGAAGATTCACATCAACTGATTTTTCTCTTTGGTTTTAGTTTGGTGTTTATTGGCATCTTATGCACTTCACGTTCATTCAAAAATAAATAAATAAAATAAACAAATGCACATATTTATATTCAAATATGTAAAGAACAGAACAGTTTTGTCATTCAAATGTTATCATTGTGTGTCTGTCTGTGTGTGTGTTGTTTCTGGGTGTTAAATGTTTTATCATAAAGAAAGACGACACACATTTGGTGATCAGGTACCTTTATTCTTGTCTTTTTTTGAAGTTATGGATCAAAGAGTTTTTCCTGGGCTGAGCTCTTTAAGTACCAGGATGTTCATTTAAGTTGTGTTAGTGTTGCTCTGTACTGGACTGTAAGTTGAATCAGTCATTCTAGTCTTTGCTGATTTGTTGTTTTCTGTAATGATTGGTAAAAATCTGGATATCTGTGATTTGATTTCTTGTATTTTCTTGAGAGTAACTGTTTTCATGGTGTTTCTTTTTTTTGGTTGTGTTTTGTACATTTTGTGTAATCACGTTTTATTATAAAATCACTGATTTCTTTTTTAAAAATAGACAGCTATATGACTGTAAAGTTTAGTTCAAGGGTCGGCAACCCTGGGCACACGTAGGTTTAACTGACGGCACGACCATAGCTGGACTGGCCATCGGTGGGCCGATTATTTTATTTTATTTTTTTCTTGTTACGGCATGAACAATGAGAGGTGGTGGATTGGCCAGATGCTGGGAGATGTGTAAATATAACTCAGTTGTTTGGTGGTGGCTGTGGCGGAGCTTCCACAGAGGTCAGCAGGTGGATGAGGGAAAGGCAGGAGGAGCAGACCCGAGGCGGTGAACTGAACTTCAGGTAAGAAGTTATGACCTGCAGTGTATCTGGGTCAGATACAAACCAAGTTTAGGTGGAGTTTATTTTCGTTGTGCTGACTTTTTACAGTCAGCTACAATAACTCGTACTGCGTGCTAGTTAGCATGATGGAGTTTTTATACAGCTGGGTGGTGCTATGATGTTACTGATAGTGAGCTTTATTTAATTCATAAGGTTAGTTAGTAGAGTTGCCAACTGTCCTGTAAAAAGACGGAATCGTCTCGTATTCAGAGAAAATATTACGCGTTTGGTGTTGAGCTGAAAAGAAACACAGTTTGTCCCGAACTTCAGCTACAATGAAAAAGACTCAAAGCTGGATTTATTCTGCGTCTTTGCTGCACAGCTGCCTCTTCTCCTCTCCTCTCTCTCCTGTTGCTACTTCAATCATGAAACTGATCAATGATCAGCTGATCGGCTTTTCTCTCTTGTTTGTTTATCGCTCACTTTGCGCCAGAAAGACCAGCGGATGTCGCGCTAAACAACAGCAGCACGTTTAAGCTTGATCAGCTGTTGTTGGAATTGATTTAATATTAATTTCTAGTATCAGCTGATGTTTGCTGGAGCCACAGCTGTAAACATGCTGGTCATGATGTCGGTTTGGATATGTGGTGAGAGGGAAACATGAAGATGAAACCAGGAGATGTCCTTACTGGATCATCAGAGCTGTGATGGAGAAACAGGTTTACCTTTTAGGTGACATGGATGAGTTGAAGTTATGAGCTGTTTCTGAGAGACAAATAACACCAGGATCCTTTTCTAAGTAGCTGACAGCTGGTAACTGTGCAGGGGCGGGTCTAGCAAAGTGTGGCCAGGGGGCCAGGTAGGGCATTAACAGGGAGAGGGGGGCACAAAGAAATACTTTTCTTTCTGTCAATAGGAAAATTGTACTTAGTAGTCAGTTAGTAGTCAGTATAATCTTTTAGTGATATAAGTTTGCATATGGTAGAATACTGCATGTAATCATTTGTGTCTAGAAGTATGTAGTTGGTGGCATATTGAAAGAATGTCTCATCCTAGGAGGTCTGTAACATTCCAGGGTGTTCTGGCTTCACCCCCACATCCTGGGAGTATGGGAGAGGGCGTAGCTTGTCTTATTGTTTTACGGTAGGATTAACGTAGCTATATCTGTCTTAGGCTAAGTGCTTTTTGTTTAGATGAACCGCTGGACTTCGAGACCAGCAGGTTTCGGGAAGTCATTTATGGGGTCACACACACACACACACACACACACACACACACACACACACACACACACACATTCCAATGTAAGGAACAAACGCTCACTGAAGCATATAAATAAAGACCAGGGCAGTCCTCAGGGCGAGTCTCAGTTCTGGAGGCTGCCCTTGCTAACAAGAAGTTCTGTGTGTTTCTCTTCTCTGAGTCTTTACTGAAGAAGTGTTTTAGAATATATTTCTTAACATTTTCTTATTCTCATTTAAAATGTCTCGCTTTTATTAAATAATTATCTGAATCTTACACCTAAAGTTTTAATCTGATGTAAAATGTATAGAAATCATACATATACCAACAAGACAGTACATCACTGTCACAACAGCGTCTGTTTTCATTCAAAGGCTTTATGGCTTTAATACCTGGGGGGCTGGTCTCTAGTCAAAATGCCCCGGCTGAATTCTTTTGTCCCAGTCCAGCTCTGGGCACGACATGCAGTGAATCAATCTGAGAAGGTGCATTAAAAACACATCGCAAATCAGCTCACATAGACACATTAGTTGTGCCGCTTCTTGATGACTTTATCTTAGCTAACAACCCAACTACCAGATTCAACTTGTAATTGGCTAAAAATAACTTAGTCTACCAGTCAGAGGGACGTTGTTAGCTTTCCACATTCTGACACTTCAAATGCTTCAGCAGCTGTCCGCTCAGCGCAGCATCAGCACCACGGAAATACACGGATACATCCGAAGACTCGAGACAGAATTCACAATGTGTTTTTGGGACTTTCAGGTGTTTGGACCAATGTTTTCTTTTCTGATCAAACCTGAAATCTTTAATGAGCAGCTGGGTTTGTCTCGCATGGTCGAGTTAATGCAACATCGAAGCAGCTGGAATCCACAGCTGTGTGTGTTCATGGAGCTGCATGTTCACCTGCTGGACATCACTACCTGACAAGGTTAACTGTCTTCAGAACATTGCAGAGGCCTTATTGACAGTATTTGGCTCTACATGTCTGTGTGAGCAGATTTTCTCTCACGAGTTCTCAGGTAGCCTCTGAATGCTGGACACTCGGAGACCTGTGTGTCTGAGTGGGAGACCAGAGATCACATTAACATGTGTGTCTCTCTATTAACAAACATGCCATATTGGCTTAGTTTATTTTTCTTATCATTGTTGTGAGGAGACCATAAATAGCGTTTGTATTTTCTGTTGTTCAGTTCATTTGCTGTTATGGATAAAAAGTCTTTTTTTGTTTCCAAATAGCTGATAACTATTCGCTGATAGCTGCAAACATCTGTGAACAAATATGATTCTAGTGGTTCTATATTGTGTGTAACTGTTAATATAGAGCGTTATTAAATTTATTGCTAATGCAATCATATGGCACACTGACTTCTGAGGAAATTTTAGATGCGCTCATCATCAGAGAGGTTGCCGACCCCTGCTCTAGTTTTTAGGAAATGTCCATTTTCACATGTCTAACAAAGAAAAAGCTCCAGCACCATGAAGCAGCAGTAGGGTCATTTTGGGCGGGGACAGCAGCACGCCTTATTGAATGTCCCTCCACCTGCTGCCAGGTTGCAGACGTTAGGATGTCATCAGTGGAAGCCTGGGGAGCATGACTACCACTGCATCTGTAATCACACCAGCAGAAAACAAGCTTATCAATCTCCACTAAAAGCATTAGTTTACAGTATAAGTTGTGGCAAATAGTCTTTTTTTCCTAAAGTCTTAGCATGACTTCTTTTGTTAAAATAGTTGTTTTTGATCACAGCATTGCTTTCTGGCTTCAGTTAGTTTTAAATATGTCTTAAACAGGAGTAATGTCTTTGCTGCATCTGGCTGAGAGACTTCTTCTGTGTTCACCCTCTTTCAGTATTCTCATAAAAATGAGGACAAAGAGGGAATTTAACTTTTCATTAAGCTCCCCTCCAAGGTATGTCTGTCTTTTAACAGAAAGAGCAGCTCAAGAGCAGACAGCAGGCAGGTGCAGGTGAAAGCTAACTACGCAACAGTGTGAAGCAGCAGCTACAGGATCTGCTGCATGGTTTCATCATCTGTGATAAGAAATCAAAGATCTTATGAGTGTGAGCAGGTCGTTTCCTCACAGATTCACAGAGCTTGTTGTCAGCAGGGCAGATAAAAAAAAGCACCAAGCCTCTACAGGGGGCATCCGGATTTGAACCAGAGACCTCTTGATCTGCAGTCAAATGCTCTACCACTGAGCTATGCCCCCCTCTGCTTCTGCTTTTAGGCAGAATCAGGCCTCTCTGTCTGAACAGTGCAGTAAAAGCAGTGCCAATCAGACTGTTTCAGTCTTGTTTTCACCTGCAGCAGGACTCAGAGGTGGACCAGTGGAAGCAGCTGATGCAGAGGATGCTGGTGCTTTTAAGCAGAGACGGATTTGCCAGCTCCGCTGCTGACAGCGGCAAAGTGAACGAGCTGCAGATGGCTGACTCTGCAGCAGCCCGGTAATAAAATCAGTGCTCACTAAGATGGTCTGCAAATACCCGACAGGTCGATGACTGACAGAAATCCTGCATCTATATCGTCTGTGTAGAACAAGAAGTCTGGATCCAGATTGGAGTTTCCAGTTCCAGCTGGCCCGCTACAGGCCGGGAGATCTGGGTTTTGTGCCTCGCCCCGCGCTGAAACACAAAAACGTGCTCCCCAGGATGGAAGCTGGCTCCAGCAGGTTTGTGAGGACCTCAGAGCTCAGCTTCAGGGTCTGCAGGGGGATGTCTGATCACAGCTACAGCTGCAGTTATATGATATAGCTGTTTACAACTAACATTTAAGTCAGTGAAGCCTCAGCAGCATCAAAATAATCTAGTTATTAAAAACATGTTTTAAATGCCGTAAAGTTGAGACTGACTCAGTGATGGAGAGAGGTGGCCACTGAAGCAGTTTGACATTGCTGCTCTGGAGCTTTCCCTTTGTTAGCTTTAAGTGTTTTATGTCACCTGACTTTCTTCTTCTTCTGTTTTTCTTATATCCAGGAAACCGTCGAGTCTGAAGGCGGACAGCTCTGTGAAGCTCACCGATCCAGCTGTGACCTCCAAACAGACCAAACTCAAGTGACAGTAACAAAACTCATCTCCTAAAAACTGTCGATTATGTTGCAGTTCAGTCTGACATCGACTGAGACTCCTGTGAGCTCAGCCTGTTACAGTAAAGGTGACGCCTCTGTAACAAACTAATAATGTTCCTGCTGTGATGAAAACAGCTTGTCTGTTATTGTGCAGTGAAACAGGAAACATGTTATAAATGTTGTTTATCACAGTCTTCATGATTCTGCTTGGCTGTTGTTACAGAATGCTGAAAATCCCTTTACTGAGTGAAGATCAGCACTTTGGGTTCTGGGCAGCTGCAGCACACAGTCCTCAGCATTTCATAGATTTGCATATTGAGACAATAGATGAAAGTACCAACGATCATCTCTACAGCAGAGAGACCGAAGGGCACACTGAGCCCCCCACAGGGGGCATCTGGAATTGAACCAGAGACCTCTTGATCTGCAGTCAAATGCTCTGCCACTGAGCTACACCCCCATGTGGTGGAATTTAATCATCGGCTGCACAGCATGTGACACAAAATCTGAATTAAAAAAAATAAAGTGGCAGAATCAGGTTTTAGATATCAGCCAGAGTCAGAAAAAAAAAAAAAAAAAAAAAAAAAATATATATATATATATATATATATATATATATATATATATTTATATATATATTTTTATATATATATATATATATATATATATATATATATATATATACAAAAATATATATATATATATATATATATATATAAATTATATATATATATATTTTTTATATATATATATATATATATATATATATATATATATATATATATATATATATATATATATATATTGTCAGTTAACTGAAAATCTGTTTTTTCTTTTACTACATCTTATTAATATTTTGCTCTTTACTATTTTTCTATTTATTTTTTAGTATTTTATTTTTTTCTACTGTACCATGCTGCTGCTGACTGTCTTCTGCTCGTCAAACACATGTCATTGCGATGTTGGACCTGTGCTAACTTGCATATGACAAATAAAACCGAAACCGATGTGAGACCTGTGCTGGATCCTCGGTGTGCTCCGCCTCAGCGGGGACAGACTGAAGTGTTTCAGTTGTTTTTACGTTAAATTTCAACTCTGAGCAGAACAAATCATCTGATTAGAAACACGTTTAAATGTAAAGCATTAAGAAGTTTCTGCATGAAGCGGCTGTGCTGACATCGATGGATCAACGCTGATCCGGTGACTCTAACACGTTAAAAGGATTATTTTGATCGATCCGGATCGATGGGTGAGTATCGGCTGATCACACTGTCAGCTGGTTTTTATCACAGGAACTGAGCAGGACGCAGTTTTCTGATGTTTCTTTTAATAAACTGACAGAAATGTAGAAACTTTCAGTTTTCAGGTAAAATCAGATTAACTTCAGCTGCTGAAGCGGAAACAGACGGAAGTGAACAGACCGACCGCACAAAGCTTTTTATTATCACTGTTTGATTTCAGAGAGATCCCAGTCTGACTCTGATGGTCCTCAGTTAGATAACGTCAGTGTTTGTTTGTTTGTTTGTTTGTTTGTTCGTGTTAACCGTCACATTCGTAATCATTGCTCATCCGCCATGTTGGATTTGGGCGGCCTTCAGCAGTAGTGATGGGTCGGTCGCGAACGAAATGGCTCTTACAGCCGGTTCTTTGACGTGAACGATGCGAGCCGTGGGGGGGGGATTTGTTTTGTCTTTTATTTCTCTTGCCCTCGCTTTCACTTTTTTCGGTTCACGCTGCAAGTCACCCTTGTGTTTACCCTAAGCAGAGACGGCAAACAGAGCCTTGCGTTTGTGCCCCTGCCCCCTCTGCTCAGCGCTGAGCTGAGGGGGCGGTAGTTACACTCGCAACAGCAGTAGCACACAACAAGAGCAGGAGGGAAAGAAAGAGAGCTGGGAGCAACAACAAGAGACAACATCATCACATTGGAAAGGTACAGTAAAGAAAATGAGTGACACCAAGAAAAGAAGCAAAGTCTGGAACCATTTCAATCTTATTGACAAAACAAAGGCAGAGTGTAGAGTCTACAAGAAAAGGATATCATATAGAGCCGGCTCCACAAACAACATGCACAGGCACCTAAGAACTGTCCACTCATCAGTGCAATGGGAAGATAAAACGCAGTCAGTTGAGTGTGATATTAATATTTCTAAATGCCAACCTTTCCCTTAATTAAAGATCTGGGCGTTCTTTTTTTCCCCTTTTTTCCATATTTTAATTTATATTTAATTGTGTTGTGGTTTGCAGTGTTTTGTGTTGTTTCTCTTTAATTTTGTTTAAAAGGAAAAAGCTGAAAATTTAAGTAGTTAAAAGTTGAAATGTAAATAGTTGGTTTTTGTATTTTATAATTTATTTATTACATTTTATGTGGAGTGAATAAATAAAAGTATATTTACAGTGGCCCCTAGAGACAAAGCACGTACACACTCCAAAACACAACAGAAGTGCTCCAGGATGCTAGGGGCCGTGTTGAGCTTTTGTTACCTAGTGGCTACGCAAGCCAGGAAGTACCAACAATCGGATTGGGTGTGTGGTAGTAACAGGTAAATTAAGTTTTTTTTTTTTTTTTATTATTGTGTACAATATATACAAAAACAATAGACAATTTAAGTGATCTAGGCAGCTCGTTTTGGAAGTTCAGTTAACGCTAGAAATGTGTTTTGGAGTTTGTACGTGCTTTGTCTCTGGGGGCCCCCATAAATATTTATATATAGACATACATAAAGAAAACCACGTTTTTTTTTTTACATTACTAATTCCTTTTGTGCATAATTTTATATTGTTGATCATAATTAATTAATTAAAGCAACAAAACAACCTGAAGAGCCGGTTTGGAGCCGAAAGAACCGGCTCTTTTTAGTGAGCGGACCCGAAAGAGCCGGTTCTCTAAAAAGAGCCGGAAATTCCATCACTATTCAGCAGAGAGCTACACAGGTGTGTTTAAGCAGGAAGCTCCATGTTTAACGCTTCACAAGTGCTCGATGTCCTCGTGGATAAAACTACTTCCTTTTGTCCTTGTTCTAATCACTCATTTTATTTATCTTTTTACGTTTTTCTCTTTTCCTCTTTTACTGTTGTGGTTGAACTGAAACTGTTTTAAATGTGATGAGATTTGATCTTCTTAATTATCCAGTTTGTTCTTTGAGTTTCAATCTTCATTTATTTATTTATTTATTTATTGTTCTTTCACTGACAGCATTTCTGGGAGTGTTTTTGTTTTAAACCTGGGCAGGTTTGACATTTCTGGGATGTTGTTGCTGATCATCTCTGATCTGATATCTTTGAGGCTTTTTGTTGCCATGTTTCAATATTCCAGTTCATGTTTTATCATTTTCAGTTTTATTTTTATACCATTAAATCACAACAACAGTCAATGTGCTTTATATTGTAAAGTAAAGAGTTCATCATCAGCACTCATCACACTCTTATATTATTAGTTACATTTAACAGATCATAAGTTTCGGTGCAACAGACGCTTGGATAAAAACATTCTCTTCCTGTATATTTGCTGCAACATTATATGTTGGAAACTGGTTTTTCCCACTTTCTCCTTCACTGTCAACAAAGAAATTTCATCACTGTGGGAATTTGACACAGTTTAGGTTTGTGTGTGACTGTTTTTCTTTTTATATTCACAGAGGTGCCTCAGCAGCGAACAAGCAGCTATGAGTTTATTCCCCCCAACAGTAAGTTAATCTTGACTCAAATATAAACTGTTTGGCCCAAAAAGTCACACTGTAATATTTCTTTGGACTAACTTTGATATGGTACATATTCATTGTGATATTATTTCTATTTATATAACCTTATGCAGCATCACAGTATTATTTCCATCCACAGTTTAATAATAATAATGTATACTTTATTGATCCCGTGGGGAAATTACTTTTTTTTTTTCTCTGTATTTGATCCATTCACTCAGCGAAGCAGTGGGCAGCCACTAAGCAGGCACTCAGGGAGCTGTGTGTAGGGACAGTACCTTGCTCAAGGGTGTCTCAATGGATTCAAACCCCAGCCTTCCGATCATGGGGCGACCCCTCTACCTACTGAGCTGTCCCTGCCCCAGTTGTGCATCTCGCTGATGGGAAAGTCTAACAGCACCTCCCAAAGATTCTGTGTGGTTAATGTCTAGACTCTGGGGTCAATCCATGTGTGAAAATAATGTTTCATGATCCCTGATTTCACAATCTGAGTCAGAAAATATCCACTGATGGAAAAAAGTTGACAATCCAGTATATTCAGTCAGCTGTCATCTTTGTTTTGGATGACATAACACGACAGACTCTCAGGCACTGGTTTGGCTTTGAGTGGGCGACCATGTACCAAACGGCTGAGAGTAGCCGGCCTGGGTTCTAGTCCAACCCGTGGCCCTTTGCCGCATGTCTGCCCCTCTGTCTCTGTCCTTTCTTCATTGCATCTATCAAATAAAGCTGAAAAAGGCTAAAAAAAAACTATTATTAAAAAAAACAAAACACTACAGAACCTGGACCTGACCAACTGGAACAAACTCCAGGTCACATCCTGATAACTAGACATGATGTATGCATCACTTTCCCAGTGTTTCTGCTCCCAATCAAACTGAAACATTTTCTGCAGATTAATTTCACTGATCAGTGTTTTTCTTAGTTACACAGATGTTTAGTGCCAATTCCACGAGTTTCTTTCTATTGTGTGTTTGAATGTTAACTTTAATTATACATTATTTTTTAATTGCCTCAAAGCACTGTTGATTTGTATGGGTCTTTATGTTTCCATCTTTTATGTGAAGCACATGGAGTTTGCATGCAATGAATTATACTGTATACACATAGTTAGCATGACATTTTGCAGTGGAACCTGTTGGTTGAATCCAGGTGTGAGTTTGTTGTGGTCGGGCAGTGTCTGTTTCATTTGGAAATGACAAAACTGAAAAATGTTGTTGAACCTAAATTAAATCACATTTTTCATTCAAAACACAAATAATATTGCAGGGTTTCTTTCTCGAACTATCAAAACCATTTTTTGGAAATAGCATGATGTATTTGTTGATGAATGACTGTTTTTTAACATTTGCAAATTAATGTATATTTTATGGGTATTAATGTTTTTCTGGAGAAGATTCCTCAAACTATTTATCACATGTTTCCTCTCTGATGATCAGCAAACATGATTTTAAGACAATAAACATCTTAGACTGATCCTGGCTCTGTTTTGTTGACTCCCTGTTGTCGTTGTGTTTTGATGCCAGTGTCTGAGCTGAGGGTTGTCCTGCTGGGGAACAGCTGGTCTCAGAGGAGAGACGTGGGGAACTTCATACTGGGAGGGGCCGTGTTCAGCACTGAGGAACCAGACTGCTGTGTGAGGGTCAGCGGGCGGTGCAGGTGGAAAGAAGTCGTTCTGATCAACACTCCAGATCTGCTGCATCCAAACATCTCTGAGGACAAACTGACAGAGTTGATAGAAACCTGTGTGAGGCTCTCTGATCCTGGACCTCATGTGTTCCTGCTGGTTCTACAGCCTGAAGACTTCACTGAGGAGCAAAGACTGAGGCTGCAAACAGTCCTGGAAGACTTTGGTGATCAGTCATTTGAACACTCGTTGATATTGATGTCATCACCTACAGAGGAACAATTAGCTTACACAGAAAATTACAAGCAGCATCCAGCATTGAAGCACCTGGTCACCATGTGCAGATACAGATATTTAAAACAGAAAGATCTTGAACTTCAGGAACTGTTGACACGCTTCAGTCAGATTGTGAGAGAGAACAAGGAAAAGCATGTGAGCTGTGATTTATCTGAAACTGGAGCAGATGGTTCTCATCAAACCCTGAAACATCAGCTGTCAGTGCCTGCAAACATGGATCCTGCTCGAGCTGCTGGTGAGTTCAGGAAAACATTTTATTACTTTTAAATGTTTGTTGGGTCTCTCTGTACTCTGAGCTCTTCTGCTGGCAGGAGGACAAAATATAAATAAGTTCAGTAAGGCCCATATTTAAAAACACTATAGAAATAAAAATTAATTAATTAATAACAACTAGTGACACAATGCCATGAAATCAGTACTTTTTAAGGTGAAACTTTTAGTCACAGAAATGAAGAAAATGCCTCAACGTTCATGGTGGATTGAGCAAATGTGAGAAATTATACCACACAGACAAATATCAGCATATTTTCCCATCCAATAGGAACAAAATACTGGAGTTTCCAGATATTAGTCTAATAATTCAAACAGATTATGTTGTTTTTCTTGGGGAGGGGCGCTATGGTGGTGGACTGGTGGGCACAGCTGACTGGGTGAGGGACAAACTGAAAATGTCTGTAAACACCTCAGCGAGCTCTGAAGAGCAGACCCTAAAAGCACGGCCAGGGATGTTGTCAGGGCCAGCTGCTTCTCGGGGTTAGTCCTCCTCAGAACCTTCCACACCTCAGTTGAAGCCACAGTGAGTGAAGAGCTCCGTGCTGCCTCTGCTGGTAGAATCCCTCTGAGTTGGTTGGTGTTGAGGTGTAGAACTTATTCAGCTCATCTGGTAGTGTGTTGGAGCTGACTGTGACCCTGCTGCTCCTCTGCTGGAAATCAGTAATTTGTTGAAGGCCCTGCCGCATGCGTCGGAAATCTGAGCTGTTGTAGTGTCCTTCCAGCTTCGGTCTGTATTGCCTCTTGGCTTCCCTGATGGATCTACGCAGGTCTTATTTGGCCTTTTTGTCCCCCACAGCGTCACCAGACGCAAATGCAGTGGAGCGTGCATGTAGCATGGAAGGTACCTCAGAGTCAACCATGGTTTCTGATTTGGATATGTTTGTAGCGCTTGGTGGGGACAATATTGCTAATGCATGTGCTGATGTAGCTGGTAACCACTGATGCATATTCCTCTAAATTCACAGAACTCTCCTGTCTTATGCCAGCGGTCTTAAACACACCCCAGTTTGTAACATCAACGCAGTCCTGAAGCACCAAATCAGATCTCTTTGCTCCAAACTTTAGTATTTTTTGGGTGTGAATGTTTGTGTGAATGTGTGTGTGAATGGGTGGATGACTGAATGTAGGGACTAAGTAAAGCGCTATACAAATACAGGCCATTTACCATTTTGTTCGGGGCTCGTTTGAGGAGCTGCCTGTGTGCTGGACAGAGGAACACAGAAATGTGGTCGGACTGTCCAGAGTGCGGGCGAGGCACTGCCTTGTTTGCCTCCCTTACATTGCTGTAGACGTGATGTTCCCACATATTGATGGAACCTCATGAGCACAGTCCTGAGGTTGCAGTGATTAAAATCCACGGCAACAACAAACACGGCATCTGTGTGAGCGGTCTCGTGTTTGCTGATGTGTGTCTGTAACTGTATTGCCTAGTCTAGCGAGCTTCCCGTAGTCCAGGTTTCCGTAAAAATCAGAGCACAGCACTCTCTGATCTCATGTTGAGATGTTATCCTGGTTCTCAGCTCATCCATCTTGTTTTCGAGAGAGCAGACGTTGGCTAACAAAAGGCTAGGCAGAGGTGGTCGTGTGGCTCTAGCCTTTAGTCTAGCATGTAGCCCACCTCTCTTGCCACGCCTCCGTCTTGGATGCGCTGGTCGACGGCCACTCTGAGTAGTTGAGAATAATCTTTAAAAGTTGTTGAGATATTCATGTTCAAACATTGCCTCAGATTTCAATGTGCAGGACAAAATCAGACATGAAGGTCAGATTGATAGGCATCTGAAAACTATTTGATATATGAAGCTAAAATTACACATCAATCATTGGCTCAGCCATGATACCTTCAGATCAGCTGATTTCAATATCAGCCCACATCATCTGATTTCTCAGCCAATATCTTCAAATATATACAAATAAAACCCTGATTCCAAAATAGTTGGAGCGTAAATAAAAACTCAATACTAAACACTACAGATTACCATACAAAGATCACTACTCTCCTCAGTGACAACAATACCTACGAAGCCTTAAAGCGAGACCCCACAAGCAGCTACAAAAAGAAAGTTATAGCTTGCCTTCAAGACTTTGAAAAGGACAAAATCACTGACCGCCTCACATATCACCGCCTTTACCCAGGGGATGCCATACCCTGCATTTACGGACTTCCTAAAATCCACAAAGAAGCTCTCCCACTCAGACCCATAGTCAGTAGCATAAACTCAGCCACTTATAACATTGCTAAACACCTTGCTACCATCCTTGCTCCTCTCGTGGGGAACACCCCACACCACATCAAGAACTCCACCGACTTCACCGACAAGGTCCAGAAACTTACCCTGGATCCAGATGAAACCATGGTGTCCTTTGATGTAGTCTCTCTCTTCACTTGCATACCCACCACGGAGGCCGTGGAGACTGTCAGAAAACGACTACAAGAAGACAGCTCCTTGGAGGACAGGACCAACTTCACACCCAATCAGATCTGCACACTGTTAGACCTCTGCCTCACCACTACATATTTCAAATACAACGAAGGCTTTTACAGACAAAAACATGGCTGTGCCATGGGCTCCCCCGTGTCACCTATTGTAGCCAACCTTTACATGGAGGAAGTGGAAAGGAAGGCATGGGTCAAAATCAAGACACAAGAAGTGGAATCCTTCACTGCGCACATTAACGCTGTGGATAAAAACATCAAGTTCACCAGGGAAGACACAAAGGACAACTGTTTGCCTTTCCTGGACTGCGCCGTGCACATTGAAGAGAACGGCAAACTCAACATCGAAGTTTACCAGAAGCCCACACACACGGACCAGTACCTCCTCTTTGACTCCCATCACCCTCTGGAACACAAACTTGGAGTAATTAGGACGCTACACCACCGGGCAGAACATGTTCCCTCTAAGCCTGAAGGAAAAAAGAAGGAACACACACATGTAAAAGAAGTACTCAAAACGTGCAGCTATCCTAAATGGGCGTTCTTAAAGTCAGCAAAGAGGCAGAGAAAAGAAGACCAGACACCAGCGAGGGAGGATAAGAAGGACAGACGCAACAACATTGTCATCCCCTATGTAGCCGGTGTATCAGAGAAACTCAGGAGAGTTTTCTCCAAGCATGACATCCCGGTGCATTTCAGACCCAGCAACACACTCAGACAGAAACTGGTTCACCCGAAAGACAAAACGCCAAAACACAGACTTAACAATGTGGTGTTTGCTGTACAGTGCAGCGAGGAATGCCCAGACCTCTACATTGGAGAGACCAAACAGCCACTTCACAAGCGCATGGCACAGCACAGAAGAGCCACCTCCACAGGACAAGACTCAGCAGTCCATCTGCATCTAAAGGTCAAAGGTCACTCTTTGAGGATGCCAATGTTCACATTTTGGACAGAGAGGACAGATGGTTTGAAAGAGGAGTGAAAGAAGCCATCTATGTCCACTGTGAGCGACCATCTTTGAACAGAGGCGATGGTTTACGACACCAACTCTCTGCCATCTATAATCCAGTTTTGAGTTCCCTTCCCAGACGCCTTAACGCCCACTCACATCCTGGGCCATCTGACCTCAGGAATTCGCATGATAAGGTGGGGCCAGGTTTCACAATGAACTCACCCGAAACTCTGGCTGATTGGGACCCACACCCAGTTTCACACCTTGGCTCAGGCGATTAGAGGATCATCAGGGGGTCCTTTTGTCCCTCTGTGGGGGGTCACTCCCACTAGGTTTATATCTGGGACTCTCCACCATTTGACCTTAGAACTGAAGAAGCTTCTCGGATGAGAGGTGAAACGTTTTCAAGTAACTTAAAGAAGTCCAGACGCTTTTCTTTGCAAGCTCCTTTGACTACGATGACCTGGATGACTGAGAACCTTCACAGACAACTCAATACAGTGATTTACAGATTTCATAAACACATTTTATTTTCCATTATAAGGCATATATGTATATGCACCTCTGGCACAACTGCCAGAGGTGGACAAAAAAAAAAAAAAAAAAAAAAAAAATATATATATATATATATATATATATATATATATATATATATATATATTAGGGGTGCAACGATATTCGTATCGATATTGAACCGTTCGATACAGTGCTTTCGGTTCGGTACGCATATGTATCGAACAATACAACATTTGTAATTTATTTTATCAATTTTCCTTCTGACGATGCTGTCTGTGTTGAGCGCTCAGTGAATCTGTGTTCGACTACTCCGCCTAGGCTGCACTGTCGAGCGCAGATCCACTGAGCGCTCAACACAGACAGCATAGTCAGAAGGAAGAGCGCAGGGCAAGCTAGCGAGACAGAAGTTAAGCTCTACTTGCAACATTCAGATCTGGCATTTGGAATTATTTTGGTTTTCATGTGACGTATGACCCTGAAGGTAAGCGAGTCATGGACTAAAGTAAAACAGTATGTTGGATGTGCCATGCAATGCTCAATTACATTGGTGTGAACTAGTGTGTTAGCGCAGTTAGCTCGTTAACGTGTTTGCCGTCTAGCCCCATGCACGGAGCGATCGGCGGTAGCTCGTTAACGGAGATTTGCCGTGTTGTGGCGTTAAGGTCATTTCAACGAGATTAACCTGAAAGCACTAGTGGGAACACAACGAATATGACTGCACATTTACGCCGACATCATCCTAGTGCAAAGAAAAAGTGGAAGCAGACAAAAAAAAGCAAGCATGCTACTAACTTTAGCCGAGTCATTTAGACAGCTGTTAGCACATGATTCTCCTTATGCTGCTGAGAATATAGCCCAGAAGAAGCGGATAGTATAGCTTTTATTTTGGAAAGAGCCATTTCTCTGTAATAAACTCTCTTTTCCAAAGATGAGTGATTCCTCAATCAGATACAGGGCTTGCAATATCGCTAGCCCGACGTCCCGGAGCTAGCGATTTTTTCAGTCGGGCTACCAAAATCTATCTCTTCCCTGCCCGTCGGGCTATTGTAGGAAAAATATATGTCAATGCTTTTGCATTCTTTCAGAAATGTAGCTGGGTAATTATGTCATTGGCATCGGTGAGCCACTGTCAATATGTGACATATTGAAATCGCGTTTGAATTTGCGCTTGTTTTTTTGCTTTCACTTTGCAATCGTGCGAACTGTGTATAGAACGACAGCACTGATCTGTGAGTGATGATAATTTGTGCACCAATTCCTCTGACATCGTCTTATTAATCGTTAGCTTACTACGCAAACATGACAAGTGAAATCTCCCGCAGCAAGCTTAAACATGTGAGAGGTTGATCGCGCAGAGAATCGCTGAGCTTATGTGAGTGAGCGTGTAAAAGCATTTCAGTTCTGCTGAGCCAAATAAGACAGGTCAGGGTGAAGAAGTGACAGCCAAAGAAAAGCTTACCACAAAACGGAAAAGTTATGACAAATCAGACTATAAGGCAAAAAGAAAGTGCAGCTTTATGGTTTCATGGACAAAAGAATTTCTGTGGCTGCAATATGATGAGCTAAATAACCAGGGCTGCACATAAGTGGTCCGCAGGTGCGCATTCGCTGTCAAAATAAAAAACGCGCACAAGGGTTAGGGTTAAATTTAAAAACTGTACTTTTGAGTTAAAATATATATTTATAACTTTAATAAATGACAAATTAAAAATGCATGAACATTTTTTTGTATCGAAAAAATATCGAACCGTGACACCAAAGTATCGAACCGAACCGAACCGTGAATTTTGTGTATCGTTGCACCCCTAATATATATATATTAGGGGTGCAACGATATTCGTATCGATATTGAACCGTTCGATACAGTGCTTTCGGTTCGGTACGCATATGTATCGAACAATACAACATTTGTAATTTATTTTATCAACTTTCCTTCTGACGATGCTGTCTGTGTTGAGCGCTCAGTGAATCTGCGTTCGACTACTCCGCCTAGGCTGCACTGTCGAGCGCAGATCCACTGAGCGCTCAACACAGACAGCATAGTCAGAAGGAAGAGCGCAGGGCAAGCTAGCAAGACAGAAGTTAAGCTCTCCTTGCAAGATGGACCTCCCCCACTCTCATTCAGATCTGGCGTTTGGAATTATTTTGGTTTTCATGTGACGTATGACCCTGAAGGTAAGCGAGTCATGGACTAAAGTAAAACAGTATGTTGGATGTGCCAAGCAATGCTTAATTACATGGGTGTGAACTAGTGTGTTAGCGCAGTTAGCTCGTTAACGTGTTGGCCGTCTAGCCCCATGCACGGAGCGATCGGCGGTAGCTCGTTAACGGAGATTTGCCGTGTTGTGGCGTTAAGGTCATTTCAACGAGATTAACCTGAAAGCACTAGTGGGAACACAACGAATATGACTGCACATTTACGCCGACATCATCCTAGTGCAAAGACAAGTGGAAGCAGACAAAAAAAAGCAAGCATGCTACTAACTTTAGCCGAGTCATTTAGACAGCTGTTAGCACATGATTCTCCTTATGCTGCTGAGAATATAGCCCAGAAGAAGCGGATAGTATAGCTTTTATTTTGGAAAGAGCCATTTCTCTGTAATAAACTCTCTTTTCCAAAGATGAGTAATTCCTCAATCAGATACAGGGCTCGCAAAATCGCTAGCCCGACGTCCTGGGGCTAGCGATTTTTTTCAGACGGGCTACCCTGCCCGTCGGGCTTATTGTAGGAAGGAAAATATATGTCAATGCTTTTGCATTCTTTCAGAAATGTAGCTGGGTAATTATGTCATTGGCATCGGTGAGCCACTGTCAATATGTGACATATTGAAATCGCGTTTGAATTTGCGCTTGTTTTTTTGCTTTCACTTTGCAATCGTGCGAACTGTGTATAGAGAGCGACAGCACTGATCTGTGAGTGATGATAATTTGTGCACCAATTCCTCTGACATCGTCTTATTAATCGTTAGCTTACTATGCAAACATGACAAGTGAAATCTCCCGCAGCAAGCTTAAACATGTGAGAGGTTGATCGCGCAGAGAATCGCTGAGCTTATGTGAGTCCGTGTGTAAAAGCAGCACGATATATATTTTAGTTCTGCTGAGCCAAATAAGACAGGTCAGGGTGAAGAAGTGACAGCCAAAGAAAAGCTTACCACAAAACGGAGAAGTTATGACAAATCAGACTATAAGGCAAAAAGAAAGTGCAGCTTTATGGTTTCATGGACAAAAGAATTTCTGTGGCTGCAATATGACGAGCTAAATAACCAGGGGTGCACATAAGTGGTCCGCAGGTGCGCATTCGCTGTCAAAATAAAAAACGCGCACAAGGGTTAGGGTTAAATTTAAAAACTGTACTTTTGAGTTAAAATATATATTTATAATTTTAATAAATGACAAATTAAAAAGGCATGAACATTTTTTTGTATCGAAAAAATATCGAACCGTGACACCAAAGTATCGAACCGAACCGAACCGTGAATTTTGTGTATCGTTGCACCCCTAATATATATATATATATATATATATATATATATATATATATATATATATATATATATATATAGGACTTGTATAGGATTAGCGACCCCCCCCCCCCCCCCCCCCACACACACACTGCCATCAGGTCCCCTTTCATCCTTTGTTCTTTCTTTTAATCTTCCACTTATAACACATTAACTACACTAACTTCTTGCAAACTGCTCTTCCATCCATCACTAATTTGGGTCCCTTTGTCAGTTTTATGGCCAAAGTGAGTCAGAAAGTCTGCAAACCAGCAGTTAACACTTGATCAGTTCGACAGGTGTGGGTGTGCATGCCAGACGTGAGCTGCTATCTATGCTAAGTAAGTTTTCTCACCTCACCTGTGTCTGCTCCGGGGTCCACCTCACTCTCTCCACTCGGTCTGTCCCGTGGACTGTAACAGTTACTTATTGATCCTAATTATTACATTTTCATACAGTATTGATAAGCATGTGTTATACAAAAAGTGGTACAATATTTTTCATAGATATATTTGACCTATATGCATCATGTGATTTAAACATGCAAGTTAAATGCTTAACACAGTGACTCCACTATATAAACACTCCACTGTAAGTGTGGACAGTATATATGGATATACAGTCAAGCCCATAATTATTTATACCCCTGACAAATTTTGACTTAAAGTTAATTTTCTTCAACCAGCAACTTTTTTTGTTCTGTTTTTTTTGTTTTGTTTTGTGTTGTTTTGACAGGAAATGAAACAGGAGTCTCCCAAAAGATAATATCACACAAACCACTTTGCAACCCACCTCCAGTAAAGTCACGTGTGTTGTTATTAATACATCGTCCTTCTGTGCTGGGCTCTTGCTTCTGTGTCCCCCGAGTGTGAAATGATGGGGAGATCTGCAAACAGAAACAGACAGTGAAATTAAAATAAGTTCAGATGGAAAAATCAGTCTTGTGTGTCTTAAAAAGTGTTTTAATTACTGATTATTTATTTGATTATTGATATATTGAGATGCATCATGTTAAGACGCTGATGAGCGCATCACTAAACTCTTCTTATTCCTTGTTGTTTGGCAGCTCGTGGACTCAGGATTGTGCTGTTTGGGAAAAACGAGGAAGAAAAGACGACACTTGGAAACTTCATCACAAAGAAAAATTATTTTCAGTTCAGAAATATTTCTCCAGCTAAACACTGTGAAGATGCTGGTGGAGCGTGGAAAGAAAAACCAGTAACAGTGGTGAAAACTCCCGACATGTTCAGTCTGTCTGTGCAGGGAGTGAGAGAGGAGATGAAGAGCTGTGTGAGTCTCTGTCCTCCTGGACCAAACGTTCTGCTGCTGTTGGTCAAACCTTCTGATTTCACTGAGGAGAACAGAAAAACTCTGAAGTTCATCCTGAGTTTGTTTGGAGAAGATTCCTTTAAACACTCGATGATCATCAGCACGTACAGACATCAGTGGAAAGAAACAAGCATCTCTGTGAACAAGATCCTTCAGGACTGTGATGGAAGACACTACAACATGTTTACCAATGAGCACAAAGTGTTAATGGAGAAGATTGAAGACATGCTGCAAGAAAACAAAGAAAGCTTCCTCATCCTCACTGCAGAGAAGACAAAGCAAGAAAAGCAAGAGGACTGGGAGAGGAAAGAAAAAGAGTGGCAGGAAAATCAGTCCAGGCAAATTGAAAGAATACGTCAGGAGGAGGAAGAAAAGCAGAAAAAGCTCCAAGAAGAGTTTAAGCAGGAAAGAGAAAAATATGAAATAACAAGAAAAGAAAATCAAATCAATTCAAAACTGGTGCAACAGCATGAAGAAGAAATGCAGCAGAAAGAGGAAGCACACAGAAAAGAGTTTAACCTGTTACAGAAACGCTGGAACCAGAAAGAAAAGGAACTAAAAGAAGAACTGATGAGAACACAAACACAACTGCAACAAGAAATTAATGAAAATAAAAAACAGAAAGATGAAATAAAGAACGAAAAACCTGAAGAAGAAAGAAAAGAACTCAATAAAACCGTCCGACTTGTGCCCGACCGAAGAACAGACAGTGAGTTTGTCTCCAGTTCAGTCAAGGTTGTACTCTCCCTGAGCTGACATAATCTGGTTTGAAGGAAATTAGTAAAAATGTTCAAAAACCTGTTTGGGGAGACGAGCAGAATCATTTCAATCAATCATCACCGTACACTGAGACATAAATTATTTGTTTACTACAAAAATTAGTGACTAACATAAACATCACATAAATGTTTTAACACATGCACTCATTTTATTTTTTCCCCCAGTGTCTGAGCTGAGGGTCGTTCTGCTGGGGAACAGCTGGTCTAACAGGAGCTCAGTGGGCAACTTCATACTGGGAGTGACTGTGTTCAGCTCTGAGGATAAAGCAGACCTCTGTCTGAGAGTCAAAAGAGAGCTGAAGGGGAAAGAAATCGATCTCATCAACACTCCAGATCTGCTGTCTCCTAAAATCTCCCCAGAAGATCTGACGAAACAAGTAGAGGACTGTGTGAGACTCTCTGCTCCTGGACCTCATGTGTTCCTGCTGGTCCTCCAGCCTGCAGCCTTCACTGAGGATCACAGACAGAGGCTACAAATGGTCCTTGAACTCTTTGGTGATCCATCATTTGATCGTTCACTGGTTCTGATAATGCCCAAAGACAAGACTTCACCTTCCATAGAAATGAATCTGCAGCATCCACAGTTAGGAGACATAATCAAGAAATGTAGAGAAAAATTGTTGTGGCAGAAGAACCTGGAACAAGAGCAGCTGTTAGCAGCCATAGATACAGTGGTGAAGAAGAGCATGAGGGAGGAAGTTTCCAGTGAGGAAACATCGGTTTCACTGCCAGTTCCTCGTGTCAAACGTTGTGGTAAGTACAGCTTTTTTTAGCTGGTATTTTTAAAACGTTTACATAAGTTTGACATTCTTGTTTGAAAGTCTTGAGTTTTGATTTCTTCTTCATACGAGTCACCTGGATCACACTTAGTCTGGCCCCTCAGCCTGAATCAGTTTAAGGCTGTGACTGCCAGCTTCTCTCTAACCTAAACATGAGTAAATAAAAAGTCAGCTGATCTGAATAATCATTGAGACTGAACATGAGGAACATGCAGGTTTGTGGAATTCAAGGATTCAAAGCTCAAATGCAAGACTGAGGGGCCCGGTCATTAACAGTTCACACTGTGTAATGAAATGTAAAAAAATGATGTCTGTATGAAGGTTATTAACCAGTTTAAGTTTTTAATATATTGCAGCACGTGAACTCAGGATAATGCTGTTTGGAAAAAGTGAAAGAATGAAATCAGCCCTGGAAAAGCTCCTCGTTGGGAAAAAAGAGTCTAAAGGTTTTGAAGGAAAGCAATCTGGTGCTGCCTCTGGAGAGAGGAACAGGAAACCTCCCACAGTTGTAAAAACACCCGACATCTTCAGTCTGCCTGTGGAAGTGCTGTTTATAGTGATGAAGAGCTGTGTGAGTCTCTGTCCTCCTGGACCAAACGTTCTGCTGCTGTTAGTCAAACCTTCTGATTTCACTGAGGAGAACAGACAGACTCTGAATTTGGTCCTGAGCTTGTTTGGTCGAGATGCTTTTAATCACTCCATCGTCATCCGAACACATAATGAGGAAGGGAATAACTCAGTGGATAAACTCATTGAAGAATCCAAACAAAGGCAGCAGTTCATTAATTTTCACAGGAAAGACTCCTTCTCAGATTCCTCAGAGTTGATGGCAGGAATGAATGAGATGGTGAGTAAAAACTGGGGAAAATATCTAACATTAAAAGAAGAGGCTAAACCCAGACTGAAGTCCAGTCTGAACCTGGTTCTGTGTGGGAGGAGAGGAGCAGGGAAGACGTCAGCAGTCAAGGCCATTTTAGGTCAGACTGAGCTTCATTCAGCCTCCAACTCATCAGAGTGTGTTAAACATCAGGGAGAGGTGTGTGGACGTTGGGTTTCCCTGGTGGAGCTGCCTGCCTTGTATGGAAAACCTCAGGAGGCAGTGATGGAGGAATCATTCAAGTGTATCTCCCTCTGTGATCCTGAGGGTGTCCATGCCTTCATCCTGGTCCTACCTGTGGCTCCTCTCACTGATGAAGACAAGAGAGAGTTAGAGACCATCCAGGATGCATTCAGCTCTCGAGTCAATGACTTCACCATGATTCTGTTCACCGTGGACTCAGATCCTACAGATACAGCTGTTGTTAACTTTATAAAGGTAAATAAGAACATCCAGAAGCTCCTTCAGAGCTGTGGAGGAAGATCAGTTGTTCTCAACATCAAGGACAAACAGCAGATCCCAGAGATGTTTGAGATTGTGGACAAAATTAGTCAGCCTACAAGACAACTGTGCTGTTATACAACTACAACATTTTTACACGCACAAATGGAGAAAGTCTTAAAACTTGTCACTGGTAAGTAGTTTAGATTGTGATATTTTCCAATGACCCAGAGTTTTAATCCAGTATGCAAGTGTTAACTCTGACTGTTTTCATGTTTTAGGTGGTGAAGGTGGAGAACAGGACTCAGACTGTCTCAGGATTGTGCTGCTTGGGAAGACCGGCTGTGGAAAGAGCTCTACAGGAAACACCATTTTAGGACGAGATGAGTTTACAGCTAAATCAAGTCAAATATCAGTTACACATTATTGTAAGAAGGCAGAGGGTGAGGTGGACGGTCGTCCTGTTGTTGTGGTCGACACTCCAGGTCTGTTTGACACAGCTCTGACCAATGAAGAAATTCAAGAAGAGCTGGTGAAATGTATCAGCCAGCTGGCTCCAGGACCACATGTCTTCTTGGTGGTGATGCAGGTCGGCAGGTTCACAGAACAGGAGAAGGAGACACTGAAACTCATCAAGAAATTCTTTGGGAAGAATTCAGAAAAGTTCACCATCTTTCTTTTAACCAGAGGAGATGATCTGGAACGTATGGGAGAGTCTATTGATGATTATATCAAGAATAAATGTCATAGTTCCCTTAAGAAACTGATCTCTGACTGTGGAGGAAGATACCATGTGTTCAATAACTCTGACAAGCAAAACCGCACACAAGTCAATGAGCTGATAGCAAAGATTGACACCATGGTGAAGAACAATGGAGGACGCTGCTACACCAACGAGATGCTGAGGAACCTGAAGGAGAAGGAAGAAGAGATGCAGAAGGAAAAGGAAGAGATTGAAAGAAAACATAAGCAAGAAATGAAAGCAATGAAAATAAGAATGGCAGAAGAGAGAGAAAAATCAGAAAATGAGAGAAAACTGAAAGCTGAAGAACTCAAGGAAATGATGAACAAAATTAAGGAAGAACAAGAGAAGAAAAAAAAAGAAGAAGAAATGAGAGAAAAGATAGAAAAGGAAAAGAACACTGGAGAAGAAAGATATCGACAACAATTCAAAGAAGAACTTGAAAAGTTGGACAGACAAATTCATTTGGAAAAAGAGGCAAAGGAAAGTGTCGACAGACATCTGGAAGAGACCAGAGAAGAGATGCAACGAAAACAAGAAGCCTGGGAGAAAGAACGAAGAGAAGAGCGAGAGAAACAAAGACAAGAAGATGAAAAGAGACGACAGGAGGAGGAAGAAAGAATAAACAAACTGCTGGAAAGTTACAAACAAGAAAAAATAAAATACGAAAACAACAAATTACAAGAGGAACAAATAAGAAGAGAAATGGAAATAACAGAGAACAATCATCAGAAAACACTGGAGGACCTAAAGAAGAGCTATGAAAGAAAAGCCAGACAGAAAGCAGAAGAGTTCAACGAATCCCAAAAGAAACACATGGACGAATTAAATGCTCAGCGGGAAGAACACGCGAAGGAAATGAACGACTTAGTGAAACGTGTGATCAAGAATAGTGAAAACCTGAGAAAGATCAAATATCTAGTGGAAAAACATGAAAAACAAATGAGTAATGCAAAAACTGAGGAGGACAAGGACGAACTACAGGAAGAACATGAACAACAATTAAGTGAATTGATTAAAAAAATCTTAAGTAAGGAGGTCAGTGACGCGTCAGGCTGCAGCATTTCATGACGAGAAATGAATGATTTCAGTTGTTTTTCTTTCATTGTACTGGGAAAAACATTAAAAAAACACCGATTTGTTGTTCTGCACGTTTTAAATGTTTGGGATTTCCTCGCAACAGCAAATAATTCTGGTGCGTCTAACCTGCCTTAAACACAGTGTCGGACTCCAGTCTGACCATTAAACCACAAGTCACTATCCCAACATTACCAAAGCTTCTGACTGGTTAAACTAACTCCAAAGACTGAATAGGTATTAGTTACTAAAAGACTCACGTGGAACCAGCATGTAGTCTCCTGTCTCAGCTCATTAATCTGCCACCTGGTAGAGTGGAAGCAATCACAAGGTTGCGAGTTTGACTCCCTGACCTGGAGTGTGTGGAGTTTGCATGTTTTTCCTGTGTCTGCCTGGGTTTTTCCTCCCACAGTCCAAGTGTAACCGGTGTGATTCTGCGTTGTGTCTGATAAAAAAGGTAAAAGAAAGAAAGACCTCCAAGTAAATAATTTGCCCACTCCAGCTCCGACGACCAAATACAAACAGTGGGGAAGAGGGTTAGCTCAACCCACCACAACTCCCAAGCTAGCAAGGAGTATATATTCATGCCAGCATTTATGGCGCCTAAAACACATTTATGATACACACATACTACACACTTATAACATCTAACAAAAACAGGCTTAATAATGACAATAACTAATTAAAATCGCAATCAGAAACATCCAGGTGGCTAAATATGCATTATATGTGTGTTTTAAAGTGTTGGAAAGAAATGACACCCACCTCTCCCACAGGGGAATTGTAGAAAAGGGGAGAGGCAAAAGGGGTACACTGTATTTATAGGATTGCACCAAAGAAGAAGAAGAAAAGAATGAGGAGGGGCTCTAACTGATAATGAACACAACTACAGGCTTGGAGGCCCTAAAAGTCAGGTATAAAAGGAATGGTTTGGGGGTTTAGAGCACATTTTGGGTAATTATAACAATGTGATTTATGACCCTGATACACAAACACATTCAGTTAGTGGGGTTAATTGGTGATTCTAAATAACCCGTGAGTGTGAGTGTGAATGGTTGTCTGTCTCCAGTGTTGGGAAGGTTACTTTTAAAATGTATTCCATTACAGAATACAGGATACATGCCCTAAAATGTATTCTGTAACGTATTCCGTTACGTTACTCAATGAGAGTAACGTATTCTGAATACTTTGGATTACTTAACATATTATCATGCATTTTACAACTACATGAATGTGATTTATTACTATTACTGAAGGTCCGCGGCTCCGAACCGTAGTAAAGGGACCTCTGGCTAATACGTCGGGTTCGTGTCGGCTCGTAGCCGAAAACTAGCTTTACTTTGTTGTCTGGGTCAACTTTGCTAGCAGAGACAGAGAGAGGCGTTGAAAGACTGCTCCAACGGAACTTATTGTTTCAGAGGAAAACACGAACACAGTGTACAGTCGAGTCTTAATAGCTTACTTACAACTGGGCTCGTCAGGCACTCTTCTTGGCTGCAGTGGTTATTATTATATTTACATGCTTCCAGCTCCCGTTTCTGCTCGGTGACAGCTCGTACTTTTCCACTCACATAACGGGTATGGCAGTCCGTTCTCCCTGCAGCACGGACTACACTGCCCATGAGGCTACATTCTGCATTCTGCCTATTAGCTTAGCACAACAACAACAACAGGCGCTCTCTCACCCAAGAAACACGCAGAGCGAGAGCGTCACCCTGTAACCATGGCAACCGTAACGCTGCCGCCTGGAACAACAGAACGTAGCTGTCAAACAAAACCGAAACAGTCCTGACCCGCGACAAAATGAAACAGGAAAGTACCGCAGTGTAATCCATTTATTTCAACAAAGTAACTGTATTCTGAATACCACCTTTTTCTTTTGTATTTTTAATACGTAACGGCGGTACATGTATTCCGTTACTCCCCAACACTATCTGTCTCTCTGTGTTACCCTGCGACAGACTGGTGACCTGTCCAGGGGGTACCCCGCCTCTCTATGATAGCTGGGATAGGCTCCACCCCTGATTAGGATAAGCAGAGGAGAAAAGATGGATGAAGATTCACATCAACTGATTTTTCTCTTTGGTTTTAGTTTGGTGTTTATTGGCATCTTATGCACTTCACGTTCATCCAAAAATAAATAAATAAATTAAATAAACAAATGCACATAAATATATTCAAATATGTAAAGAACAGAACAGTTATCAGTGTGACTTTGTCATTCAAATGTTATCATTGTGTGTCTGTCTGCGTGTGTGTGTGTGTGTGTGGGGGGGGGGTGTTAAATGTTTTATCACAAAGAAAGACGACACACATTTGGTGATCAGGGCCCTGTTTCAGGAAGCTGGTTTAGTGCAAACTCTGAGTAAGTATACCCTGAGTTAACGAAAACTCTGGGTTTTCGGTTTCACAAAGCGAGTTTAGATTAATTCTGAGTGAGTTACTATGACGACACACTCCGTGAAGCTAACCTGCCCCCTAGCAGGTTTACTTCAACTAACCCTGACCTTCTCCGCCTCTTTGTCGGAAACCTGACTGTAGGAAGTGTCAGACATGGCGTGCTCCTTCCTTGAAGAGCCAGTAGATGTTGAAGCCCAAATTCTCCGCAGAGCTCTCCGCCGGGAGAGAGTGATTAGAGCGCGTTTGGACATTTTATCATTTCCTGATGATTTCCTGTGTGAACGTTACCGTTTTTCAGCACAATCTATAATTTATTTGAATAACATCCTCAGGCCTAATATTGCTCATGTGACACATCGCGGACATCCTCTCAGTTCTGTACATATTATTTGTATTGCACTTTGGTTTTTTGCAAACGGGAGCTTTCTGTATAATATTGGTGACGCTGAGCACGTTTCCAAGGCTACCGTCTGTCGGGCAGTCAGGAATGTTACAGTTGCACTGAAACGTCTCCTGTACTCGTTTGTGGTGTTCCCCGGTCATAGACCCACAAGATTTATCAAAGAGGGATTCCACAAAATTGCAGGTATCAGGATGACCAAAACTTAATTTATGATGTGGTGATACTTGGACTACTACTTAAATTTTACATTTATTTTCAGGGTTCCCAGGCGTGATTGGCTGTATAGATGGCACTCACATTCCAATCATTGCTCCTTCAGTAAATGAAGGAGACTATGTGAACAGGAAGTCTTTCCACAGCATTAATGTACAGGTACATAGCTCCCTGTAGCATTTCAAACTAACAAATTATTTCATTATAGTAATGGATGCTAATTTGTGTTCTCTGCACTGTGAAGATCATATGTGATGCTGCCAACATTATCACAAATGTGGAAGCCAACTGCTCAGCCTCTGTGAGTGGTGGTGGTGGAGGACCCCCACCTGTTTTTCGGGCCTCCGCTTTTTTTCTGTTGGCTATAACGGGTCACATTTGAGCATACAGAGTAAGCAAATATGTACTTGTAATGTGCTCAGATCATTTCAATAAGTGCTTACAGAGGGGAAATTAATGTAGCCTCTAACTGCAATTGATTTACATAGGACACACAGACCAAGCACTATGGCTCATAATACAATTACACCTTACCTGTTTGGACTATATTTTTATATTTCATTTTTACTTGCTGCCAGGAACGTTTGGGGCCTGTTGGGTTGCACCTGCGCTCACATCACATCACAAAATCAAATGTATAAAATAAAAAGGAAAATATAATATAATAAAATAACGTGTTAAATGGGTGGAAATCCCTAGATCAATGTTTAAATTAACACTCACGCATTGACTCTGTCGGCTTTGTTTTGCCATGCATGTTCCCTTTCTTTTGCAGCTGAGGCTGTGTTACTTTTTTTCCGCGGAATTTGCATGTTATCAGCATATGCTGCCATCAGAATTTCGGCCTCAAGCGCTGTAAGATACATTGACCGCGCCTTCGTTCCCTCCGTCTCCATGGTGACTCGCTTAATCTGTGCTCCACTAATCAGGGCTTTATGTATCCTCGTGCGTGCGCTTAACTTGAGGTTAAAGCAACTCCGCGTTGACTGAACTACTTGTTATCAGCCTTTCTGAAACCGAATATTCCGAGTTGGACAGTTCGGGGTTACTCAACCCTGAGTATCGTTTTTCACTCTGAGTTTTCTGAACCTGCTTCCTGAAATAGGGCCCAGGGGCCCGTTCTTCGTACCTCGCTAAGTAGGTTAGCTGGATTTGATTGTTGACGATTTCGCGTGATCTTGGATCGTTCGGTTCCCCGAAGCTCATCCGGGACTTGCTGCCATAGCAACAGAGCCGTAAGCGTAAACCTGCTCGGGAGCAGGTTCACTTTATGTAAACAGGATTAGATCGCGGCCACGCAGGTATGTCCGCTTCATTTATACGAAAGCAACAGCGATATTCCACCACTGTTTCACCATAAATAAATATTATCAATGTAACTAAAGATAATGCAGCACCTGATCCATTTATTGATTTCATACAGATACATACAGGTCATTTCCTAAAAAAGGGAAATGTACTATTAACATTCTATTACATGTAAGTGATTATTACAGATGTAATTCATATTTCAGAGTAGTAATTGCAAATTACTTCGTGTAATCAAGATGAGAGACCACGGCTATAAAAGCGAAGGTGGATTTGGGAAGCCTGTCGCAGCCATGTCCTGTCCGTATACGCGAGCCACCCATTGCGGAAGGTGCAAGATTGATAAGGAGAGTCCTCAGAATTCAGCGTATATTGCGGGATAGACAGGATCCTTTAGCTCAGCGTGACAGTGTGCTCATTGAGAGATATCGATATTCCCGTGAGGGTATTATTTACTTAACCAACTTGTTGACGAGGGGGTGCAGGACCACCACCTGTCTTTTTTTGCTCTGCCCTTTTCTTGGTTGCTGTTATGAACAAACAGATTATTCCAGGGTCTCTTTCCAAGAGATGAAAAGCAATATAAGTGATAAATATTACCATTCTGTAGAATATTCTTATATTTCACTTTTACTTGTTCCCATGTTCTAGTGGGTCCTGTTGTGGCTCTAATGTGTAAGGGGATATAATATAACATAATATAATATAATGTAATATAATATTGGATAATATAGTGTAATATAATAAATCTACCCTACCGCCTACTGGTGTTTATTTTATTCATAAAGTTAGTTAGTAGAGTTTCCAACCGTCCTGTAAAAAACAGAATCGTCCCGCATTCAGAGAAAATATTACGCGTTTCGTGTTGAGCTGAAAAGGAACAGTTTGTCCCGGACTTCAGCTACAATGAAAAAGACACAAAGCTGGAGTTATTCTCAGAGGTGGGACCAAGTCATTGTTTTGCAAGTCTCAAGTAAGTCTCAAGTCTTTATCCTCAAGTCTCAAGTCAAGTCTCAAGTAATGTCAGGCAAGTCAGAGTCGAGTCTCAAGTCACTGGTGTAAAAGTCCGAGTCAAGTCACAAGTCTGAAACTTTGAATTTCAAGTCCTTTCGAGTCTTTAAAAAAAACAAAAAACGAAAAAAGAATGTTGCAGTTATGCTAAATGTAAATATTAGACCATGTAATTTTTAAATCTGTGTTTTTCTCAACACATGACAAAATAGTGAACTTAGAAAATATACACAAATTGTGAAATTGCACCTCTTTAAAATGCAGCTCAATTAAACCTAGCTCCAAGAATAATTTTCACCGACAGTTCTGAGATAAGCTGCATGTTATTCTTGGATGCGCTTGTAGGACCGGCTTTAAAATCGCATGACAAAAATATCATACACATTAAAAAAAACTGCATCACCAACGTAGCCTGGACAACATTTGCTAGTTAGATGAAGTCAGCTATCTCATCGTAGCATATTTATATGCATATTTATAATCATACGCTTCTTGGAGTGAGTGCATACGCTCATGAAGTTTAGTAACTTCAGGTCACTGCAACAAGCCCAGGTACAGTTTACCGACGGATGGGTACAGGACCTTGAAATGCACCGTGTAGAAAGTAAAGACCATCGTACATATCATAAGTTTACCAGTCTCACAAATTGTCTTCATAAATACACATTCGTTAACCGTTTATTAATATAACCTTTGAGCTCAACGGTAATTAATTAGTAGTGGAAATAATTTCTGGTACATGTTACAGAAATGTAGAAGTGACAATAATATTGTATGCTGTAATCGTACTGGGCAATTGGTGATACAAAACAACTGTTTTACCCTGTGAATAAAAGTATATGTTTTTGTCAATGTACCATAATAACAGAAGCGAAACACAATATTGTGTCAGGACAATTCACTATTTATGCACAATAAACAAAGGAGCATAGCGCGACAATTTCTGTTCAGCGCCAGACTTGCTTGTAACCTATATCACCAATTATGTTAAGAAAAATGACGCATTAACTACAACAGCAGACTGACCTGTGTGGAAATGCTTGGAGCAGACTAACCTGTGAGCTGGAGTGTTCTGGGACGTTATATTTGGTCTTTGAATGGCTGCAATCCAGGCCACCCGTCGCCTCTTTGTTACTTCGGAAACATGGCTCGAACAATTTCTCTTCAACGACGTAATCCGATAACAACCGATCTCTTTACCCGTCGGCTTCCCGTGGCTGTCATGCGACCGGCTATTGCAGTTAATAATACAACAGCTTCTTGACATTTTTGTGTTTCTTTTTATCGCTGTATAACTGATTTTAATTGAAAGCCTGCGTGCGCTAGTACCGCTTGCCACGAGTTCCCAGAATCCTTTGCGGTTCTACCCGTGAATGACGTCACATTTTCAATCTCTATATAATATGCATGTTAAATTTTATATTTGGGGTAAAATATCAAGTCTTTTCAAGTAAACCGGTTCAAGTCCAAGTCAAGTCCCAAGTCATTGGTGTTAAAGTCCAAGTCAAGTCACAAGTCTTAGAACATTTTTTCAAGTCAAGTCTAAAGTCATAAAATTAATGACTCGAGTCTGACTCGAGTCCAAGTCATCGAGTCCACACCTCTGGTTATTCTGTCTTTACGCTGCACAGCTGCCTCTTCTCCTCTCATTCTCTCACCCTCCCTCTCTCTCCTGTTTCTACTTCAATCATGAAACTGATCAATGATCAGCTGATCGTCGCTCTCGTTTGTTTATCGCTCACTTTGTGCCAGAAAGAGGAAACCAGCAGATGTCGCGCTAAACAACAGCAGCACGTTTAAGCTTGATCAGCTGTTGTTAGAATTGATTTAATATTAATTTCTAGTATCAGCTGATGTTTGCTGGAGCCACAGCTGTAAAGCTGCTGGTCATGATGTCGGTTTGGATATGTGGTGAGAGGGAAACATGAAGATGAAACCAGGAGATGTCCTTACTGAATCATCAGAGCTGTGATGGAGAAACAGGTTTACCTTTTAGGTGACATGAATGAGTTGAAGGGAAGTTATGAACTGTTTCTGAGAGACAAATAACACCAGGATCCTTTTCTAAGTAGCTGACAGCTGGTGACTGTGCAGGGGCGGGTCTAGCAAAGTGTTGCCAGGGGGCCAGGTAGGGTATTAACAGGGAGAGGGGGGCACAAAGAAATACTTTCTTATTCTCATTTAAAATGTCTAGCTTTTAATAAATAATTATCTGAAGCTTACAATCAAATTTTTCATCTGATGTAAAATGTATAGAAATCATACATATACAAACAAGACTGTACATCACTGTCACCACAGCGTTTGTTTTCATTCAAAGGCTTTATGGCTTTAATACCTGGGGGGCCGGTCTCTAGTCAAGCCGGGCTGATGTTTTGTCCCAGTCCAGCTCTGGGCACGACACGCAGTGAATTAATCTGAGAAGGTGCATTAAAAACACATCGCAAATCAGCTCACATAGACACATTAGTTGTGCCGCTTCTTAATGATGGCATCTTAGCTAACAACCCAACTACCAGATTCAACTTGTCATTGGCTAAAAATAACTTAGCCTACTGGTCAGAGGGACGTTGTTAGCTTTCCACATTCCAACACTTCAAAAGCTTCAGCAGCTGTCCGCTCAGCACAGCATCAGCACCACGGAAACACACGGATACATCCGTAGACTCGAGACAGAATTCACAATGTGTTTTTGGGACTTTCAGGTGTTTGGACCAAAGTTTTCTTGTCTGATCAAACCTGAAATCTTTAATGAGCAGCTGGGTTTGTCTCGCATGGTTGAGTTAATGCAACATCGAAGCAGCTGGAATCCACAGCTGTGCGTGTTCATGGAGCTGCATGTTCACCTGCTGGACATCACTACCTGACAAGGTTAACTGTCTTCAGAACATTGCAGAGGCCTTATTGACAGTATTTGGCTCTACATGTCTGTGTGAGCAGATTTGACACCCTTTTTGGCTCCTACCTCAAAGCACACTGTGCGCTGTCGATCTTACGTGCTGCACAATAATGTTTAATATTTAGTATTTACTGTTTTATTCACATAGATCATCACGATGATGTTGTCTGTTATATTGCTCTTTTTCTTTGCTTGTTTTCTCTTTTTTCTTTCTCAACAGGTGATCCAGGTGATTGATATATGGATTTTTTGTCTGTTTGTTTGTTTTTGTTTTTTGCCCTTTACCCCCGCCCCTCTTCCCTCTTTCTTTCCCTCAGTCATGTCTGTCACGTGTGTAGCAAGTGAAAATAAAATAAAATAAACAATAAAAGGTGAATCAAATAGACCATTACGGCAAGGCTGGGATGGTCCATTTGGTAAAGTAAATCCGTCTTTAGACAATAATTCTGATGCAAAAAGAACCAAACGGGACAGGCAAAAAAACCTTTTCATTAAGCTACCAAGCGCAACACGGAGGTTGCTGTAGGCTGCTCTTGCTCTGACAAAACGCAACTGCATGTTGTTTGTATTTGCGTGTCTTCATCATCATCACCTTTATTTATAAAGCACTTTAAAACGAAAACAAGCTGACACAAAGTGCTGTACATTGGAACTGTAAAATGAAATTACATGAGATATAAATAAAAAACAAGTAAAAGAGTGAAATCATTAATTAAATAACTACTTCAATTAAAAGAGAAACTGAGTCTCACTGAGGTTAAAAGCCAAGGAATAAAAGTGGGTTTTAAGACGTGATTTAAAAGCGGACAGTGAAGGCGCCTCTCTAACGTGCACGGGCAAATTATTCCATAATTTAGGAGCCACGATAGAGAAGGCCCCGCCCCCTCTGAGCTTCCTCCAGGAGCAGCTGGTCAGCTGACCTGAGAGACCGACAGGGTGTGTGGGGATGAAGAAGCTCAGAGAGGTAAGGCGGGGCAAGACTGAAGGCATTTAAAAACAAACATGAGAATTTTAACATGAACTCTAAAAGACACAGGCAGCCAGTGCAGAGAGGCCAGCACGGGGGTTATATGCTCTCTTTTTCAAGTCGTGCAGCCGCATTTTGAACCAGCTGCAGACGTGAGAGCAACGACTGACTGACCCCCACATAAAGTGAGTTACAGTCGTCCAGGCGGGAAGAAATAAAAGCATGGATCACTGTTTCAAGGTGCTGCCTCGAAAGAAAAGATTTTACTCGTGCCAGTCGCCTGAAATGATAAAAACTGGACTTCACTGCTCTGATTTGGTTGTCCAATTTAAAATCACTGTCCAACTTAAAACCAAGGTCAGGAACAACAGGTTTAAAATAGACTTCCAGGGATCCTAAAACAACAGAGGAGGACTCACAGGGTGATCTTCATCACAGGTGATCAGGCTTGGGTCAAATATTTAGAGAGAAAAATGGATCTGAAGCATCTGAGATGTTGGTCCAGCCATGACAGTAATGTCGGTGCCTGAACTCCTCAAACCATCTTTAAACCTGGTTCTGTGTGGGAGGAGAGGAGCAGGGAAGACGTCAGCAGCCAAGGCCACTTTAGGTCAGACTGAGCTTCATTCAGCCTCCAACTCATCAGAGTGTGTTAAACATCAGGGAGAGGTGTGTGGACATTGGGCTTCAGGTCATCAGGGCCTTGTTGCGCTGCATTGAACCAAACTGCAGAAAACTACAAACACAGAAATGTATGAAGGTAAGTGACCTCTTAAATTAAAGTGCAAATGAGTCCTAAGATGATGGTTACCACAGCAACAGTAACTGTTAACAGAAAGAGCAGCTCAACAGCAGGCGGAGGCAGGTGAAAGCTAACTAAGCAACAGTGTGAAGCAGCAGCTACAGGATCTGCTGCATGGTTTCATCATCTGTGATAAGAAATCAAATGTCTTATGAGTGTGAGCAGGTCGTTTCCTCACAGGTTCGCAGAGCTTGTTGTCAGCAGGGCAGATAAAACAGCACCGAGCCTCTACAGGGGGCATCTGGATTTGAACCAGAGACCTCTTGATCTGCAGTCAAACGCTCTACCACTGAGCTATGCCCCCCTCTGCTTGTGCTTTCAGGCAGAATCAGGCCTCTCTGTCTGAACAGTGCAGTAAAAGCAGAGCTCAGGTCAGTCAGCTGGCCCTTGATCATATTAACCTGGGTAATGAAGTCTCTTCATTTATTGTGTTTATCTCCCAAAGCTGGAAAATCCCAGCAGGTACGAGTTGTTGAACACATCAAACATGTAACCGTCAGCTTATGGTCAGAAACAGCAGAACGGTTTAAACTCAGTAAAACAAAATGACCAAAATCTTAAAGTGAAAAGAACTTTTTGAAGCAGAATTTGCACGTGCTCACTTTGTTCTTTCTGCTCTGTGATTGGCTCCTTCTTGTTTTGATCCTGGTGGATAAACCTTAGTGAGTTGGCGGCGTCTTGAAAGCTGCTTTTCTAAATTAAAGCTGATATTTTTTGTACTGATTTGAATCGACCCCTGTGCACATGCTTTTTATGTGATGCTGATTTTCTTTAAGATGAAATAATAAAATATGTACAAATGAAACAGTTGTTGCCATTTTTGGGCAACAACCCAGAAATGTTTGAACAAAGAGCCCAAAGAAACCTCAGAATCAATGAAAATAGTTCAGGACATTTCTGAAACGATCCACTGATCACCACCAAGAGTCCAAACTATAACTTTAAGGCTGCACTACACAAATATCCCACTGTGACATTGTCTCTGCATGAACGAGCGCTGGACTCCTCAAACAGAAAAGCTTCTCGGTGCTGGACAGTGACAGGACCCACCAGAAGAGGTCAGACACTCAGGCCAGTCATGAAGTCTGTTGGTTCGGTCAGACACGTTCACACCAGCGTACTGCTGGAGGTCATTTTGCTCTGGCTGTGCTCTGCCTGTTCCTCTTTGCACCAAGGAGCACTTACTGGTCCCACCGATGGGTTATAGTCCTGTCCAGGTCTCCTGGAGTAACCACTGTCTCCTGGAACGAGCTCCTTTTGTTTGCAGCAGTGAATTTGTTTTGGAGGAGCCAGACTTTAATTTTTAAAGTGGTCTTGAGCAATACTTCTGCAGCTTTCTGAAAGTCTTCAGGGTTTTTCTTTGGACTGTGTGATTTTTCCTCTCTAGTCCTGATACCTGAGGATCTTTAAACCCCCCCCCCCGACATATGAATCTATACGAATCTCAGTATTTCCCCAGTTTTCTTGTAAAAGAGAAAAAAGGTTCATCTGAAGACTTGTTTTTATGCCTTTTACTCCAACACTGACCTCCCTGCTGCTCATGAACCACGGTTTTGTTCACAGGTCAGTTTCTTCATTAACTGGTATGAAACCGTTCTGCAGAAACGTCGAGCGGTGAGAACAAACCCGACACGTCTGGATTCTTTAATTGGTGTTTATTGTTACATGGTAAAGTTTAAGGCACTTCAAATCTCACGTGAGCATGAAAGTCAGTACCTTGATGAAAACTAGAGAACTTATTTTACACAGAAGGAAACTGGACACGAAGACAAAAAGGAGAACTAGAGTCAAACGACCACCGTATGTACAACGTAATACATCTCTGCATTAAAAACTATACTCTGATAAATATATAACCTCGTGGATTGTTAAGTAGTAAAAGGAAATATTCAAAATACTGTGATTCTTCTTTTTAAATAGATACAAATCATTTGTATAAAAGTAAAACTTCTCCAGTTTAGCTCACGCCGACGTGACACCGGGATGTCGAGGCCAGCGGTATGTACAGGATGGCCGGATCGCGCTCCATCTCTGACGCTCGCACACATAATTAAAAATAAAATCAAATGATAAGGGTTTGGTGCTCTTTATGATCAACACTGAGCATCAAGTAAAAAAAAAAAAAGAAAAAAAAGGCATATTTTAGTTTGAAGGTTGGTCTGAACTCAGAGTTTGTGACTTTGGACACGTTTCAGCCACAGTCTGTGAAGCACCAGCTGCTTACATTCATATTCAAAGGGCACTTTGGGCTCGTCGTGGAGGCAAACGTGCACATAGATCAAAGAAAAAAGGAAATCCAGAAATCTCATTGGTTGGTTGGGTAAATCCAGCGATGGGTAAGGCGTCGTGCACGAGAACCAATAGCAGCGCAGGGTTTGTGGGCAGAGGAGGGGCTGGGTTTAATCAAACATGCCTCTCCGGGTCGGACTCGGGGACGTTTTTCTGCCGAGTCGAGGCGTTCCCTAAAACAAACAAACAAACAAACACACACACACACACACACACAGCAGATTATTAGGTTCTGAAATGTGTAACGGAGCTTCCATGATTTGGTGCAACATTAAAAGGACGACTCACTGGTGACTGGGCTTTGGAGAAGTTGACGTGAGCGTAAAGCAGCACGGCGATGTCCTTGTGTCCCGCCTCCAGAGCTATGGACAGAGCGCTGCTCTCATCCTGGTGGAGCAAACAAAATAAGTCAGCATGACCAAAAACAGCATCTACACACCTGCAGTTCTTCTGTTAGAAACGAGTGGGTCCAACATTACAGCAACAAAGTTCTTCTACACAACTCACACTGTCGCTGAGCGTGGCGTCACAGCCCGGCCGGGCCAGCAGCAGCTTGACGATCTCGACGTGGCCGTGCTCGCTGGCGCACATGAGCGCCGTCGAGCCCTCGTCGTCCTGGATGTTGACATCGGCGCCGTGAGCCAGCAGGGCTCGAACCATGTCCATCCTGCCGTGACTGACCGCCAGCATCAGCCCCGTCTGGCCGGCCTGCGGCGGGGACAAAAGCACGGTGAGCAAACCCGACGCTTCCGGCCTCCACGCCGACGCGCTCGTGCAAATATCAACTCTGAACTAAAACGGTTTCATTAAACGAAGAGCTCTGATCACACAGAGGTGCTGTTTTCAATGAAGCCACACAAACATCCACAGTATCACAGCACAGCCAGTACAACTGTGCGGTGGGCGGAGCCTGGGTGAAGCAACGATGCATGGTTCAGGTAACGAAGGAACAATCATCCAGATGATTGATGTTACTGTTCATTCATGATCACAGGATGCAAACAATCCTTTTCTATATTTCAACATGTTTGAAAACTCTTAACGTTGGTTTGTGTTCATCAGCACACGCTGTGCCACAAACACACCGAGTGGCACCAGGTCAACATCTCTCCAGCAGCTCTAAGAACCTTTGTCTGGAAGCTAACGGGTCGTGTTCCCGGTGAAGCTGCATCGTTCCCAAACACGACTCCAGATCAAATGTTCAGTATTTCACAAACTTAAATTTGTCTCACTTTTAAAAGTCCAGGCCGTTACCTTTCTCCACCACACGGTGTCACTAAAGTGCAATTTCCCCCTTCAGCAGCTCCAGAGGTTTAAACTAAACTGTTTAAACTTCTGCAGGCAGTCGTTCATCGACTCATGTTTAGCTTCATTTGTGCATTTCTGATTTTTCCAGTAACGTTCCCGTTTCTGCTCCGTCCATCGTGCACGTTTCATTTCTGCTTTTGCTTCGTTTGCTTTTTAGAGCGACTCTGCTCTTGTCTGGCCGTCGTGACCTTCGTATTACTGCCGCGACCTTTTGACCTCTGACCTCCTCTCACTGACCTGACTGGCGCGTGCGTTGACGTCACCCTTGCCGAAGAGCTCCTCCACAATACGCATGTCCCTGGGGGTCTCCACGGCTGCGAGCGCGGCGAGCATGATGGGGGTGTATCCCGCCTTGTTCTGCTGGTTCACATTACACACGTCTGAAACACACACCAACACAGACAGTTCAAAACTTCCAGAAGGTTGGACAAAGACATTTTTGTCACTGGTGGTCTCGGGTTGGGGGGGGGGGGGTCAGCCTGTGACACTGACTCGTCACCGCCAGTCAACGACGACACAGACGTGTCAGCATGTGGCGCTTCTGTCAGTCGCTTCTCGTGAATAAACAAAAAGGAAACACTCGAGTCCCGTGTCGTATCGTCTGCTCCTCCTCACACTCTCTACAAGCTGAACACGCCAACATGGAGAGGGAAAAAAACCCGTGAGCCGTCAGAGGCCGGATGGGAGCGAAGCGAGCGGAGGCCTCAGCTAGAACTGGGACGGACAAAGGCTACAATGGGAGGAGGGGGCGGAGACGGCGTCACGGACACAAGGACACAAAAGGCAGAGGAGACAAAAGGCCTTCAGAGCAGCGAGTGGCCGCGACCTCATCACAGTCTATTGAGCCTCCGCGGAGCTCGCTGTGGGAGCGTCAGCGAGGACGAGAAAACTTTCCTGTCTTGGAGCCCAAATGTGAGCGTCTGTGTCGTCTACGTGTTCTTGGTGACATTTAACTCACATGTGCAGATTTCCTGCCTGGGCTTTAAAATATATTTTCTCACAGGAAGATATGGAAATGCAAACAGACCGTTTCTAGTCCTGCTGACTGGAACTCATATTACTGCCACCACATTTAACCACTCCTTATTACAACTGAGTCCAAACAAGCCTCGAGCCTGAGAGGAAGGCGGAGGAGCTGGAGGAGACGCCTCCTGCTGTGTGGAGACAGCGCCAACCGAAGCCGTTTGTATCCTTGTATCCTCACTTTCAGTGTTTTCCTTCATCGTCTTCCAGCGTGAAGCCGTGTCCCGCCTGCATCTGTGGCTCTGCATCACGAGGTCACTCAGCTGCCTTCGTGTCAAACTATCAGATAATTATTTTGCTGTTAACAGCAGGAGCTGCGGGGACAGAGAGGGAGGATCCTCCTCGACTGTCAGGATGGAGGAAAACGGAGGCGAAGCATGAGGAGAAACCAGGAAGACAAAAAGGTGAAATCTGACCATCGTGACATCTGAGAAGTTTTATAGACAAATAAAGACTGTACGTCCCTCAACACGAACGTCTCACTGCTCTGTGCCCGCATCAAGTTAAATACGTTTTTTTAAAGTTGAACTTCATCCTACCCGCAGCGCTCCAGCAGTGAACGAGCCGAGGACTTACAGACGGTCTGTTGTCTTCATTTTTTACATTTAGAAAACAAAAACAAACAAACAGTATAAATGGAGAAGAAGAAGCTGGAGGCGGGAGATGAAGCCCTCCCTCAGCAGCGTCTCTCCTGGGAGCCAATCATTTCAAAGCCGCCTCGCACGAACGCAGCTCTCACCTGCATCCAGCAGCTTCTTCACCACCTGGAAGTTTGAGTGTGAAACGCTGTAGTGCAGCGCCGTGTTGCCGTTGCCGTCGGCCATGTTGACGATGTGGCGCAGCACGGCGGGAGAGAAGTCCGTGAACGCTCCCAGGTAGTCCTCCACCATGGCCGCCACCGCCGCCTTCTGACTGGACACGCGGAACCACTCGTGCTGCACCGTGTTGAGACAGCCTCTCTGCACAGACAGGAAGTGACCATCAGCACGCCAACAGGCAAATTTAACTAAAGGCCCAGCTCTGGGTGCACAGTGGGCGTGTCACACTGAATCCACCGTGGTGACTGGTCAGCGCTGCGCTCCAAACCACGTTTCATGACATCATTTAACAAACAGCTGATCAGATTCCTCACCAGGTCTTTGTTGGTCACAGCCTTGGAGTCACTGAGGTGCGACTTGAGAACGCCGCATGCAGCCAGCATCTTCTCGCTCAGCTCGTACCTTTGAGTCGAGGTCAAACAGACGTCATTCTTCTAATAGCTTCAGCCTCGTCCCAACATAACTGATCAAATTTACAGACAGAAAAATATCATCATGATTTCATCTTCTATACTCGCCTCTCTCTCGTCTCCTGCTTCTCTGAACTTTCCTCGTCATCCTTCTTGTCCACGTCCTCTGCTCCCTCGGGCTGGAACTCCTCCCTCGTGCTCTGCCCCTCCACTTTCTGGTGTTCCTCCTTTCCTCCGTAGCCCTCCTCCTCCTCCTCCTCGTCCTCGTCCTCTTCGTCTGACCCAGAGGAGCTGCTGTCCTCCGAGCTGGAGTCGTCACTCGACGTAGTCTCGTATCTGCGCCACGAGGGGGCGACAGAGGTGCAGAAACAAAGATGTGAGTGCAGATCAGCAGCTCGGGTTTCATATTTGCGAACAACACTAACGAGCTCGTGAGGCTCGGCGTCGACACACAGCTGAGCAAACGTGAGCCCTGCCACCTTTGACCTCAGCCGGGACACAAACACAGAAAAACTCTCACGCTGCAAACTTCTGATTAAAAACATTCTCACCCTCCGTTCACCCCGACGAACTGCAGGTTCTTCTTCGTGCCGTTGGAGTCGGCTCGGCCGTCTTTCTTCTTCATGATGGATTTCAGGGTGCTCTGCCCTGCAGGAGACGCAGAACATCGTAAACCAGAGCCGACAACATGACACATGATCCAGAATCAACTTAAACTCTGAATCTGATAAATCGAACAGGCTGCTTTAAAACAGAGCTGTGTGTTTATCGTTAGTAAAAAGCACCATGTAGGCGCGCTGTTATATCCAAACACTTCAAAACATGAATAGTTCATCGATACATAAATAAGGGAACCCTTCATCATCACAGTGTGACACAAAGTTCAACTTCAGGAAGCGATGAAGACGCAGCGGCGACGAGGACGCAGCGGCGACGAGGACGAGCGACGGCACCGCCTGCACCGTTTCCTCCTGTTGTCACTTTGATTTGCAGAATGCTTTCGTTTCCTGAGCGACAGAATCACGTTTAACCGCCGTCATGTGATTGCGCGTTCACATATTTTTGAACACTGCAGATATTCAGACGTCAGCTATGAACAAAGATACGTTCCTCGTCAGGACTTCATCTCAAACAGACCCTCGTCACTAAATGAATAAAGAATAAGGTTAAATCAGATCTCTGACATCTGTAAGCTCCAGCTTCTGTGACAGACACACTTATCTGGAGTTTATGCATCATTAAAATAAGAGCATTTATGTTTCCGTTATTTATAGTGTGTAAGGTGAGACTTTTCGGAGTGCAAAGTGTTTTTTCTTTGTTGTTTCCGTCTCTTTCCCATGTTTCATCACGATCCTCCTCATAAAATCATCCCTCCAACTCTCCTCCTGCATAATTAACACACCATGTAACTAAACAGCCCATTGAGCTGGTTACAAAGAGCCGATAACGCCTGAACGCTCCACTAAAAGTTCTGACATGATCGAGAGCTCTGGCAGAGACGAAAGCAGCCATTAAGTGTCCGTCTCATCTGTCCGCGAGGCGCTGGAAGCCGACTCAAAGCCCGAAGTATCTCAGTCATTTTAAGTAGAGGCCTCGAAAACCGAAATACCAGCAGAGCGAGCCAGAAACACTCAGCACATCTGCCAGGACTTGCCTCCACCGAGGGGCCTCCTTAACGCTGCGGGAGAAACAGAGCATGTGTTCATGCATCAGCATGCAGGGAGCTGCATGTGTACACACAGGCGTGTGCGCTGCTCATTAGCAACAGAGTCGTTCAGCACGCTTCCCGTGTTTTGACAGCTGGGAGTGAGAGTGGCGTGAGCCGCTCGTCGGGCCGATGACGGCGCTCGTGGTGGCGTTTCACACGTCACCTGGCGTCTGCGCGAGGTGACCTCCTACAGTCAGCTCAGGTGAGGTAACGCGCACCTTACAGCAGCCGGGTTGTGAAAGAAGCGTTTGAATGTTCTGCTGAGGGGCCGTCTCTACAGCCAGCAGACCACAGCCTAAACATCTGGTCAGATAACTTAGGAAAACATCTGCTTCACGCTCCAGAGCCTCGCTCTTACTGTTCTGGCTCTGCTTCTGCACAGGAACAGGAACTGAAGCTGAACCGGTGACTTTAGCTCGCAGTGTTTATAACCCTGATAAATGGACTCGGGGGCCGAAGAAGGCAAATAAGATGTGTTTGACTCTCAAACTGTGCAACAGAGTCCAAAAAACACGAGCTGACAATCTGATTCATGTTCCTGGGTCACAGAGCATCAGACATCAGCCCGTCTGCTGTGGAGGAAAAACCTTTGAATCATGTTAAGGTTCAGCACTTGACCATAAGACGTAGCAGTCAGGTGGGTGTGGCTGCAGCACCAAAATAAAACTGATTGAGCTAAAAGCAGAAGCAACACAGATCTGGGAGTCTATGATACTCGAAACCACCATCAGCCTCCAGACCTCCATCTCAGAACCACACTGCAACCTCCACAGTGAGGACAGGGGTACATTTACACTGTCAGAGGCGTGGCCTGGAGCACTTTTGGCTGTCCAATTAGGATGAAGCTGTAGTATTTTATCAGGAAGTTCATTAGAAATAACGAGCAGGCGTCTGTGGGACGCCTCAGAGTCTCTGGACTAGCCAGACTTGTTAGCATTAGCTCAAAACTACCCACAAAACAAACAGAAACTTCAAGATGTTGATTCCAACTAACAGACAGTGGTCAGGTCCATCTTTTATATGCAGCTTGTAAACTGCAGCGCTCTTAAAATATTTAATATTGGAATAATAACAACAATAATGAGCTGTGTTGTTGCAGTCGCACCATGCAGCGCTGTAGACATCTGGAGGTCCATGCGGCTCTTCTGCTCGGCCGCACTTATCTGCTGCTGCGACGGCGTGTTCGCAGGCGTATTCGCTGCCGTGAGGTCAGGTGACTTCTCCACGTGCTTCGCCCCGACAGACGACAGCTGGAGCTGCTGACTGCTCTCTGACAAGGGGAACAAAAGAAAAGGTCAGGCAGGTTTAGACATTTTGAGCTCTCTGAACGTTCACTTTGTTACCGTCTGAAACGACAGAGCGCCACAGAGGCGAGGAGCGATTTGAGATCCAGTTTTCTAAATCAAAGACAGTTTTTCACTCCTCACTGATTTGAAGACGGCAGCATTCAGTAAGAAAAAGGCTCTTGGTGCTCCAAGGAGCAGCATCAGCCGTGACTTTAATGCAACTCTGTGCTGAATGTTGATGGCAGGAGTAAAGTCACAAGAACGGGATAAAAACAAAAGAGGAAACGTGTGATGACATCGCAAAAGAGGCCAGAAAGGAGCACAGAGTCGCCGCGTGCTCATCTGCAACAACGTGTGTTATGTAAGGGAGAAGGAGCCATGAATCAGCATCAGCAGGGAGCTGTTAGTGAAGGCAGGGCGGCCTGCAAAAACAACAAGTGGAAGAATGGTGCGACATTACTGCCTCCTGAAAGAAATGAGCTCATTGTTGGTTCAAGTCCAAAGGCCCTGCCACATATTTCAGGGTCACAGATCAGCACGGCCTGTCTGATCCTATCAGGATTCTCTTTACACGTGTGTGACAACCCCACCCCCTAAACTCCAAACCAGCACCCACCCTTCAGTCCTGAACTACACCTTGATTCAGCTCATTAGAACACTGACATGCATACAAATGTGTTTGAGACGAGCAGCACTCCTCCAGGGCTGAAAAACCTGCAGTTCCTCTAATGACCACTTGAGGCAGTCCCCATAGACTCCCATGTTAAAACTTTAACTGTAGCTACTGCAAACTTCACATCACTCAGCTGAATGTTGACAGGTTTGTGCCGTCACAGCTGTCTGTAACCCGTTTAGGCCCATCGGAGCTTAAATGTAACATTTTTAAATCCTGGTAGAATTGCAACCACATAAGCTGGCGCACTTTTTTTGTATATGAAACTGGAGGAGTTGTAATTGCATAACATGCATTCAATTTTTTTTCCAAATGGCTTTGCAAAAAAAAAAAAGAAAAAAAAACCCACATAAAAATTGCTGCAACAGCAAAAACATAATAATCCTGAAACACCCTTTGCCAATCTGATCAGCTGTTTGCAGCACTTCCTACGTCAGCGCAAACCATCGCATGTTCACCATCACCTGTCAAAACCGGACGTGATGTCATGTTTTGGGGAAACGTAGTTTTTCCTTGCAGCGCCTCTCAAAGGTTTACTGGTGTTTATGAAAGTTTATGCCTTTCTGTACAGTTTCTGGAGGCTTAATTGACCTGTTGGAAGTAGATTCTCTTGATGCTGTTTTTTTTGCAATTTATGCACAATAATAGTCATTTCGTTTTTCCTGCAGTTAATAAAAAACATTGTGTATCTCAAAAATGAAACTATGAAGACACTTGAAATTTCTGTAAGTAGAAACATGTGTAAAAAAAAAAAAATCCTTTTTTTGTAGTTTATTGCACTTCTTTTGCAATATGTGTAGTTATTATGGATTTAATGCACACATTATTAAAATTTGGGATATAACGTTTGTATTGCTGCATAGCAAGTTGAAATACTCCCAGAAATAGCCCCACAGCATGTAAAAATATAAAGATAAGCACGAGGTCTGTGCTGTAGTTTTGAGTGAAGGAGGCATTTCAGTATTTTATGAATTTGTTACTTTGCTTTCATACAAACAGAATAATAACTTTAGGTTTGGAGGAAATGCTCGCTTTCAAAATGGAGAAGCAAACATGAAGAGGATGAAATGGAAATCACAACATCTCTGTGACAGCGGAGCAAACTCCATCAGCTGAGGAAGATCAAATGACACGATCGTTAGCTACAGAAGAGCCATTATCATAATGGGAGGAAAGCTCGAGCCAGTCTACATGTCAGACTCTAGTCTGATATAATAAATAAACAGTACCCTCACCTTCTTTTGACTCCGCCTGCAGCTTCAGGATGTCCTCGGCGCTCCCGTACTTCATGACTGAGTTGATGGATGACAGTGTGCTGACCAGCTGACTGTTGATGACCCCAAACTGGGACTGGGGCTGGCCGAATGCCTCCGCCAGCTCGGTATAGTTCTCGGCCAGCAGCATTTGCTGCTCCTGCAGCAGCTTCTGCACGCGCTCGATGTAATGGTCCAAGCTGACGCCACCGTGCGCCTGCAGGTCGGCCGGATCAGCGTGCACAGCGGCCGGCGCAGGCTTCACCTCTGCCGTCTCCTGGCTGCCGATGCTCGCCACAGACTCAGCCGGCTGGGAGGGGCCACACGCTATGTTTCTGGTTTTTAAACCAACCAGGAAATTCTCATGGACGCTCACTGGCCCCACCCCGCATTCTTTGGTTTTAGTTGAGCTCAATTTGCCGGGCAAGAGCTCCACGTCCGAGGTGGTTCCAACGGCGATCGAACGCATCTTTGCCGTTGAGTGAACGTCTTTGACGAGTCCTTCTCCGGCAGCCACGGTCCGGGTTTCTGTGACCACCGTGTTGGTTTGCTTATCTGATGTAACCGACTCCATGTGAGTGAATGAGTCTGAGAGGACAGCGTGCTTCGTGTTCGTGGACTTGTGTGCAACTTCTGCCTCAGTGCTGGTCTCCTGAGTCAGTAACTCAGGAGCCGCCGTGACTCCAGAGTCCACTTGACTGACACGGTCAGTCTCAGTTCCTTGTGACACCAGCGTCTTGATGGGACTAACGATCACATCCACCGAACAGTCTCCACAGCCCACGGATCTCTGCTCTTTGCTGGCTTCCATCGCGGGTTCACCGAGGGTCAAGCTGTCCACCAGCTCCTCTGTGTTCACTCCCACCTCACAAACGCTGAGCTCTACGCCTACCTGCCGATGGCACGTCTCCACGTGCCGTCCTACACACTGGTCAGACACCTCCATCTGTTCGTGCACCACCCACCGGTCCATGGGGATATCCGGTCCTGTGGCGACGCTGTGCACAGAAGGCTGACAGGACACTCCTCTAGTCAGAGTCTGTGGACTTTTAGCAGTGCTAACATGGCTGAATTCCAGATGTTCGCCCACTCCCTGGCTGCGTGTCTGGACTTTAGCCTCCACACAGGCGCTGTACATCTCCGGCCTGACCATCAAACCTTTGTCTGCTTTTTTCTTGTTTGACCCGCCGGCAGCTTGGAGCTCCAGTTTCAGCTTGCCCATCTCCATCTGATGAGTGGTTTCTTTGAGCTGCACCTCCAGGCGGTAGATCTTCTCCTTCAGGGAGTCGATGGTCTGCTGCTGGAGCTCGATCTCTTTCTCAGCTTCGCTGCTCATGCCCAGCATGGCCTCGGTGACGCCAACTGCAGTGCTCCGGATTTCCAGCCGGTCTGTAGACACCCCCGCGTCCCGAAAACAGCGTTCCTTCTCTGGCTTTCTTTGGGTGGCTGGAAGATTATTCATATTTTGATCAGTAACTATGCCAACAGACTTTTGGTGGGCCTGGTTCTGCGTGAGGTTTTGAGGCTGATTTTCATTTGCGTTGTCCTTGGAAGTCTTCTCCAGTGCTTGGACCTCAGCAGCCAGGCGTCTGAACTCCTCCAGCCTCTGAGCGCTCTGCTCCTGGGCTTCTGGCTCGATGATGTGCAGCTCCGTTTCCTTTTGGATGGGGCCCGGGTTTTCCATTTGGTCAGCGCAGCCTACACTGTAGGAACGTTTGCGGAAGCCGCCAAGACCTTGACCTTTTGATTGAGCAGCCAACTGTCTTTTCTCCTCCTGCAGAACGGCAATCTTCACCTGCAGGATGGGAATGGTTTTCACCTGCTCTTCCAGCTCTTTCAGCCTCTTGAGCGCCACGACCATCTGCTCCCGGATTTGCTGCAGGTGCAACGGGCTGACGTTCGTTACCGGGGTAGCCACGCCAGAGCTCATGGGGCTGTGGCGGATGGAGCTGCCCCTGGATTGTGGGTAATAGGCGTTATACTCTCCGTTAGGGAGATGACCGTTGATGGGGAGAGTCTGATAGGTGTTGGGAGAGATCTGGCTTGTGCCTATGGAGCCAGAGTAGGAGGACAGCGAGCTGCTGGAGCCCATACCACCGAAGCTGGCGAGACGCCGGCGGGGCATCGGAGGCTCGCTTAGCGGCTGCAGAAGCGCACGCTCCTGCTCCAGCCGACGGCGGGTCTCCATGAGGGTCTTCTCCACTTGTGGGTTGTGCCGAGGGGCAAACCTGGGCGACGGCGGGGGGAGGAGCTGTTTCTGCTCTGCGACGCTTGAACACGGCTGATGCAGAGGCACCTCACAGGCTGCCCTGGAGAGGGTGGGGGTCAGCGGGGCAGCGGCCCTGTTGGTGAAGAAGACCGGGGACTGTTTGCCGTCACTGTTGGAGGAGGACAGCGAGTCTGTGGAGGTCCATTCAGCCTGAGCGCCGACCCCGCCAGTGCTGCCCCGAGGCACCGCCGAGGGTTTGGCCACTTTGGGCTTCCTCTGGATACTCAGCTTCTTAATAGTGTTGCCCCTCTCGATGTCGTCAACATACTTGAGGAAGTCCAGGTCTAACTGGTAACCATAAGGAGTTTCAACATAGTAGGGGGCCTCAGAGTCCTTCTCGTCTTCTGTGCTTGGGCATCTTTGTCCTCTTTCTGTAAGAGAGACCACAAAAATTTATTAGTGTCGCTTTAATGCTGGAAACAGACCAATTTAGAGAGCTCGTACATACTGAGAGGATCTACTGAGGCAAGTCTGTGAAAGTGTGAGAGTCAGGAAAATCATTTATCCTGTTAATTTGAGACATAAAATCACAATAATCCCACTCTGACATATAAATAGATCTATGCACATTTCATTCAGCCACATGGTAAAAACAGAAGGAGGAAAATAAAGAGGACAAGTCCACAAATCCCAACAGCTTCATCTGATCCGACTCTTAACGTGCAGGTATTTTCTTTGTTTACACAGAGTTAGTCTAATGCTCGCAGCACGCTGCCGGCACCTCTGGCCACAGACGGTCGTCATAATTTGACAGAGCGAGTACAAATACATCTCAAATTTCTCACATCTCTGCGTCTCACATAGTTTGGGTCCAACTAAAACACTCTCTGCCAAAATAATTAGAACTCAGTCTTTTCCACAAAAGTGGCAGAAGATTTAAAACAAAATTAATCTGTCAAAGTCGGCTCGCCGAGGTGTGACGAAACCAAAGGTTCAAAGCTGTGACACAAACAGACTGTTGCTTCCAAAGCTCACACAAGAAAGAAGGCAAAGGGCTCTGAGAGGCGACGTCAATATTCCCTCGTTCAAAATCCATCCAGTGTCAACATTTAGCTGTTACAGGCAGAAGTGACCACGAGCTATCACCCAGTTAAAAGAGCAGCTACGGGCCAATCAAAGCTGCTTAAATCAAAGTCCAAACTCCAACACTTCCAGCTGAAAATGCCCTCAGTCACAGCCAGGCCGCCGCATTCACACCGCGTTGGCTAAATACAGAGGCTTGTTCTTGGTATGCCTGGAACTCTCAGTGACTAAAGCAAACACAGGCTGGAAATAAACAGCCCTGCTCTTCCCTTCCAGTCCGCCCAGCTCCTTTCCATTCAGCAACAGGAGGAGGGAACTACAGGGATAAGCCTGCTGCTAAAACCTCTGCATGTGTTGCTCAAACTTCACTCACCGCACACCAGCAGCTCTTTAACTGGACGTTTCCTCCTCTGCTCCTCTCGGCTTCACATTCACGGCTCTGTGCTGGGATCGCAACTACGCCTTCTCCTCACTCTGTGCTCGCTTTCACAATCCTCTCTCCACACGGGACATAAAAAGCTCCACTATTGGTGTAAACTACACGCAGCGCTGCTCTGGTGCACCATTGGACAGCTGCTTCCTCCAATCGTGTGAGGCTAGAGCCGGGCGCTTCCCTTCCTAAATAAGAGTCCTGTTATGCATGGAGGGGAGGTGAACCCACAACAATAACAGTCTGTTCTTGACACCAGTCACACTTTTACACTGGTCTATGCTCCATGATACAAAGACTCATCCGTCACTTACAGTCAGTTTGTGTCCACGCCTTTATTTTCAGAAGTTCATTTTTCTACCAGGTAAAGAAAACTGAGGGGAAACGCCTGAGTGCACGTGCACGCACGCACGCACACACGCACACACACAGGGAGTGACCTGGTCCGTGCACGGCTAAATCTACCCCCTCAGTGTTCAGCCTGTGATGATAACACTGCATGGATTCCAGTTCAATTCCATTTATATGGCACCAAATCACCGCAGCAGTCGCTTCAAGGTGCTTTATGCTGTAAGGTAAAGGCTTTTTATTTAAATCATGCTGTGTCACAATTTTAAACTAGTCTGCACTCCTGACAGTTGTTTGGGGGGGGAAAAAAAAAGCCAGTTTCCTCATGTTTTCTGATTTTTTGTTTTTGTGAATCGAGCGTCTGACAGCTCCGTCTGCAGACAAAGCCCCGGCTGTTTTCTGCTGCCCTGAGAGTCACGTCCTGTTTTTCCCCTGGTATAAATATTCTGAGCGCACAGTCACGGTCTTGTGCTGTCTGGTTTGGAGGAGTCCCCCTGTGGCACGAGCGCCAACCGGCCGTGTCGCATGTGACGGGCGGCTCTGTGGCACGGACACTCCGAACAGCTGAGCGATGACCTCATCAGCCGACAACTGACGGGGTCGGGCAGCAGGACAGCGAGAAGAGCCCGGGCGTCTGCTGCAGCTAACAGCTGTGAGCTCGTCAGTCTGAGGGGTCACATGACAGTTAGCACAGCGAGGCTGCTGGACTTCATCTCCCTTCTTACAGACCACGCCTTCAGCCCTGCCTAAAGCCGTTTGCACAGCCATGAAAAGGAGGCATTATTCTGTTCCCCAAACTGAGCTGCACCAGTGTGACCAAGCCCTCGAAAACAGGACCTGCAAACTTCCCTCTTTATCTGCCTCAGCAGCCAATGAGAGGAGAGAAAAGCACATTTCTGGTTACAATTTGGTCATAAAAATTATTTTCTCATTTTCCCCTGAACATCCTGAAGCTTCTGGATGTTAAAACATTACTGTTGTTTAGTGTATCCGGCCTGATGGTGGAATCGACCTTCTTGCTGTGAGGAAACAGTGCTGCTGTATGCGTTTTTAATTTAGCAAATTTAGGGACTCATCATACTTCCTCTCTTTTCAAAGCAAAAAATAAATAAATAGATTTCCACCTCATTTTCTCCTCTTGCTCCAAAGCTCACAGCTCAGCCTGTTCATGTGGGAATTTCAGCCTCGTTCCTTCAGCTGTGACCAGGTGGGTTTAATGCTCTGACTCCAAGTGCAGAACAAACATACAAACAACTGAAATCATTATTTGAGGGTCCAAAAGTGCTTTAATCAGCTGATGAAGATAAGCCGTTTCCTCAGGTGATAATCATCTGACACCTTTTACAGAAAGTCAAATCGTCTCTGAACTCAAACCATTAATAAGCTGAGCTCCAGTATAAACAGCTGGTTTTTAATAGTTTAGTTTCAGGGGGATACATGTTTTTTTCTTACCCATCCAAGGACATTAAGACCAAATACAGCTATGAGCATGTGCACCGTGTATTAATAAAAGAAGACAGAATAAACAAAAATGCCTCTTTTAGTCAAAGTCGTCCAGCGGAGCAGAGTTTAGCTCTGATCTGCGAGTGCCAACCTAAAAATATCAGGTAGTTTTGACCACACCGTTCCCGGCTCTGTTCTACTTCCCTCAGATATAGATATTTACCCTTACTTGAATATTGTATATTGTATATTGCATAGCTTTCTTGTTAATTTGTATTGTATTTATTTAAATTTTTACTTTTTAATTATTTTATTTGCATTTTTTAATCACTCTCTTATATTTAAATGTTCACTTGCTATTTCATCTAGGGTTTGAGAGTAACGAAATTTCTATTCTCTGTATGTCCTGTACATGTGGCAGAATTGACAAATAAAGTTGACTTTGACTTTGATATTCAAATATTTCTGCCTAATTATCAAAGGTGAGCCATATGTACAAGCTCACAATGAGGACTCGCAGCTCAAACAGAAACTTGCTTCAGAGTCAAACACCAGTTCCTCACACGTCCCTCTGCAGCCAAACTCAGCATCACGCACCGTCGGTAACACGTTTCAGTCGTTTCCATGTCCACAGACATGTGAGCCACGGAAAACACCCCGAACTGTGTCTGAGCTTTTCTCTGCTTCTCCAATCAGCTGCTGAAAATGTCCAGCCTTCATTCATTCACGCCGCTCAAGCTCTCCGTGTTTGCTCTTAAAATATGGGACTGCAGGCCGGCCCGGGCCCCGATGTTGACGCTCTGAAGAAAAATATACAAGCGGGGCCGTGCTTATTTTACAGCGGCTCTGTAAAAGTTTAAATTTAGAGCTGACGAAAGCCTTTTAATTCCACAGCGCCATCAGACGCTGAATAAATGAGGCTGCTGGGCTAAATGTGTCTGCCAGCTGTTTGTTAACCAGAGAAATTAAAGCCAAACTACCTGCTTACACACACACACACACACACACACTTTAATTACCAGTTACAGAAGGTTACATCTCACCTTAGAGCACAGTTCCTCATCAGTCTGTGGACAGTTAGGGTGTCAGTAATCTTTAACTACATGTTTTAAATGTGTACGACCAGTCTGGAGTTAAAGCTGTTATGATCTGATAACATGTGCACTTAGGTGGGGTCCAAGACAACAACATTACGACCCACGCGTGGGGCGATCCGGGGATATTAGGATAAATGAGTGAACTGCTCGTTAGTGATGTAGACAAAATGAGTTTAGGCCCAACTACAAAGCACTGGGCCTTGTGGATATCTGAGAGACGCCGACGTCCACAGAAGAAAACACTGGAGTGTTCAGATCTGAGCAAACTGCCCTTTTATTTAGATTTTAATCTTATCGGTTCTGCCCAACAGCTCACGTTCAATTTAAGTTCCTGCTCAAAGGGGATCGAGTCTCCAGTGTTCAAAGATCTTTAGTGACGCTCCAAAAAGTCCTGAAATAACAAAGAAAACAAACTTGTTTGGGAACACCCGTTTCACTGTTGGTACCTCACGTGTACATATTTACCAGTATCCAGTATGCACATGCTGCTTCTGGGTCTGAAAAGTGAAGTGTGCCTTTAACCTGTATTTTTTTTTTGCACAGGTACCGACCTAATTAATTAATGGCCACCAGGAGGCGGAACCTGTGGTTGCAAAGAGACTAAACGCCCTGCAGCAGGGGTGGGGAAACTCCAGGCATGTTGAGGAGGTAATTCAGCCATTTAATCAGCTGTGTTGGGTCAAAAACAGCTAAAGCCTGCAGGACACCGGCGCTCGAGGCCTGGAGCTGGAGGAAACGAGCAGGTAACATCACAGCACACCCGTCACATGACCCGTTTCAGTCGTATCCAGTTTCGTTCCTCAGGCCGTCGCTCTGACCAACACTTAGACACTCACATAGTGTCTGTACTTAAACAGCCCCCATACCTGCTGCCAAATCAAAGCATGCTATATAGTCGAGTCCTTGTGCGCTTAACTGTATACATGTGTAACATTATCAAACCCTTATAACTCCATAATTTATCCCAACATCTTTGCACCAGTGCACTTATGTGCTACACGTGCCATTATCGTCTGTGATGTTGCGTTTGTCAGTGTTGCCCGTCGTCTGTTTGTTTACCTACACTGTGAGCAAAGAAAAGACTGCAGCCCAATTCCAAGCACGTGTCCACACAGTCTGTCTATAACGTTGGTTTTGCAATAATGAACCTTTAACACAACCATCACTACCAACAGCATCCAGGAGAAACACTGAAAGACTCGTGAAATGCTTGAAAGAAGTGAAAGTGAACTCAGGGCCGTTCAGGATGTGCAGAGAAAAACTTGCAAACTCATTGGAAGTGCAGGGCTGTGCTCCCGCATAGCTGTGAGAGCCAAACATGATGCAAGCGCCTGGGTGGAGCAGCCTCCACCCGCCCGACGGCACAGAAACAGCTCTGATTTTACCCCTTCAGAAGACGAAACACTCGAGTTTGCTCAAAATGAGCTTCATACCAAAGTTTTGCGCTTTTCCTTATGAGGACTTGAATTCGGTCCCCACAACATGAGTAACACACAGACACACACGGAGCCTGGTATTTCCTGGCTCTGCCCGTGAGCCTAATTACTCCCAAGAAAAATAGAGCCAACGTTTGATCAACGCTGCAGCAGTTCAACACAACAAAGGCAAGACGCGTCCGTCCTCATCTGAACCCAGAACAAGACAAAAACACAAAGAGTCCATTAAAGCTGCACATTAGCTGCACGCAGGCCGGTCCGCTCGACTGTGGGCTTCTTCCAGGAACTCGCGGGGTCGCGCCAGACGCAGCTGCCAAATTCAACAACCCAGCGCTGTACATGATGATGCAGACCGAGGGAAATGTTTGGGCTTCCTCTGCAAACACTGAGGCACTTTGAAAAAATGTGCCCCCTCTCTGGATTTTCTCATAGATGGTCAAGAAAAACATCAACGACAGTGTGCGGGCTGCTTCAAGTCAACCGACACGTAAATGTGATGATCCAGTTTCAGTTTGTACGGGTACGAGACGGTCGGAGTTAACGGGTTTGTGTTTTTGTTAAATACTTCTCCAGATATATTCAGTAACATGTTTTCGCTGAGGCACAGATGTGTTTACTACACACATCTGTGCCTCAGTGTTTACTGGTTTAGTGAGTTAAACATACCAGCGTTTCTTAATTAGCTGGTGGGACCATCGGTTTGGGTGTAAACTTATGAATGTCACAGTTTAACGTCATGGTTACATTTTATTTTTAATTCAACTTTAGGAAACTTTGTAATCTATGAGAGAAAATCCCAACAATCAAACGATCCTCTGAGCAGAACACGGGAAGAGCTGAAAGGAAGAACTCCCTTTTAACAGGAAGTGCCATCAAACGGAACGAGGCTCCGGAAGGCTCGGCACAGCCACCTCCTTGGACCTCCTCCTTTGAAAGAGGAGTGAAAGAAGCCATCTATGTCTACTGTGAATGACCATCTTTGAACAGAGGGCGGGGCTTACGACACCAACTGTCTGCCATCTATGATCCAGTTTTGAGATCCTTTCCCTTAACGCCCACTCACATCCTGGGCCATCTGACCCCAGTAAATCAGACGATAGGGTGGGGTTGGGTTTCACAATGATCAATTTCACAAGGTTTCACCTGAAACCCTGGCTGATTGTGACCCACACCCGTATTAACACCTCGGCTCGTGTGATTACGTAGAGGATCAATAGGGGGTCCATGACCCTCACAGGGACGCTCCCACAGGGCTTAAATCTGGGACTCTCCACCATTTGACCTTAGAACTGAAGAAGCTTCTCGGATGAAACGTCTTCAGGGAAACTTGAAGTCCAGACGCTTTTCTTTCCAAGCTCCTTCGACTACGATGACCTGGATGACTGAGAACCTTCAGTCGCCTCCTTGGTGCTCGTGTACATTTCATAAAACTACTGAAACACCATTTTCAGCAGGAGACTCATTGAAGTGTACGTAATAATTTGGCTGATCTAGTGTGGCTGGTTTCTCACTTCTTGGTGCAAAAGAGTAACAAATGTATGCGACTGCCTTTGCTTCTGGAGCTGCAGTCACAGCAAACCTTTAAAGGAAACAAAAGTGTGACAGATGAACCTGCCATCATAACTTGGAAATGAGATAAATTCATATGAAACTCTGCACATTAAACAGGATTCTGCTCATTAAGATTTAGGACTGGATTTGTGTCTTTTAAAGATACGAGGGAAGCTTCCTGACTGCAAACGCATTAACTGATGCAACTTATGAGTGAGAGGAATCTGAATCACTGCACTGTGCTGCTTGACTGTGGAGGCGCATGCAGATGACAACAATGAAGTGATTAATGCTCAGAGAGACACGACCACACTTGGCACATCGGTGCTGTTGTGTAAAGACAGTACGGGTCTGGAGCAGCCAGCTCCAGAGAGAGAAACAAACAACAGTTACAAAGACGCAGCGTCCCGCCCCCTCCGGCTCACATCATTATCAACTCGAAGCTCTTACACAAACAGGAAAGTGACTGAAAGCTACCATGGGGGAGGTTTAAAAGGGCAGCTGGGTCCATTACTGCTACTGAAACAAAATCACTTCTGTGGGTTTACAGGAGCTGCAGGGAGTGGCCTCACTGGCCTGATGGCCACCGCGGCGTCACCGTGCCGACCGGTGCCACTGAAGACCAGTCAGACCCATAATGGTCTGCTCCGAGAGACAACCCGGGGCTGGACCAGGATCGGAGTTTCAGGAGTAACACTTCACACTGCCCGATGTCAGCTTTGTGCAGAATATAAAATGATCACATCCTGAGTGTTTTCACTCCCCACTGGTCTAAAATAAATAAATAAATAAATAAATCAGGCCAACATTTTTGAGGAGAAGTATTTTAAGATTGTGGGATCAGTCCTGCAAACAGTGCTGGAGTCGCATTAAAGTCTGCTGAGGTTTTGTTTGGAAGAAATGTGCTTAATGGTTTGTTGCTCAATGCGCTGAGGCGTCCCACATCTGGCATTTATTCCAATCTGAGAGAAGCTTCATTCTCGAGCTTCAGATATGTAAGATGCATGCAGCACTCCAGTTTAAATATTACGCTGTTCAATGACTTTGGCTACAATTCTTCAAACAGTTGAAAACATGCAGCTTTTCAACTGTTTGTTTTGTGTTTTGGTTTTGTAGATTTTTGCAAGTCTGCACTTTCACCTGCTCTGATAGCTCAGACTCCCCCCTTCACACTGTAGCTGCTTTAGTTCAGCTCGAGCCAAGATGATAAGACAGGCTGAAAACAGGAAGTCTGGTGAGGAACAACAAATCCTTCTCAAAATTCAACAAGTGCAACATTTTCCAAGTATCAGTTGTAATTTTTTACCATGATTGAGCAGCCCTGGATCACGGATCGACATTCTTCCCAAAGCACATCACCCACCTCTACAATAAAAGGTTAAATATCACCATCTGCTCTGCATTCTTTCACCGCGTCTGCCTGCTGACCACCAACACGACAGAGAGGCTATTTGTACGACGAGGGGTTCAGCGGTCTGCGGGTTCCTCGGTACATACTTATTGTCGAAGTGGCCACTGAAGCTCAGACTTTATCATGTTGAGAAACACAAGCAGAGTGGAGTGTGGTGATGGCAGACTGACACTCAGGACGGCGCTCCTGAAGCATCCGACCTGCATGCTGCACATTCCAGCAGGGATTTGGAAGCAAGAAGCTTCACGCTCTCCCGTTAGTCTACACAGGAATGAGAGCGCACACGTGTGTGTGTGTGTGTGTGTGTGTGTGTGTGTGTGTGTGTGTGTGTGTGTGTGTGTGTGTGTGTGTTCACACTGAAGTGCCAAAATTCTCTCTCCGTCAGAACTCTTTGCCCTTTGTGCTTCAGATATCACTGAATCTGGTTCGAGCCAAGATTATGATTATTCATTAAAAATATACTGTGGAATAAGGTTGGGCGATTTATTTATTTGTCCACGAGTAAGTTTGCTAATAATGATGAGCTAATAGAAGCAGTCAACAGGAAAAAATAAAACAAATAATAGCGCTGTTTTAACAGCACCCTCTTTCAGAAGCTGGTGATAGCCTAGCATACTCAGCTGGATGGTGGACACGTGCACGCTCGCCTCATTGGGGGTGACCGTGGCTCAGGGGGTTGGGAATTGCATCTGCAACCGGAAGGTCGCCGGTTCGATCCCTGGGCTCTGTCCTGGTCGTTGTGTCCTTGGGCAAGACACTTTACCCTACTTGCCTACTGGTGTTGGCCAGAGGGGCCGATGGCGCGATATGGCAGCCTCGCTTCTGTCAGTCTGCCCCAGGGCAGCTGTGGCTACAACTGTAGCTGCCTCCACCAGTGTGTGAATGTGAGAGTGACTGAATAGTGGAATTGTAAAGCGCTTTGGGTGTCTAGAAAAGCGCTATATAAATCCAATCCATTATTATTATCATGTTCTTCCTGACGTCATACAGAGCCAAAAGTAAAGAAAAATAAAAACAAACTTTTGATCATAGGGACCCTCTGCTGATATGTTGAAACACCCACCACAGTGCATGTGAGCTCACACTTATTCACACAGCTGTTAGAGGCTGTTCAGTGTTTGAATACAAATTTGCACAAACAGCGTGTGAAGATGTTAAACTCTTGTCTTGAGGTCTGAAAAGTTACTGGATGACTCGACTAAAATTACTTCTTGCAACTCATGGTGTTTGTGTCTAAAGAGCCGGAGCCAAGACCTTAAATATACCAGCATGACTTAAGCTTGAAACTGGACCCCTAATCCCACTTCAGTCCCATTGTACCCCTGCCCACCACAGCCCAGAGAGCACATCTTAGTCACGGAGGCAGCCTGTAACCTTTAGACATGCAGGGACGCATTTACCCAGCGTCTCCCTCAAACTGCTCTGCAATGAAATAAGGTCAAAGACATCCCTGCAAGAATGAGACTGACACACACACACACACACACACACACACACACACACACGTTACCTGGGCCATTGCCGTTCACGTGCACGGTTTGAGCCATGGGTGCAGCTGCGTGCTCTCAGTCCAACAACAAGACTCAGTGCCGTCATGCAACTGCCATGCAGCAAGTCCAGACTACCATGCAACCTGCAACCTGAGACAGAACACAAAGGAATTCCGTTAGTGACGCACACAGGTGAGCAACAATTAGTGAGAAACAACACAAGGCAACCTTTCAAAGATTAAAAAGTGTCAGTAAAGGAGGTCACTTTGTCCCAGCGGTCAGACTTCAACACCTGGTTCCTTTTTAAAGTTCACATGAGAACAGAGCGCTGGCTTTCTGACCTTCAGTGTAACTTGAAATATGTGAAGTGTGAGTGCACGTATTTGACCTTTTGTTACGCTGAAGCGTGTCTTTATGGGAGCTGAAGCCCGGCCGGCCTCCGCTCCTTCACAGGTGTGTTTGCATCCTGACATTTCGAAGCACCGAGGTCCTGTGTGCAGTCGCCTGCTCATCATCAATGGACACATTATGAGCAACAAAACAAAAGAGCCGTTGTCATCTTATAAGAAGCTGCAAATATAAGACGAAAACTGGAGTCAGTAGGCCGGGGGGGGGGCACAGATGTAGACGAGGTTCGATACAGCTGAAACCTTTGACCTTTACACTGAACACGTGACTCTGACAGCTAGAGATCAAGAGCTCAGCCCCGCAGTGGTCACAGAGTCGAGGACAATCTAAGACTTTTACAATATACTCGGTCTTACTCGATTATCAGGGTCAGTGAGGCCGCATACCTCAGGAACAGGGGTGGGAACTCCAGGCCTCAAGGGCCGGTGTCCTGCAGGTTTTAGATCTCACCCTGGGTCAACACACCTGAATCAAATGATGAGTTCATTACCAGGCCTCTGGAGAACGTTTATACTGGAGCTAACGGCGCTGAACAAACCAGGACCGAGCTGAGACCTCCAGCAAACACCCGAAACATTTCTGGCGCGAACACTGGCGCCACCGGGCCCTCTGACCACCACCAGTAGGCAACGGGTGAAGTGTCTTGCCCAAGGACACAACGACCGAGACTGTCCAAGCCGGGGCTCGAACCGGCAACCTTCCGATTACAAGATTAACTCCCAACTCTTGAGCCACGATCGGCCCAGTTTAACGTAACGATGCATATTTAAGTGTTACAAACAAAGTATTTAAACACATCTACCCAACAGCTGCACCTGCTGTGACGACATGCAGCCGACTGCCACAAAATGCGTCTGAGGAACATGTGAAAGGTCACTTTGTCAGTCAGCTGCATCATAAGTAAATCATTGTTTAGAGTGTGCAGCCAAATAAAGCAGCGCCGTAGTGTCATCAGGCCGGAGCCTCTAAGTCCTGACCGTCCATCACCCCGGGGAGTTATTATAGTCGCGATACAGAGACGAAGGATTGAGAGCAGCCTTTGCAGAGCACACAGACCCTTCCAACACCCAAATAGACTGCAGGCATGTTTGTTCTCCTCCCTCACACTTAAAACTGGCTCCAGCATGTCACACAAAAAGAAATGTGTGGAAGAAATGGCCACTAACATTTAGAGATGCATCGATACGACGTCTGGATATCGCTCGGATCCTGTCGCACAAAGAGCTGGTGTCTGGGTCTGATCTGCTCAGCTCCGTGCTCGGCTTTCGGGTCATTGGGTGAAATAAAAAATAATATACAATCAATCTGCTGTTTTAGGACACGAAAGAAATTCTTGGATAGAAAAGTCAGAAAGCCATGGACCAAATAAATCAGAGGTGGGGAACTCCAGGAGAGACGAGCATAAAAGGTGAAGCTGTTATTTTATTGGTCAGTTGATCCTCAGGCTCTCCACAGACAGGCTAACGAGCTCCTAGCAGAGCTGCTCCTTCACACCATGAAAGGGATGCTAGGATTACTCGTCATGGCAGACCTGGGTGCTCCTCTGCTAGAGAGCAAGAAAAGGTGTTTGTGGAGGAGGTCAGACTATCGAGCTGTGGGCGGCTGGCCCATTTAAAACATTATGATTACAATGGATGAGCCTGAGCCTGCTAACACCTACTAATGCGACTCAAAGGACAAACACTGATGAACTGAAACTTGAGACAACAGGTAACGAACACAAAGCAAAGGTTTCATGCAGCTGCTCTCCAGCAGCATGAAGCTCAGTAAGCATTTCAACACATACACACAACTTCTGTTTGCCAAGACCATGCAAATTATTCTAACTGAAGGGAAAATGAATAATATACAGACTGACCAAAGATCTCCCACATGTCCTGTTCCATGAGCCGCCAGAACACAAACCTGCAGGAAGTAGCAGGAGAGAAGGAGGCGGAGTCTATTTACTGTTCAGCTTTGCACCACCACTGTGGGAGAAGCCATCGATCCTGGAGTCAGAGCATCAGCCTGCTTTTAATGCACTACAGGCCTTAAAGCGGTCACAGGTCGCTTTTATGAAACTGTTTCCAGGAGAAAATATAAAATAAAGACGCACCAATTTAAAAATCAGCGAGTACTGACTGACATCAATATATCTGCAAATTTGATCCGTTAATGTTTTCCTGAGTAAAGACACTGTGATAAAGAGACTTACAGGAATAAATAATAAAAGCGAAACAATAACTCTGCAGGAATGAACAGAATTATGACCTGATAATTCATAAAATAGCAATAAAACTGAAAATAAAAACATTTATTTTAAAGGATTATTTCTGACATCATTCATAATAAATCAGAAGTTTAATCAATTAACAACATAACCTATAAAAATAAACAGTAATCCAAATAATCCAAACATGATATACTGAGGTAAATACTGAAGTTATGCAAACATTTAGTGTTGCTGAGAGAAAAAAGGAAAGTCTTTATAAACTGAGGCCCTCTTCTTAAGTCTGTATAAACAGATATTTAACCAAAGAATTTCTTTAAAGAGATTTTATTCCTCTTCCAATTTGAATTTTTCCATGTTTTGCAAAAGCCTTTAACATAAAACCTGCTCATCCTTTTTTTAAATGAGCGACACGAAGCCTCCTGTGAGGTTTTTAAGGTCTAGTCTGCACATTCCTGCAGTTAATGATCGACATAAACTCAGCCTCTGACATTTTCATGATTACGTGGTTACAGAGTTTCCACCCACACTTCAGTGCGAGCTTTAAAAAATAAACCAGAATCTGTGTTTGTGCAGCTTCGCACAGGGTGAAGCTGCAGGTGGAGGCCTGAGAGCTGACCCAGAGTCACACCAACCACAAACAGGAGTTCTCACACACACAAACACTTCAGATAGATTAACAATAACCCAAACCACAACAGTGACACCTCCCATCATAATAATGAAGCTGCTTACCTGCAACTCTCATTCTAACTTCCTGCCCCTTGACGCAGGTACAAACAGAGCGAGCAGCCCTCAGACACGAGCCTGCACCGAGCAGCCCTCAGAGAGAGAGCTACGTTTCACGGCTAAGATTAGACGACTTCCTCAGATGACAGCCAAACGATCCGAGTCCTATAAGAGGAAACAGGACTTTAAGGCCGTTTGGGTGGAACGACCCCTCCGCTGGGCCTCCAGGTGAAGCGCGTAGTCGGCCGGCGTGGGTAAACACCCTCCGCCCTTCAGCTGAAGCGCAGCTAATGAGCCAGGCAGCTGAACACAATGGAAAACCTTTCAGATGGCTGCACATCAACCAGCACGGCAGCGTTTCTGAAGGCTCAGCTGCTGAAGGTGAAGACAGAAGGGCGAACAACAGAAAGCAGCGCCGTGGATGGGCCTCAGAATCGGGGCTGATGTGGGACAGCAGAGGGTCAAAGGTCAAGCTAAGCAAGAACCCGTCACATTTCTGCCCACGGTCAACAGAAAACTGATTTAACGTATTTGGAAGTAATCAGTGAAGAAAGAAATAATTCAGCTGAACTCATCTTAACCACACATTTCATCATAACATCAGACCACACAGGATAAAAACACTCCACAGAAGCACCCACTCAGGATCAGACCTCAGTGGCTGAAAACATACCCACTTCAAATAAACGCGATTACCTGCTGGCCACATTCCCCCAGCCAATGCCCTCTGAGGTAACCAGTTTCCATGACTACTGCATGCAAAGGCAGGATATTCAGCGAGCTGATCATATATGACAAAAGATAAAATAAAGAAATATAAAAAAAGTGATCAACATGGCATGCATTACCACGTCTAACGTGTCAGGTTCCAACCCCGCCCCCCGTTCAGGTAAAACTGCTCTGTCATTAGTAACAGACTGAAGGTCTCAGGGATCCAGTGTTACCAGTTATTATAGTTTTAAGTGATCATATAAAAAACTTCTCCCACTTACAGTAAAGGCAGCAGAGTAATAAGCAGCTGTGAAATCGTGACCTGTGCGCTCTAAGGCAGAGCGTCTGCGTGCGGTCAAACTAAAAACGAAGCCCATGTTTGTCAATAAAATCTTGACTTCTGCTTCATAAACTCCACATTCTATTTTTAATCTCCGACATCCTTCAGCTTTAAGAGGAGCCACTTTAAATGTACTCAGAGCCTTTCCTGTGAATCAAAGCTTCCCATTTAAACAGAGCCTCACTCACCGCGCTGACCAGAGCAGATCCACGGCTGATCTCAGGAGCTTCAAACTCCTCGAGCAGGAAACTTTTGAGCGCCGACGCAAACCGGAACAACCCGTTCGGTTCCTTCTCAGCTGTTAAATAATTTTCAAACGTGCACGCACAGCTCTGAGCAGCGGCAGGCGTGACTCCTCTCCACCTGGAGGTGCGTTTGACAGACACACAGCTACATTATTTACCGTGACAGACACCTGACGAGCTACGCAAACAGACGCACGAGCCTTCAAACAGCATCCCGTGGCGGGCTCGAGTCAGTACACAGGCTGAGCTCTTTAAGTACTCGAGTACAAACAGCCAAGAGAAAGGTGAACGAGCCCAAGAGCACTTCAGCAGAAGCAGGTACAGGTAGAAATGAGCTCTGTGTTTCAGTGCAACAAAACTAAAACGTCCACTCAAAACTGTGCCTGGGTCCACCAGCTTCCCCTTCTCTGCGCACAAAAGTAATCCGATTACATCAACACAAAGCTGTTTAAGAGCTGAACCAAAACAACGAGTTTCTAAATGTTCTGTAAATGAGTATGAAGTTTATCTTTAAATATTACTTGACTTCACCGAGTTCCCCTCTTAGTGAAGTGAAGCTACACCAAGCGACAAACAAAATGTAAGAAAACACTTTGTTTGGATTGTCAGTCAAACAGGAAGCAGCGTCTATTTAAGATCCCAGGAAATCTAATGAAGCACGTTTGTTACTGAAGGAAATCCCAACGTGGAGGACGACTTTCATCTAAGGATAACATTTTGTCCTTTATTCCTGGCGATGGCGTGGATGGGAACGACATGTTTTAGTCTTGTTTTTGTTTCCATTTATTTCAGGAACGACAGAAAAAGGTCAGTGAACAGTTTCTTCATCACAGTTTTCAAACACGCGGCTTTTTCATGTGCAAAAATACAACATGTGACATTATCAATAAAATGTTGAATACCTACATGTTTCATTAATTTCATAATAATGGAACTTTAAATGTTATTTTACTGAACAAGAGTTTTTATCACACACACGTTTTAAACGTCAGCCTCTCAAATGTGGCTTTAAAGCACAGACGTGCAAACAATGATTCTTCCTAACAGTGACGTCAGGCTCACGGTGATGCCCGCCGTTATTGTCAGAACATTCACGCGTGCATCACATCGACACACACATAAAGAAGTTCGAGCTGACAGGATGTGGTGCCACAGTTCACATTTTCCACTGCAGTAAAACAAAGACTCGAGGCTTTTTTGTGTGGACAGTAAACAGAAGGAGAAGTTACCAGAGGGCCGTTAGGCTGCAGACCCGCTGCGCTGAATATTCAGCAGAGCTGTTTTTCCCCTAATAAAAGCAGAGGCTGCAGCTTTAATGGAGGGAAAAAGCCTCAAGAGGAACCGGATGTTTTCATTCAGATAATCAGGAAAAGCTCAGCAGCGTAACAGAGCGGCTGCACGTGGAGCATCGAGTCCACCTCGTTTTATTTTTTCATGTCCGTAAGAATTCAAACGTAGAGGAAAGTTAAACTGAAGGAAACGGCGTGCTCCTGTGCTGCAGCGCTAACGTGTGCACGAGCGCAAATGTGACTAATTGCAGAACAAGCAGTAGCTGCTTGTCAGCTCAGCTCTGCATCTGGGCCTCATTAGGAAATGCCTTTGAAGCTTTGAGGGGAAGCTGCTGTGCCGACCGTGGAGAAGAGCCGGGCCAGGCGAGGAGGACGGACGCGCCGACGAGCTCCACAGTTTGGCAGCTGCAGAGCTGGTTCTGTTCAACTGTTCACTTCACTTTGACGGAGCCTGCCGAGTTTGACTCTGGAGAGCCTGTGATAAAGCCTCTCAATTATTCCACCAGGGAGGGAGGACCCGGAAGAACCAGAGGATTGTGTCCCCTACTTAGCATTTTTAAAGAGAAGTCACATGGGCAGAGGTGGGAAGAGAAAAGCAAAGACTTCCCATCTTCAGGGAAGCTCAGGAATCTTTTCCAGCAGCTGATTAAGATCAGAAGAAGTTCATGAAACAGAATCATTAGAGGCTAAGAGTGCCAGGCTGTGGCATCAATGCTGAGGCTCAATAAGTCAGGCTGGTACACGTGAGCTCAACATACGATCAATTACTCATTGAAAGGATAAAGACGGGCTTGTGTTTTTGCTTTTCTATAGACGTCTCTTATGGTGACGATCTTTGGAGAACAAACTCTTTGGACCTCAGTGATAAACAGCAGCGAGGCTGATGTTGCTGCTCTTAAACATCCATGAGTGTAAACGTACTGGCGCTCCCAGCTGACGAGCTCCAAAGACCACACGATAAACACAACGACGTTTAACAGACGCAAAGTTCAGCAGCTTCTTTAAAAGACGTGGAAATGCGCACACAGACACACACACACACACACACACACACACAGATCCAGAGGTCCAGGCTTCATTCAGGCGTCTGATGCAAATATGAGCAGAGATAAGGTCTCCGTCAAACAAACAAAGAGTGCAACACAGCAAAAGACAGTGAAAGCAGCCATGTTGCTTCATCAAACGCTGACCTATTTGCAGTGGGGCTGCTGCCTCGCTCCTTTAGGGGGCGCCACAGTGGCTCATCTCCCTCCATCTCGCCATGCTCCCTGCAGCATCCTGTCACACAAACCCTCTGTATGACCTTTAATCTTCTTTTCCTCCAGCCTGTCCAGTAGATCCACTCTCTCCTCCGCACGTGTTCAAACCAGCTCAGCCTCGCCTCTCTACGATTGGTCCTTTCCCACTAATGTGCCTCTAACTTAGTATTGCTTCAGAGGAAAAAGAGGCGTTCACAGAGCATCGCTTCATGCTGCTTTCTTTGTAAATGCTGCAGCCTGTATTCTTTACAGAGAACCTCAGTGATCACCTGTCACTACTGTGTCTGGTTAGGGGCTGAGGTCAGACAAACCCAACACACTTTAACTTACCCTGCAAACACTGTGAGGTCAGCCGATGAGCCGACCTGCAGAGACTCCTGCTCCTGTATAATCACACATGGAGTTATTTTTGGCGCAGACGCTTTCAACTCCCTGCTATTGTTCCTCCGAGGCAGCCGCGAGCCTCGTGCTCGCAGATAAACACAGTGTTGGCGAACGACGAGCATTTCCTCCACTGAGACTGGAATTATAGAAATCAAAGACAATTATACATACTGGCCCTGTCATTACGCTCCCAGCCATCGCTCGCTTTATCTCGTTCATAAAAATCTGAGCAGCGTGCACGTGGAAGTCGGCCCGGTCATTTCAGAAGAATCAGTATCTGAGCACAAACTGGAACCAGGACTTCAGATCACAGCACATCTGTGTCACACCTGCAGATCTAAATCCAGCTCGTTTTGAAATCCGCACCATACCGCACGCGCTTCGAATTCCAGCATCAGCTGTTCGGATGCTTTGAAATTTGGGAAAGGTATCGGCAGGAGTGAAAATGTTGTGAGACGAGGCAGTCGCTGGTTCACTTCTTCCAGACGTTAACCTGCACTTATCAGACAGACAGCACTGCATTTTAAAACCACAGTGTGCCTGCTCGGTTTAAATTAGTGCCTCCAACCTTTCATTCATACTCGTTTTTGAAGTGTACTTGCATATCAAGAGTTCTGTGTACGTTTCACCACAAAAGGAGTGTAGCTGCGCTTATAACCGAAGCGTTTAAACAGAGCGTAATAGGCCATCCTAAAAATATGCAGATCTATTCTAGTTACAGTCTCAGTGCAGGCTGTTTGTGCTCCATGCTGCATCAATCCTTCCTTTAGTCTGTTCAGTTATATTGTGTTTAAACTCAGCGCTCAAGTGGCCAAGCACCGTGTAAACATTCAGCCTTTAACAGGCCACCCCCACCGCACCGACGCTCCGCGTTCACGTCTGAGGTTTTAGTTCAAATGTTAATGAAAACCAACATCTGTGTGCGGTGCATGTACAGGTCAGAGGAATATGACCGAAAACTGACATTTAGCTTGTAACACATGCAAACATGGCATTGGTGCCACACAGTAAATATGTACTGTAGTTTAGCTAGCGCCTAATAAGGGTAACATCGTGTGGCAGCTCCTAAATATTGTGTTAAATGTCCTCTTCACAGCCATTAACAATGCAGCTTGTTGGGGTCTTGAGCTTTTTTCCTATCATTGCACCTTTGAGTGCACACAGATGCCTTTAGCCCCCCAGCGTGGCTCCTCGTCATACCCTCCAAGAGAGCCAAGAGAGGACGACATGGTGCAGAAGCGTCTTTGATTGCTGTCCCTTTATTTTAGGAATCGACTTTATCTGCTTCAGCCATTTATCTCGACAGCTGCTCTCCAGAGGTTCAGAGTCCCTACAAAGGAATTCGGTGCAAGACCATCGAATGCACACAAACAGCAGACCCTGCAGGTCTGTCAGGGTCCCTCCTCCTCCTTCTTACAGCTCTGAACAAATAAAGAAATTAGACCTTGAGGGCTACAAAATGAAGAATAAGCTCACAGCTGAGTGAATTTGGTGTTTATTACACTGGCATATGCTTTCTGTCTGCCAGGACGGAGAAACTTCAGCTCTGCTCTGATTTATTCCTCCAAGTTTTACTTCCTCGCCTGCAGCCAAAGAGCCAATCAGCTGCTTTAAACATGCCAAAGTTGCCAGGCTCTAAACTGTCCGTCCTTCAGCTTATTTGAGTTAATAATTTGTTTGCAGTGAGAAAAACATTTAGCTGCACCAGTAACTGTTTTTGGATGAACTACTGAGTGAGTTAAAAAAGGTCATTTTCAGCCTCAAGGAATCAGCAAAACACCCGTTTACACCTCTGTCTCGCTCGCCGCTCCTCCAGCACCGAACAATAAAGAGGGAAAAGAAGACTTTACTGCAGACGCCGTGGTACGCCATTAATCAGCCTGTTCGCCTCACTGCCGTCCTGAGCACAGATTTAAGAGGTCACCCAGTCTTTGCACTCACACGAAGCCTTCCTGCTGACAACACTGCCCCCTGCAGGAACAAGACTCAGCTCCAGGTTACTGCTGAAAGATGTGAAACATAAAAACCAAAACGCCACAGATCAACACATCCGTCTCTTTCTGCGCTCTAAGAGTTAAAACTGTGAGCTGCTTTTACAGAAGACGCCGTCTCCCCGGATCACTGTGTCCACTCTGGTTTTCTCTTTATCCCCCCCCCCACAGGTCCTCCTCTGTCTGGCCTGCTCTTGACCAAGGACAGGCTGGAGCCGCTTATTTGTTCAGCTCTTGAGTGGAGTCACTAAGGCGGAGTGGAGCTATGGGCCGGTGAACACCGCCCATCACTCGCAGCCGGTGGAGGCACCAAGTTACTTTTAAATTACATGCTTTGCACAGAGGTTGTTCTCCATCTAATGGAGTTCACATCTATGACTAGAACAACAAACATGACTGATTTTACTGAAGCTAAAGTTTCCTGCAGAGCAGTGAGTCGGAACAGTTTACTTTGAAACTCATCCTTCAGTTCAAACTGGTTTTATTGGGCCATCGTGATTCAGCACACAGATCACTGGGTTTGTTCTCGTGTTACCCAACAGCGAAACCACATGAATGAGCCTTAATTACAAGGCGTGTTATGCACTCACCTTTACTTTGAAACTCGTCGATCACCTTTAATTTAATTCAATAAAACAAAGAGTCAGCCAACCACAACGTAAACTCCAAACATGTGAGAGGTGCAACGAATCAGAACAAAGACAAACGTCAGCCTTCCGGCTTCTCTACAAACACTAAAGTTTTGGTACGAGCCGCGTGGACACCTTCACAGCTCACACGTCTGTGTTTGCTCTAAACACGCCACAGCGCTCAGATGCAACCTCCAGAGAGAGAGGCGGTCCCTCCCACAGCTTTCACTCATGTTGTCAGCTCGCTCAAAGACGCATTGTGGGAGAAATTCCGACTTAAGTGCTCCCGTGTTTGCTTTTGTGCCAAGCGAGCCCACTCTGACGACCTTTTGGAGACGGACCAATGAGATGCAGCGCTGCCTCCTGCGCTGCCCTTCTCCTCCGACAGCTGCCGAACAATGAACGACAAGCTAATTAAAGTGATCACAACATGTGGTGGAGCGAAGAAGCCAAGAGGCGCCAAAACGAGAGGGTAAAATAAAACCATGAGCTTCTTTTAAAGAAACAAAGCCTCCACGTATTTTTCTGCAGTTTGTGTTACCTGAACAGAAACGATCTCAGGAATATTTTTGGAGGCTGTAATTATTAATAAACTACTTTTCCCTCCTTTTCAGCGAGCTCCAAACACTTGAGCCGGTGGGCCAATTATGGCGTTAATGAGTCCCACTGAGCCGGATCACAGCCAGGGGAAGGCGGAGGAGAGCTGCAGCTGTGGAGCATTGTAACGTACAGAGATGCAGGTCAGCGTCCTCCCTGACCCACAGTAATAAGAGATATCACTGTCACACATGCATGTAAGCTAATGAGCTGCAGCTACTGCTGAAAGCTGATTTTGCATGTCGATGAGGCAGGCTGAGTTCACACCTGTTTTTGGATGTTGGCCCCTTTGAAGCCCAGAACTACATGCTGTAGAGTGTTTCAAGTTGCTATATATTAATTATATCATAAATTTTAATATTATGGACTTAATGCATACATATTAACTACATAAACTGCAATAAAGTGCACTAAACTACAAAACAAAATTAAAAATGGTTTGTTTTTGTTGCATATTTCTACTTACAGAAATTTAAGAGGCATCTCCCTCAAAACTGTAGATGCGAAACAGTTTCCAACCACGCGCGGCCGCGCCGATGGGCTTAAAACAAGAACTGGACCATCTGCATTAAATACAAGTTGAGTTTTTTCCCAGAACTGGAAAAGAACAAAGCGAGCACAGACGAGAAGCGCTCGCAGGTCCTTTAGGTTCGAGGATGCGGACGGTCATTTTTATTGACAGTCTAAACTCGTTGGTTTTTCCCAACATTAAACAGATAAAAACGTGATTTTCTCAGAACCGAGTAAAACCAGCAGGTGATGTGTGAGCATCACTTACTGACACTTATAATAATCAAAATATATTAACATGCTTTATTCAGTATAACCTTAAAATAAGAACCTGAGTCCATAAACTCTTTTGTGCAATTCAAGGTGTTGCCCCCTGGTGGCCATTAGAGCAACGCAGTTTAAGTCATGTTCCTGGTTAGAATGGGGACAAGGACCCGCCCCTGGGGGCTGGAAAGGCTCAGAGGACTCATCCACTGGACTTTCCCACCTTCAGTTGTCTTATGGAGTCTGTTTGTGCAGGGTTTAGGGGCGCTAATACACTCTTTCACAGCGTAAAGTTCGTGTTACAAAAATACACAAGCTTCATATCTCCACAGATACGAGGCCCACATGCTCCAGACGACTGCTGCATTATCAGAAAAGTGTAGGTTTACGGATCATGCAGCATGGAAGAGAAAATAAACTCTTATCGGCACACTTGCTGATGGGCATGCACTGGTGTGTTTACAGGCGCCGCTTCTTATTGGTGGAAACCTTAAAGAAATCTGCACAGCTAACACACATTTGTGGAAACTGCTCAGAGTTTCTAAAGCGGCACTAAGAATGCAGCTGCTTGTTCTTCAGAAAACACATGAAAGAAAGTGCGCAGGCTGTGGAGATAAAAGCAAGACCGGGTTCAGGGTCACGAGCAACACACCCACACCCACAGCCTGGTATCTTTCACTTATTCTCCCCGTCAGTCTGTTTCACATTCCTTTTTTAAGCCGACCTACATCTCTGAATAAAACTTTGTCTCAAATAAAATGGACCTATTCAACTCTTCCTGTGTACATTTAGGTCATTTTGTGTTCAGGCACAGAAGCCCACCAACCTGCATTTCAATCCTGTTTATGAGGGGCAGCCAATCAGAAGAAACCCTGATGCCCCGCGTAACAGAAATAAGGTTTATTTGGAGTATTTTGAACTCTGAATCATGCAAAGCTACTCTGAGTTTAGCAATTCCAGTATGTAACTAGAAATTAGCATAACACACCTTAAATAATTACAGTACTTTAACAGCTGCAGTCCCATCCCACGCACTGCTTAGAAGCACAACAGCAGCTCTGCTGCACTTCACTGTATCGTCAAACCACCACAAAGCTGTTACAACGCAGGCTGTGTGTTTATGCGGGTTGCTTTCAGAATCAATCAGGACTCCCTGAAGAGGCAGTTTTATCTCTGGGGGCTGCAGTCCCAGCTGTGCCGCGGCCCAGGTCCCGGGAACAAAAGACACCTGCCAGATTCAGGCTTTCAAGCACAAGGGGAGCATGAAACCGCCTCCACACGATAAAGTGTTTTCCACTGAACACTCGGCTACTGAAAGCAGCTGGCCGTTCAGTTTGATAGAAATCTCATCATGACCGAGACGTAACAGAAAGCAGCGAATCACTGTGCAAACAACAAGCACGCAGGTTTTAACAAGCAGCCAAAGTTACAGCCGAAAACTCCTGAAAACAAGCGTCTGTTTTCATTTTCCCCTCACAACAAAACAGCCTTACTGTCAGGAAGTATGAAACAGCCTCACAAGCACCAGTTATGAAGCAGCATCAGACCTGCTGCTGCTCGTTTGTGGACTTTGCCTGTTGATAATTATCTATTGTAACTATGACTCCAGGAATCAGCCTTTGGGCAGAAGGTTAGCTGCCCACACATCCTGAGTTCTCTGCAGTCCCACCTCGGACAGAACACATGGAATTTGTTAACGGTACATGGACTGGTTCTTGTATAGCGCTTTTCTACTCTGAGCACTCAAAGCTTTACACAACTTGTACATCCTCCCATTTGCAGAGGTCACACACCGGTGGATGCATCAGAGAGCTACATGGGGTTAGTATCCTTGAGCAGGATAGGGAACGAATCAGCAACCTTCCGGTTAGTAGGCGACCTGCTCCACCTCCACCAGCAACTCAAAGATCATTTAATGGCCTAAAAACTGCCTTCACACTTCTTCTGATATTTCGACAGATTATCGATCCAGTCTGGAGAAGCTGGAACGGATACTGGAGACAAAGTGCTGATTTAAGCAAGGTGGAGCGCCAGCAAGGGAGCCAGCAAGGTGGAGCGCCAGCAGCAAGGTGGAGCGCCAGCAGCAAGGTGGAGCGCCAGCAGCAAGGTGGAGCGCCAGCAGCATGTGTGAGGTGGACTAGCTTGACTGTAAATAACAGTACGCAGTAGAGTTGCACTGAGCCTAGAAGACCAGTACAAATAAATCAAATGAATACGTTTTAAGTCCTATTATCACATCTCACCATCATCACCGTATTAATCGTATTAATAAACCCCAGGTTCTTAACTCTCAGTCGGTTAACCACTCTGCAGCTCATACCTGGTCAGAGAGCAGTGAGTCAGTTAATGTGAGTAAACTCTGTTCTTGAGTTATTACAGATCCTGTAGTTCAGCTTCTAAATAAAAGCCTCAATTTAAATGTAATGTAGAATATATTAATGTCCATCTGCTGAGCGTGTCCGCCCCAGCTGGTCCCGACGCTGGCTGCCTTTGTGCGCTCTTAGCTGGCCTCATTGTTTGTCATGGAGAGGTTAATGTGGTGACATCAGTGCTAGCCCTGATTAACTGGCTTTAGCGTCATTTGTCATCGGGGATATCGAGCATGCCATCTCGGGGGCTGGCCGTTATCCCTACTCTGTTACTGGGACGACAAAGCAGCCTAAATACAGCGATTAAGAGTTTATTCTGGCTCCCAACTGAGGGGTCGTCTGGAGAAAAGACTCCTCATTTATATGATCACAGCAACGAGAACGTTTAGTAACAAGGAAGGTGATCGAGGCTCCCAAATCCTGCATTTAGTCCTCGTTAATTCAGTGTTCCCTCTAAAGCTTTTCAATGACACGAAGTGTTTGCCAAGAAGAAAGAGGAACTCAAGGATGGACTTGAGAAAAGAAAGAAGACAAGAGAGGAAAGGAGGGAGGGGGGAGGCAGGGAGAGAGGATTAATCCCATTAGCTAAATGATTTGTTCCACTGAGGGAGGGGGAGGAAAGTACAGGGAGAGAAGGGGGGGTGTTTTGGGAGGGATGACAGTAATGACCAGGCACTAACCTCTCCCGTTTTCCCCGTTAGCATCAACAGCGCTTGAAGCCGTCCACACGTCACTTGACGCCCTAATCTGAAAGTCTAATTTGTTCCCAAGAGGGGAAGCAGAAAAGGAACCACCAAATAAAAGTGGGGGACACGCCAAATTCAAACAAAACCATGACCCACAAAAGATAAAACCTCCCAAACAAGCCTTAAAAAGTCTCATTATCTGCTTCGAGAACAAGTTTACACAATTTAAATTTAACATATACGATTAACAAGCGTAAAGCAGAGCGTTAAGATCAGAGCCAGAAAAAGGAATCAGTGAGAGGTGCAACCTCCAACCCTGACAGCACGGCTCGTTACAGCAAACCTCAGCAGCTTCAGGAAGTCGTTAAACACCAAATGGGTGTCTGGCTCAGCGAGACGCCGCTCCAGGTGAAGACAGACGAGACGTCTGCAGAGGACATCATCAGCGATGTTTAACCAACGAAAACCGCTCCGAGTCGGAAAACTTTCACATTTATTTTGCAGCTAGTAAATCACGCACATCTCTAAACATTCATAACATGAATTCGGGGCTAAGACTAAGCTCTGGACATTTAATGCAGATGTAAATTCATCTGCACGGTCGGGCTCGCGTCGGATTCCCAGCCATCGCTGGGTGGAGGAAGTGGGAATAACTGTGGGACTAACTAATGACTTCCGTGTTATCCTTTTCATTATCTTGGCCTCGCAGGGTCGCAGGCTATGAAAACAGTAGCATGCCTTCATAGGTATAATGCAACACATTGTATTGTGTTGGCAGTGGAGGGCTGAGGGGGCGAGGCGGGGCGGTCTTCCCAGCGGGAGTCATCCCGGTCAACAATAGCAGCAGCATTCCTCTGGAAACACTGTGGCATTGTGGAGGGCGTCTGTTCGCTGGGAGGATCGCCACTTCCACCAAAACAAAGGGATGAACTCATTCTGGGAATGTTTTGTGTCACCTTTAGGAATGACAGAGTAACTTTTGCTGTCCGGCTTTTCCTACCTGTGAACAGTCATATTTGCTAAACTGACAGCGTGTTTTGACAGCGATGAGTCAAATTCCCACACTCGTCAATCCGTCCAAGAATGACTGCCCGAATATTTCATCTCAGCTTCAAGCATCCGTTTTGTTTCTGGCTTGCTGAACTTTGCTGCACATTTACACTGCAGACATACTCAGTGGTAGATCTGTGTTTGTCTTATCAGAGATAGAAATGCTGCTGTAAGTACACGATACTGTATGACAGATGTAGGGTTTACATCACTGCGCTGAATCCTCGCTGCAGTGCATTTATTGCATTTACACCTGTGCACCAGTGACTCTGCATTTCTCTGCAGACTGATGAGACAACCTGAGCTCTTCCTGTTCCAGTTAAACACAGGAAGCAGAGAAGACTTCAGACCTGACAGCCTGTAGGTGCATCACAGATCAGCCTCACACTTAGAGATGGGGGATTTTCTCATCATGAGCCCTGAAAACAGGACTACAAACAAACATGCAGCAGCCATCTTTAACGTCTGAACTAACGTCTGGTCCTGAACTAAAATGCAAATCTGGTCTGGTTGCTGTTGAAGTAGCCAAAGTAACAGGAAGCTGTTTCCTCAGGAGATTATTGTCCTGCTGGGATGAATCTCCTCATAACTCCAGCTGGGTGTCCAACCTTATTCTGACTTTTAACAGAACAGAGTTCATTATGAATTATAACATAAGCTTCTCTAAAACAGAGGCCAGAAGGTACAGCTCATGAGCAAATATTGACTCGAATGTTGGCCTGTGCTCTTCTATTATTTCAGCTTCACTGGAGGGCAAGAACAATGTGGGAGCAGTCTGGTGGCAGATGTCACTGAATATGCAAAAGACAGGAAGGAAGAGCAGATGCATCGACCAGTAACAGCAGATAAAACCGATACTGGTGGAAATCTGTGGCCAAAGCCTAACAGGAAACAAAACTCGGCCCGTTTCTGTTTAAAATGAGCTCAGTGGAAAAGTGATCGCCACGCTGCAACTCTAAAGTGGCTCTATCAAATAAACCCATTAAGCAGAGTTGTCATTATCAGACCATTAAGCTGAGACGCCACAAACACACTCTGCGCCTTCAAGAACCAAACTCGAAGCAAACAGACCTGCAAAAATAAAACTGGACAAACAAATTGATCAATTTGGAGGATTAACATTAACTACTGTAGCTAAAGTCTACTGCATTCATCTATCCGATTCCTGTGGCAGCAGGCTGCATCTGAAGCATCCCATGACGTTCCCAAGCCAGATGACCCTCTGCACAACCCCGAGAACTCCAGTGGGTTCTGGGTGTCACCTCTGAGTATTCCCACAAAAACCTCCAAGAGAAGCATCCAAGAACCACCTCAGCTGACTCCTTGGGACATATTAGAGCAGCAGCTGCTTCAGTCATCTGCGCTCTTCACCCGAGCTCCAACGCTGGACCGAGCCACCCAACACAAGATGGGGGGGGATGTGTTGGCACGGACAGAGGCTCCTGGCAGGGTCTCCCAGGACACAGACTAAAAGCATGTATTTACAAACTACAACGTGGGTCATGATATGGACTCTGGATAACTTGTATGGAAGTAAAAACCAGGGCCTGTAGAGCCAGTGCAGGGAGGGGAGCTTGCAGGCATGTGTCTGGTGCTCAGGCTTGAATTCACTGAGCTTGGCCATGCATAGCCAGAACAACGAGGATCCTCTAGCTCGAGGGCTGACCGCTCCCAGGGACAGCCATTATGGTCAGGAGTATTGTGGGTCGGGCAGCAGGCCTGTGTGTGACCCTCAGCACTGCACTGGGGTCTGGATGTGTTTAAAGAACAACAAAACCAAGGTAATCGTACAGAACTTGGGAGAAAACAAAACAAAGTCAGATCTGCCCGATCTTCACGTGCTAACCTCGAGCTGCTGCTGCTAACACGCACCAGCTGTTTAAAAAGTGCAGTAAAGACACAAACTGTCCATAACAATTAAAAAGTACAATAAAAACAAACAAAGTGATTTTAGAGCAGCAACAGAAAACTGTTCTCCGCTTCCTTCATCACAACAGCAGCGCTGCCATCAGCCAGCGCGCTGAAACAACAACCTGCTCTCTGCTTTGAATAAGCAAAGCAGCTCCACTTGACTGTGGGCGTGGGTCACTGGCACGTGACATCTTACGAGCCCCCCCATCCAGGACTAATGGTTACTGTGCACGACTACCAAAGTACAATATTTACAGTACGATAAGACAGATGTTCACGACTGCAGCTTTTGAATACGAGCTTACGGTTGCTTCTCCCAACAAAGACGATGTTAATCGAGCGAGACCATTTTCAACAACGACAAGATCAGAGATTTATGCACAACATAACCCAATTACTGCTTTGCTAACACCTTAAACCAACAAAGCCGCGTCCTGATGGGTAATTTTCCTTTCCCACAGCGTTACCGTCTGAGCCGTGTGATTAGAACAAATAAAACTAATTACACAACGCGCAGCATCCAACGTCAGCGAGAATTACTTCTGTTTACTCAGACAACAAGCCCATCAATGGATTTCAAACATGTCCTTAATGAAGAACATTCACATCTGTGAGCTTGTTCCATCTAAACGATCTGTGGCCCCACACACCACACGAGCCTGAGGATGCAGGTGTGCAGCAGCAGGTGTGCAGCAGTCTGTAGATTGATGAGTAAAGCTTGTGCATGTCTGTTCCTGCCTAACAGACGATTAATTTTCTCTAAATGGTTTATAAAACCCAAAGAATTAAAAGGAGCTGAAATTTTACATCATTCCTAATAAGAACTGAATCTGAGATGATCACGTAGGAGGTTTCTGATGGACCTGCATCCACTCCCATCTTCACGCGTCATACATCCTTCTCAGCTGCTGCAGTGTGGATTTGAAGTATGCAGGACCTTTAATGCTCTCCACTACAGGGGAACGAGGACTGGTATCGCCATGGTGATGTGCCCGTCACTTTGTGGAGGCTGAAACCTGAGAGGATGCCAGGCCATTAGCAAGCCTACGTCACCCCACCACAGCGATGAGGACACACACAGCCAAACGCTGTAAACCGGTCGCTATAGTAACACCATTTCAAAGTTCATCACTATCAAATTTATCATCGATACTCGTCCCCACTTCAAAGTTTAGGTGTGGGAGCGCAGCCTCATATGAAAACGTGCCCATGTGTGCTGACAGGAACATTAACCAGCCCAGATAAGATCAACGGTGCCAGCAGGGAGTCCATCTCCACTGTAAACAAAGCCCAGCTGACCGCAACAGGAAATGGTTTACTGCTGAAGTTTAACAGTGAAACGCCCGACCTCCTTCAGGACGGTGTTTATACACCAAATCAGAGGCATGTAACCACAGACGGCTTTCATGAAGAGAGGTGTTTCTATATTCACGGAGCTTCGTCACCTGCCTGTGGAAAGTTCCTGAAACTGATGCAACGACCTCTACGACAATTTGTTACCACAGCTTGAAAGAGTTCACTGTACCGGAGGTGCTCCTCGCACTTACGCGCATCGCTGTCGATTTGCAGGTTTGCACAAATGGCTGCCATCTGTGTTACAAACTGCCACAATTTGTGACGCTGCAAAAAAATTCCCAAATGTCCGGCTGATTACTTCCACAAGGATGCAAAGCATACAAAGAGTTTCCTGCCTTTCCTGCAGCTTGCAATTACAGTAGATCTGATAAAGTGACCTGATACAGGCCAAGAGGACAGCTGCTGTGCAGGGTCTGTGTGGGGGATCGTAACCCACATCTTTGCCTGTTCTTAAACTGCATGAAGCTCCACAGACTGTCGGCCGTGCTCTACACATCACATTTAAATGAGACAAATGAATGCTACAGTTTCCCTCCATACAGGTACAGGCTGCGTCTTTCACTTTCTCACCTGAACTCCTTTTAATGCTTTTCTGCATTTGGTCCTCAAGTACTCGTTGCCAAGTTTAGGCAAGACGGAGACGTGGCAGAGAGGCAACCAGCTCTCTCCTCATGAAGGATTTTTCCAGAGAAACCAGGAGGATTAAACGTTGAGGATTTTGGCCCACAGATAAACAGATGCACTGGTTAATCACCATCAGCTCAGTGCTGGTGTACAGCCGTTTTTAATTATTAAACTAAACATAATGGGGTAGTAGGGAAACCTTGCCACTGCATGCTACAGCCATACAGCCCAGTGTGCAGCACATGTAGCTGACTACACCTCACAGCTGAGCAGTGCCTTCAGGTAAGCATGTGTGAAGTCGATTACGCTTCATTTACTGATGTAATCAGATTTATTACTTCTGTATTGACCCTAAAAACAACTCGAGCACTGTTCAGGCTTTAATGTGGACTCAGCTGTAACTCGTATCACACAATGTCAGTGACTCTGGTCCTCCTGAATCAACACGCGGTAGGAAATAAAGTCCTCGTGGCTCTTCTTTAACCGCCTTCATCCATTCATCTCATCTCTCGTCTACAACCACTTCTTGTGGTGAGGCCACAATGCAACTGTGTAGTGCATCTCTCAGTTCAAAAACATGCTAAAAACTACAAGGTCACATGACTGAACACAGCATCACTCTGCAAGCGATCAGGAGGAGGTTGGTTTTGAAAGCACCCAAGAAAAACAAGTCACATCAGCCTGCGTCTCATTAAAGATGCCAAAACTTTTCAGACAGCTGCAGAGCCCCGAGAGTCGGAATGTGCCGAGTGGCAGCTGTAGACACAACAAACCCCCTCGCCCAGCAAACCCCGGCTGTACCCTTGAACCGTTCACACTAACAAGCAGATAAAGTGAATGACTTGTACTAGCAGCATTTAACATTACGTGCTCTCTGCAGTCAGAGCAACGACAGCAGCGTTTCACGCAGGTTTATCTCCCGAGCAGCTGCAGTAACACCGTCACACAGCGGCAGCATCTCCACACGCAGACTTCACTGCGTTCCTCCTGGATAATTTGTTTACACGCACATCAGCATCCACGTTCTGGTCAGATAATGGTAATGGCATGTGACATGAGAAATGTGTAAGAGCACGATCCAGGTTCATCTGAGCAGTTTATGTGCACCAACATCCCAGTGTAAATCTGAACTCAAACCCAGGTTACAAGCTCAGCTGGCTTTCCAAACCAGGGATCAGATGCTTACATGAACAACACCCGAACTGTGACTACGACCATGACTCAAGCTTCCTGTTCCCCACATCTCCTTCTGATAACATTCACTGGTCCCACCATGCAAACGTTAAAACCTGCACCAGCAAGTTTTAGAAACTAAACACAACTTAAAAAACCAAAACAATAATACTACAACAGCTGTATTGGTAACTGCTGCACCTTTTACTCACCTTCCTCAGTTAGAAACCTGTGAAAGCATTTCACAGAGCTGCAGCTGGCACAGAGCAGCCAGCGCTACCAGAGAGAAACGAGGGATTACAGCAGAGACGTCACCCGGCGCCGTCTCACACGGCACAGCCAATCGCAGCACGGCCACACAAACGCTGAACACACACACAGAGTAACCTGACAATAGCAGCCAGTGAGGGAGGCTGTAATATGAGCAGCACGGTGACCACTGGGCCGAGGCTCTCGGCCGTAAACAGCGGCATCCCTGACAGGGAACAAACTCAGCCCTTTCTGAGCTGCAGAGGATGATGGGAGATTCAGACCGAGAGCTGCCAGCAAAAAAAGCTGCACAAGGCAAAACTCTCAAATAATGAGCGCTAAGGTGTATTTTTAAAGTGCTTTACTGTACACTACTCTGCTCACAAAAATGGGCATCATCCATTTCCCTCAAAAAACAAACAATGAACCAAGAATGAAGACATTTGTATTACATTCATGCTAAGGTTTGTATGCAAACGAGGCTTGAATGTGTCCCGCGCACAGCTGGCTGCATCTCTAATCAGCAGGTCAGGTTCTGGCTAACGTGAAGCCTCGTCAGACCCCCGGACTGTGGAATGCTTCGACTTGACAAGCAGAGTCTGTGCATGCCTGCATAGCTGAGGGATTATCACAGTATCAACTGAGCCCTGAATCCCCTTTGCACCTGCCTTGTCCTGCTTAATGCACAAGAAACGTGTGGGATTTCTCGCTCCCTCCTCTCTGAGACTGCTCACCTTTCATTCATCAGCAGCTCTGAAAGGATAATGACAGGCTGCGGGTGAGACGTTTTTAAGAAGCGACGCTTCCCCCTGACGTGCAGAGCAAAGGATGTTTGGTTCAGAGGAGTCGAATGTGCCGCTGCTCCCCGCCTGCAGCTCCAGAGTTTTGTGGTTGGAACAAGAAGACGGGTTAATAGCTCGTCTCGTGTGTTGGACGCCATCGTTTCTGATCTACATGCACCACAAAAGGGAGTCAGCTGCCAGCGCCTGATGCACCATACAATAGTTCTTACTTTCAGTTTTAATGAAGTTTTCTCAAAGAATTATGAAATATGCTGTAGAAAACGGCTTCTGTGAATATGAGGAGAGAAGTTAGCAACAGTCCTTCACCAGCACATGAACCAGTGCTACACCTGCTGCAGGTGCTACACCTGTAAGCCACGACGGTGCAGGAACAGCTGAACTTTCAGAGCTTTTCTGCTCGGAAAACTGACGACATGGCTTCATGGACAGATGGTGGTCACCATGTGAACGACTCTATATGAAAGTCTTGGTGATGTTAATGATTCTGTTGGTTTCATCGTTCAGATTTTGATTTTATGACCATTTACCGAGATTTTTATTAGCAAGTATTTGTTCTGCTCCAATAAATATAAATCATATCAATAATATTCAAATTTTCACCTTGATAAGAGAAAAACTGCACAAATTAATAAATGCCACCCAATTATTTATACTTATTTTAACATAAAATAAAGGTTTTTAGTCATTTTTCTTAAAACAAAAAAAAACCCTCCAGTTATTTTATAATCCAAAGATTTCCTTAAACATTTATTCAAATGTTTTAATACCGACAGGTCCAAATGAAATCAAAGTCACATTTACTTCTATCCTAGAAGGTTAACAGACTCTTACACGACACGAGCACTGTGATCTGAAACCTCCACAAACAGGTGCCTGGAGTAATAAACATTTATACATGCCCTGAAATATTTGTGCGACTCGAGAACAAAAACTTGTTTACTAAAAACGAGCAAGCTGAAAACTGATTTCCCAGAATGCCACACTGGATGAGTGTGTGAGGCGTCAGCTCCACACTGGAAGAATAACTTCCTTCCCCTGTAAGGGTTGGTGTGTAACGGTGTTCCCGCTTTAGCCTCAAGTTCCACGCACCATCACTCCTCCCATCAAAGTGAAAATTAAAAACAATCATTTATTGCAAGTCTTGTCAGGCAGAGCGCGTTTCCACGAGGGCGTCGTCCCGGCACATTGATTCAAAAGGTCCCATCAGCACTGCAAAGATCGAGTTTTCCACAGCCGACACCAACACAAATATTAAGTAGAAGACCCCGTCACAAAGCTGCTGCTGTCCCAACAGCTCGGGTGGTTTAAAGAAACGAAGTCTGTGAGGAGCCGAAGCTGAGAAACAAAAACGTCTCATTTAAACTCTTAATTTCATAATGTCAGAGGTCAATGATCCTTATTGATCGTCTGTGATACGACGAGCATGTGACGACTGTGAGGGAGCATGAAAGAAAGAACGAGATTAACATACCAGGAAACAAAACATCTTTGTGAAACGCACTCCGAGGTTTAGGCAGGGTTAATCCCAGCCACAGAGAGCAAAAAGCTTCACTCCTTCATGTTCGCCGCAGCAATCTTCTACCCAACGAGAATCTCGCAAGTTGAAGCATGCAGAAATGAATCATCAGCAGGCGGAACAACATAAAACACTATCCGGGGCTCTTTGGCGGGCCGCTGACATTCATCGTGATAGCTCATGTGTCCGCTTGTTCTTATGCAAGTTGTCAGTGAAATTCAAAGTCACAACAACTTCACCTGGTTTGTTTCATAATCTCTGCAGGTAGAAGCGACCGGGATCATGTTTACCGTCGGCCTCGCCGGGCTGCTGAATCACCCAAAATGTTGGCTGTGCAGAATAACTCCAGCTGCAAGTCATCCATGCAAAACTACAACCAAACAATTAAGCATCTAATGCGTTAATCCCCAGACACCAAACATCTGTAGAAGAAACTAAATAATCTCACCTCTGCTTTAAGCATCAGTCCAACACACCTCACAGCCTCCTCTACAATCTGTGCCAACACACACAAATGTCTCCCAATCCATCTCAGGCCACTCTGACTCCATTAAGCTGCTAAATCCACAAGAACTGATTTGAAAAGAATTTCGCGCGGTCCTGCCAGAGCTTTGATCACCGCGGTAATAACTTCCTTGCAAATTTGCAAACAGCGTGGTGCCGACTTGGCAGCTGCTCCGAGCTGCTGGAAATCTGTGAGGACTCCCTGAAGATCGCCTTTACTTAGAATCAGCTATGCAAGCCTTTTCATTTCAGCCGGTCCACTGGTGTTTTTAAAAGGTTTTATTTACATCCAAAACTCATGCACTGTGAGTGGAGGTGCAGCACCAGTTTCATACCAGCCGATGCTTCAGAATAACTGCAACAACTGCCCAGAGAGCTGCAGGACGGCAGCTTCACAGCAACTTGAAGCTCTTTTGCTCATCTCCAGTGTTCCCCGACTCTGACTTATTCTTACTAAAGGCAATAATAACTCTTTGCCTTAACACTATGCAGACCAGCTGGGCTTCAGCGTCAGTCACCAACCAGAAACTCAATTTTGAGCCAGTAATGATCCCAGTTTATTGGTAAAGGTGGTTAGAAACCAGACAGTTTCATTGTTTAGAAATTAAAAAGCCAAGATCACAAATAGCTCACTGCAGAATGGGTGAGATTCAGAGAAGCTCATTTACAGAGTAAGCAGTGTCACCTTCATCATGTCCTTAAATAAAGCTGTGAATCATTATAGAGGCTTCATGGTGCCTGTATTTGTACAGCGCTTTACACATTCAGTCATCCACCCATTCACACACTGGTGATGGCAGCTACATTGTAGCCACAGCCACCCTGGGGCGCACTGACAGAGGCGAGGCTGCCGGACACTGGCGCCACCGGGCCCTCTGACCACCACCAGTAGGCAACGGGGGAAGTGTCTTGCCCAAGGACACAACGAATGAGACCGTCGGAGCCGGGGCTCGAACCGGCAACCTTCCAGTTACAAGACACACTACCAACTGTTGCCACAAACTGCCAACACATAAGTGCTACTTGTGTGTGAAATGGGGGCGATGGTGGCTCAAGAGTTGGCGGCTCGTCTTGTAATGGGAAGGTTGCCGGTTCGAGCCCCGGCTCCGACAGTCGCGGCCGTTGTGTCCTTTGTGAAACGTCTTATCTAAGATCTCCATGAACACATTTATATCCTCTCAAATGCATCTTGGGCTGTTCTTGTTTTTGCAGGAGGGGGCTCTTATGGTTTTAGTTTAAGTGGATCTTCCACTCAAACTAAAGTACATTTGATCTTGTAATAACAGGGCAGACCCCGAGGCTCATGTAGGTCCTCATCCCACACGTTAAAGCCGAGCAGCTGTGACGACTCCCTTCACCTCCAGTCCAGCCAGTAAGAGTGGTTTCTTCGGGGTTACCCAGCAGTGAAGCTTCACGTGCACGCACGCAAAAACTAACATTTTCAAGTGAACCCAGGCAGAGCAGCTTTATTTTTAGAACCAAAAACATGCAAGAGAAGCACAAACAAGACAAGTATGCACAGATGTTCAACCAAAACTAAAATTATAACTCAGCAACCCCCTCGAGATAAAATTACAGAGAAAACACCACGGCAAGGACTCCACAAAAAAACTGAACACCCACAAGAGAAGCGAGGCCAGTCGTGACGTGCAAGCTGCTCGCACAGAGCTGTGGAGTGGAAGTCATTTCCTCTAAACAAACAGGAGGGGTGGGAGTCGTAATCACAGGCGGGGGAGGCCACACGTCTGAGCAGATGAGACCCGGCTTTGATCCTGCGGATGTGAGGGTCGTCTCAGTCAGGCGTCATTTCACAGACCTCCACCGTATGTCCACGATACCGAGGAGGAGAGCATTAGAAATCAATAAGCTTCCAGAAATATCATTTTTATCTCATCTTCAGTTTATTCTTATGAAAATATGAAACAAGCTCCCCGCAGTGAAGTAAAGAAGACCTGAGCTGTTAGAGACACCGAGATGGCCCTTTAACCACCTTAAGGTTAGTGAATGACTCGCTAACCCTCAAACCCCATTAAAGCTGTTAATCAGTGCTACAAACAGCAAAGCAGCAGCTTTGAGAAGCGACTTTGCAGAAAGTGTGATGCTTTCTGCAAAGCCACAAAATGCGAGGCATTCGGGCCCTGAAGGAATGCTTTGTGTGGCCTCCTGGATGAAATCTGCACTTATTATCTAAGTGTAGACAAGTGGATCTTGAGATATGCAACAACCCCACAGTGGAAGCTTCACAAGGCCATTAGTCTTCCTCTTCACATATCAATTCCCCAGTGCTTCATCTGTACTGAAGAGTGGAAAGGCCTGTGAGCCAGGAGAGGATGAGGAGCCCTCTGTTTGACCCCAGCTCTTCACCAGCACAATGGGACTACCATCCAGGTCTGAGCCCCCCCCCCCGCATGAAAACAGGTAGCAAAGAAGGAAACGTGTCCAACACTAGTTCCATTTAGCAGCATTTCGGGGTTGCTGAGTGACCTTTAGAGCTCCACGGAGACTCTTTTGTTAAGAGCTCATCACGCACTGCGCTACGAGGACGCGGCTGTGGAAACAGTGCCACGAAAGACATTTCTGCGTTCTCGCGCTTGAGCTAAAGGTGTCCGCGAGCCTGTGGTGACACCTGACTTACACTGAATCCGAGCGAAGGCGGCTCACTGTGGATTTAATCGCGAGTTTAATGAAACTGGTCTCGAGGGGCGAATCCCCCTGAAAACCTCCGCCGTCCCTCGCCTCCGGTTCCCCGCTCTTGGAGCTCAAAGTTCAGCCTCATAACACCTGCGCAGCGCAGACGGAAGTGGAAAAAACACAGCGCCAGATTACCTGAAGGACTCCCAAACACCAGCTGACTTTAAATATAATCCAGCTTAACCAGCAGCGCTTCATGGGATTGTCTCGTCTGCTCGCTGCAGGACCACCTGGCCGACAACACGCACCGAAGACACGCTCAACTTACGTAATTAATTAAGCAGAGGGCTCGTGCACGCTTACACGCGCCCACAGAGACACCTGGGACAACTGAAGCACTTTAAAACACACTTTGTATTAGCAAAAGCGACCTTAACTTACCCCACGCTAACGCTTCCCGGGCTCCTTTGGAGGTGCAGCTCCTTTCCTCGGACTCCTTTCTGTGCTCGGGGTCGGAGTCTCGCAGGGTAAAAGCTGGGTAATGCGTTAACTTTGCGCAAAAGTGTGCAAAGCTCCAGTCTGTGCCCGCCGCACACGGTACGTCCCCTCTGCGCCAGCAGCAGCAGCCTCTTTGTACTTGTCCGCTCGTGTCTGGGCTCCAAGTTAACCCGCGGTCATGCGCAGTCGGTGCCCTCCCAGGAGCCCAGTCTGAGCTGATGTGAAGGTCAGTTAGAGGCACAGGTGTTGCTTTACCTGCGCACAGGGCTCGGCCTACTTACACTAGCTGAGTCACGAAGAGCAAACAGCGCGCTCCGGACTCACCTTAAAACTCAGGTAAACGTGTAGATTAATGCAGTTAGCGCATCGTTTGCTAACCAGTGTCTACACGTTGTGTCGTAAAACTGTGACCACACCGGGGAGAAAAAGACATGTACGTTACAAAGTTAAAGTTTTATAGTTTTAACTTACTATAACTAACGAAGATGTTTCTCTTCCGCGATACAATATAGAGCTCGGGACGATAGATGGAAGCGGCTTCAGTTGGCGCATTAATATCAAGTGTTCTTAATTGTTCTGTGTCGGATAATCTTATCGGGGCTCATTTTTTACGGTCTTTAAAATACTTACACTTTTAAATGAACCTAAATATTTAAGGCAGACACACGAATACCTACATGTAGATAAAAATGATCATTATTTCAAAGATACATGATGACAACAAGTTTCAGAAACGCATCCTCACTGCTTTGGACAGAGTCAGCGTCCCGCCGGAGGCTGCGTTTGCCCGACAGCGCCATCTGGTGACCAGTGGCGTTAACAGCAAAGAGAAGCCAAACTCCCTGAATCTAATGTGGTCTGTGGAATAAACACGCAGCACTGACAGCTGACTGTTTACCTTCATTGCACATTTAAAGCCAACGTCTTTATTTTGTTTTCATTAGAGAAAACAAATGTAATTAGACCTGATATAGATCTACTATTTGAACGGCTACTGTTGGCACATCTTTGTGCGCAAAACAGTCCCTACAGCTTAATAGCATAAGCCACAGTTTACAAATGAGTGAGTACACGGACGTGTGTCTACACACAGAGCAATTTGGTCTCACCTAAAACTATTTCTCAAATGGTAAGTATCAAAATTTGAATAAATGCTGATAATTACGCGTCAAATGTTAATTTAATGTATATAAATCGGATCGTTTTCACCTTTAAACGCTTCCTGTGCTGCAGGACAAACGTCTAACACTATCACAGATTGTTTAAAAAAAAAAAAACGCACATATGACGTCACATGTGCAAGCGTGCGTGTGTGTGTGTGGGGGGGGGGGCACTTTTCACGCTACCCGACCCACAAATGTAAGCTGCGTTTAAGTGCTAGTGCAGAACTGGGACATCTGGCCTTCATGGGACTGTCCTTTTCTTTTTTTTCTCACCCTTCTACTACAAAACCTATATCTGTCAATCACAGCCTTCATATGGAAGCCCAAGAAAGTTAACATATGGTTTGATGTGCTGCTGATGCTACCGGTTGGATGCTGGACGCAGCTGCAGGCAGGAGAACATCTCTGAAGTGAGTTCATGCTCAGTAATCTATTGAATATGTGGGATATAGATATAATCCCGGTCATCTTTGATAACAGCCGACTGGCTCTGAGAGCTTAAGGACTATTAAACAGTCAGTCATAGTAGATTTTTATAAAAGTGTGTTTGCTGTTGCTGAACTGTCAGTGTTTTGTCTCATCACCAAGTAAACAGCTCAGTTAGATAAAGCCTGGAGATGGTGATGAGTTTTAAGCTTACAGAGATCATTTTTGCTTGAAGTACTTTGAGGTCACAGATGCTCGTCAGCAGTGAAGTTTACTGTATGTTACAGAGCCACGTGAGATTAAAGGCTGAAAGGTTATAAGACAGAGTGCTTCATCTGACTCTTTTCATTACACTTAAGTCAGGTAAAGCATACACAGTCTGCCCTGAGTGAAAATCAATTATTATGAGTTATATTTGTGTTGAGATTCGGTGAGTTTATTCCACTGCACTGAACTGAAAAGCAGATTTACGGGTCTGAAATGTCACCAGTGTTTCTCTGTGAAGCAACGATTCAACATACAGGTATGTTTGAGCTGTTCCCATATCTTTATCTTCTGACAGCGTGACCCCAGATACATGTTAGTACTCTGGGAAACTGTTTTGTGGAAGATCAGATTTCCTCCATGGTTTTGATTCGGTCTCTTCTAAACTACACAAACATCCTTGTGTTTCCGTGTGTGCGTGCAAACGGGCGTACATGTTGGATTTTATTGAATGTGCAGCTTCGTCACATTTTGCCTTTCTTCCTCGGTTTTATTGAAACAGATGATGGACAGCTTGCTTGTGTGTCTTCAGCAGTATGTGGTAAAAACGGCTTTCAGCTCCACTGCAGCATCTTCAAGTGTCACAATCGCACTGAAGTGTTCAAGAGGAAGGTGAGACTTTCTTACAATAAGGACATGAGAGCATTGGAGTGACTTTTAGAAAAATCTTTCAACCTCAGCGTTAAAACACTGCAGACGTCATTAAAACTGTTCTAATGGAAGCTCATCGCACTACCACATACTGGACATGAGCACTACTGTCTCTGCACTGGCTTGTTTTAGCCTCTTCGCCCTGACTCACAGCATGTTGTACAGTTTCATGTTTGCATGAAGCATTTTCATTTGACTCGGTGTTTTCTACATGCTGGAGTTTCAGGAGTTCAGATCATCACTCCCACGCTTCTGTTCGACCTGATGGTTTTATGACTTCAGCTGATTTGCACAAGTTTCGCCATTCAGACCCTGACCGAGGCACTTCCGTAGCTCCCTGTGCAAAACTCGTCAGAGGTATGAAATGAGCATGCGAGCGTCTCTGGAGCCACTAATCTTTCCAAAGAGAAAATCCAGGGCAACACGCTGAAAAGTTCGTGTGCGCAAGAGGAATGTAAACGCTGACTATCGTGCGCAGAAACAATGCGTGTCCGCACTCCTCGTATCTGTGTCGCGCTGTCGCTCTCAGGGAACAAAAGTCTGGACTCGGGCTTGTGCAGCTCTCTTTGTTCTGCTCACATCCTTGTGTTTGTAACACTATCGTGTCATCGCTGCAGCGCTCAGTGTGCACAGCGGGGCCACACCTCTCCGCTACATACACTCCCCCCACGGCTGTCCACGCGCAGTTCCGCGTTGCTGCCGCATTTAAATCCTGCAGAGTTTCCTCAAACCCGCAGTTCCAGCGACTCACCGGCACCATGTCCGACAGCAGCACCTTCGACACCAACGTGGTCACCATGACCCGCTTCGTCATGGAGCAGGGCAGGAAGGCCAAAGGCACGGGGGAGCTGACCACGCTGCTCAACTCGCTGTGCACGGCGGTGAAGGCCATCTCCAGCGCTGTGCGCAAAGCTGGGATCGCCCACCTGTGAGTGAGCCGCGTTACACACGCCGTTCGGTTTGGAAGTAGCTGTTACGGCCCTGCCAGCACTGTTCCGTACTTGAATGCAGCGCTGTCTAAAGCCCTCAGCGGCACGCAGGGCTCCAGGGTCTCTGCGCCAATCAGAAAGCGCATACCTGGAACAGACACGCCCATTTTATGAGACATGCTTCGGTCCACAGGTGGTTATTACTCCGGTACTTGTTTTTTTTTTTTACCCCGAACCAGTCGGGGAACGGGCCAGCTCCTGCTCACTTCTGCATTTGTCTTTATTTCACCATCTCCGCTGGTTTATGTGAAGTAAGAGAACATGTTGCATGTTGTTCCTGCAGAACTGCGTCTCAGAGGAGTAACGAGTGTTTCAGAAGTGCAGCGTCACGCTTCTGTTACTCTTATTTATCCAGTCTGACTGAACAAGGAAGTCTCTGTCATTTAATTCCACACAAAGACGTCTTTGTTCAGTATCCAGAGCAGCCGCAAGTAGTCCCAGCAGTTTCACTCAGGCAGGCTTACTGCTTTGTTACTACCTGGTGGATCTGTGTGTGTGTGTGTGTGTGTGTGTGTGTGTGTGTGTGTGTGTGTGTGTGTGTGTGTGTGTGTGTGTGTGTGTGTGTGTGTGTGTGTGTGTGTGTGTGTGTGTGTGAACTTTTCACGCTCACTTGTTTTTGCTTTTTTCAGTTACGGCATTGCCGGCAGCACCAATGTGACGGGCGATCAGGTGAAGAAGCTGGACATCCTGTCCAACGATCTGGTCATCAACATGCTCAAGTCATCGTTCAGCTCCTGCGTGCTGGTGTCTGAAGAGAATGACAAAGCCATCATAGTGGAGCCAGACAGGAGGGTAAGTGTGAGACCAGGTGAGATATTTGAGACTTTGAGCCTAACCGGGTTTAACGCTCCAGGTTCCTCTAAGAACCCATCGAGCCTGAAAAACCTGATCTTATTTGTGTGGGACGTTTTCTGAAAACTGAGACGGATCATTCAGATATTTCTAAGTTGACCTTTTTAAAAGTTCCTTTAACAGTGAATTCCACATCATCCGGAGTGTAACATCCAGGGGAAATCTGCTTTGTAAAACCTTTGGAGCAAACTCAGAAACCAACTATTTTCTCTGACATCTGACAGTTGCATAGATACAGTCAGATTCGGTGATCACCAGGTGATCAGTGAAATTAGATAAGGCCTCAGATTCGCTGCCCAGAGGCGTTTCAAGGCAGCTGTTGAGACGCCTCTTTGTAGAAGTAACTCTCTCTTGTATATAACACGTCACATAGTCACTGCATGTTTTTCTACTTCTTCAGGGGAAATACATCGTGTGCTTTGATCCTTTGGACGGCTCCTCCAACATCGACTGTCTCGTCTCCATTGGCACCATCTTTGCCATTTACAAAAAGGTACTAGCACAGGGTTAAGAGCTTATGATGAAACTGGTTTGTTCTTGATTTAAAAAGTTAAAGTGTTGGCAAACTGTTTGTATTGGATTTTACAGCTGCATCACTTGTAGATGTTTAAAGCAGGGACTAAACTGATTTTAATGCAAACGCTCCACTGATGTCGAATCAGCCAACAGAATCAATAATGACACGACTGATGCCGTTTCCCTCAGACCACAGATGATGAGCCCTGTGAGAAGGACGCTCTGCAGCCCGGCAGGAACCTCGTGGCAGCGGGCTACGCCCTCTACGGCAGCGCCACCATGGTAGTGCTCTCTACCGGCCAGGGAGTCAACTGCTTCATGCTCGACCCGGTTAGCGCTCTTTTGAAGGTTTCGCGTGTTCCACATAGAAATGCTGCAAACGGATTTTATCTACAAACATGTTTTTGTTGTTACTGCTTTTTGCTCTTTAGGCGATCGGGGAGTTCATACTGGTCGAGCGGGATGTGAAGATGAAGAAACGAGGGAAGATTTACAGCTTGAATGAAGGTTATGCAAAGTACTTTGACCCTGCTGTCACAGAGTACCTGCAGAACAAGAAGTTCCCTCAGGTAACGCAGGTGTCCAGACATGTTTGTCTCCAGGGGGAAATTCATACATTCCAGCAGTATCCACAAACATGCTGGATATACAATAAACACTAAATACTAATAATGCACACTGATGTATTTTTACCGTAGACCTCGTCACTAAGCAGATGTTGTTTTTGACGCCCCTGTAGGACGGCAGTGAGCCCTATGGCTCCCGCTACATTGGCTCTATGGTGGCAGATGTGCACAGAACGCTGATGTATGGAGGGATCTTTTTATACCCAGGAAATACGAAAAGCCCCAAGGGAAAGGTAAGGTCCTGCAGCTGTATGTAAAAGATGGATGCAGTGTAGGCGTCCGTGACATCAGTGCTGTAGCACCTTAAAAAAAACTTGGAAAACGTGTAAAAACTTGAGTTCCTCGATTGGCCCCTCAAGGCTGGGATCAAAATCAGCTCAGTTCCCACAGATGATTACAAATGATTACAAGCAGAACTAATGTCTACAGTGTTTTTGTGCAGGTACATAGATGGTTTGGGGTCGATAGTTTGTCACTCAGCTGCAGGTAGAATATAGGTTTTTAAACTCACCCACTCTGGTAAAGTTTAAAGTCCAGTTAGCTGAGCGACGGATTTGCTGTCCGCCTTCACAGATTTGAAGTGTTGGTGCTGTCGGTGCTTTTTGGAGCATTTCTATTTGAATTATCTGACAGAAACTTTGACCTGCTGTGAGTTACAGATCATTCCACAGCATGTCTTTATCCTGTCTTCCTTCTCTCACCCCAACCAGTCACAGCAGATGGCCCCGCCCCTCCCTGAGCCTGGTTCTGCTGGAGGTTTCTTCCTGTTAAAAGGGAGTTTTTCCTTCCCACTGTCGCCAAAGTGCTGCTCATAGGGGGTCATATGATTGTTGGGTTTCTCTCTGTGTGTATTATTGTAGGGTCTTCCTTACAATATAAAGCATCTTGAGGCGACTGTTGAATTTGGCACTGTATAAATAAAACTGAATAGAATTGAATTCCAGTAGTTTGTGCTTCGGTTACGTTGGTTTAAATGAGCATTTCAGTCTGTTACTCTGCACTAACTGGCAGATATTATTTATGGCTGATGAAATCAGCTTGCTCACTTTGACATTCTGGTTCCTGGTTCTGAAAAGTGAAGCCGGTACAGCCAGAGGTCTGCAGGAAAATGCCCCCCTGACCTGAGCTGGCCGTAAGTTTGACTCATACTGAAGAAAAACCATTTAGTAAACTTTGGTCATTCAGGAGGATTAAGCAGCTCCTCTGTAACGGTTCCTAAAACCAAAAAACACATCCGACAGTAGGGCTGCACGATTTTGCATAAAATGAGAATCACGATTTTTGGCTTAGAATTGAGATCACGATTCTCTCACGGTTTTCTTTTCCAGTATAAATATTTATTGCACTTATTAACTGCACATCAACTTCGTAACAGTTGAGACTGAACATAAAAACAATAAATAAACATAAAAACAACAAATGTCTCACGTTTTGTTGTTGCCAAATGTTGTACTGCTTGAAATTCCGTCTCCACCGTTGCTCGACGCTGCGTGTATAGAGCAGGTAGTGCAACAATAGAAAAATAGTTGCGGGACGGCACTGTGTAGCGTTTGTCTAGGGTGTTGATCATTTTCCTAAATCCCTTGTTTTGCACAGTGTTGATGGGAGCCATATCTTTGGTCAGGTGATAAGTGATAGCCTCCGTAATTTCTTTGTGCCTGCAGGAGTTCGACGTGTATAGGGAAGCGCTGTATAAGGTTCCTGTTATTGATGTTTGGGTGGTTGACCGGGACGGATTTTCTCCTGTCACTTTCTCGTCATCCCTGACGTGCTCTCCTTGTTTTTTCCTGCTAATTTTAGCGTCACACGGCACAGCTTCTGCATCACGTGGTATAAGGCTCCGCCCTTGTCATTTGTTGAGCAAGAAGAGTGAGCGCTTGTTTTCATGCAGATTACGTCCCGGATCAAAATGCGGTAAAATCGTCGTCGTCTTTTTTTTTTTTTTTTTTTTTTTTTAAATCGTTGTCATTTGGAAATGAGATCGCACATAAGTATGAGTCGAGATCGCGATTTTCTAACGATTAATCGTGCAGCCCTAACTGACAGTTTAAATGTGCAAAAAATATATGAAATTACACTAAAAGGCCTGTTTATGAACTATTGTAGCAGACTGTCGATTACATTTAAAGCACAAAAAGAAGATCTTTACATGAACAGGAGGAATAATCTCTTCTAGAAAGTCCTGGTCCAGTGTTCATTTGTGACTTTTCAAACAGACTTGGAAAATAAACCATCTATCTGATTTTTTTACGGAGCCCCGCAGGGGACATGGGAGAAAAAAAATTAAGACGGTCTTTTGCGAGATCCCAAGTTTGTTTTGCGAGATCTCGCAAAAGTCCGTCTTAATTTTTTTTTCTCCCATGTCCCCTGCGGGGCTCCGTATTTTTTTCCTTCAAGCACTAAAATGCTGAACGAGCCTGTGAGTTTTCCAGACTTTCTCATGAGCACTTACACCTTCCCTCCCCTCTCGCTCAAAGCTGCGCCTGCTGTACGAATGCAACCCCATGGCCTTCATCATGGAGCAGGCGGGCGGCATGGCCTCCACGGGCTTCGAGAACATCCTGGACATCCAGCCCGAGAGCATCCACCAAAGAGCTCCTGTGGCTATGGGCTCCAGCGAGGACGTGCTGGAGTACATCGCCATCTGCCAGAAACACGCCAAGAAGTGAGACCGCACGGGACTCACACAGCGGTCCTCCTGTTGGGATGCACGTTACTGCCTCTGTAATGATGGTTTTTATGTAAAAATGGGTTTTAAAGACCAAAAATGTGAAGCGATTTGGAGGCACAGTGTTTTCATGCCACGTTAGCGCTCCCATTTTTAAGCGGTGCTTCATAAGTTCACATACTGCTAAACAAAAGCTACCAAAGACCAAACATGTGCCAAAACACACAAACGCACTTCAGTCTGAGACCTTTGCTCCTCAGTTTACCTCCAGTTGTGCCTTAAATCAAAGACACATTCCAGATGTGCAAAAGACCAAAAACAGCCTCTTTGCAACCAAACGTGATTCTTTTATTATGTGAAATAACAGCTGTTTGGAACAATGAAGTCTCTCAATAAATGATAAGAACGAGTGGGTGTTTGATCATTTCAGACGTGTGTCATCATCTCACAGTTATTCAGTTTGTGTCCCTCGATAATATCTTGAAATCTTCAAGTTAGAGGCTAAAGTTCAAAGATACTTATTTCAGTGGAGTCGACCTTTAAGCCGGGGTCAGCTGAAGCTCAGAGAGCCGACTGACATTTAAAGCTCACTCGAGCTGCTGTTGTGCTAAAACACGGCTGCAGAATCGAATCTGTGTCCCCGAGCCCGTAACACAAAGACACACAACATCAAACTGAAACAAATACTTCAGCTTCTTTTTGTAGCAGCTGAAGTGTCTTAAACCTTAACCTCGAAGTCAGCCGTGATTATTTTTGACTGTAAACCTGGATGCATGTTTAGAATCTGCTGCAGACCTGCTGTCAGGTTCATGTGAGGTTAAACGGCCCAAAGAGCTGCCACGTCACCCCAGCCTCGGGCGCCTGTTGTCAAACAGCCTGTAAACCTGTTGCCTAAATGAATTAAAGAGCTGATAAAAGTGTTGTGCAGGATTAAAGCGTGCCAGTCTGCAGCTGACACCCGACACCATCTCCACGTACACACCCGCTCTTCCACTCGGCTGCGCTCACAAATAGATCAGCTCAGCTTCACAGTTCTGGGCACGTAAAGGACGAGGCTCATAATGAGGAGGCTCACTCGTAGCTTGCTGCCCAGCTGGAAGGACAGAAGAACCAGGATCCGGCATGTCGGACCAGTCGGCGTTTGAGACGGACGTATGGACCCTGACCCGGTTTGTCATCGAGACGGGGCGCCAGGCTAAAGGGGCGACGGGTGAGCTGACCCAGCTCATCAACGCCATGCTGACGGCCATCAAAGCAATTTCATCTGCTGTGCGTAAGGCAGGCTTGGCCCACCTGTGAGTATCACCTACGTACAGAGACAGTTCAGCATGCGGGGACAAAGCTGTGCGTGAACTTTGCTGTTGGAGGTCGGCCTCCGTCACAGAGCTGGTGGAGCGACCGGCTGTTTGTGTTCAGTGTAGGAGCCGTCACAGATAAATCTCCTCTGATTTCAACACTGCACAATAAGAATGAACGGAGGCTTTGTGCTGGATAGAGGTCGCACCGCTGCAGTGAAAGCAGCACACACAGCTTTGTGTGATTTCAACACTCTAATCGTGACTTTAATAAAAGATGGTGCAGTGAAAGGACGGAGCTGTGCGCATTGTTAAAATTCTTTAAGGGCAGGGGTGTCAAACACGCGGCTCCGGGGCCAAAACAAGCCCATCTGAGGGTCCGAGTTGGTCCGCTTCACGACTGAAGTGTGAACATAGCAGCGATTTTAAGATCTGGACAAATGGCTCAAATCATAAAAGCATAAAATGATTTAGTGTGAAGTCACAGATCTGCTGGTCCGACCGACTGGAAACATTTACCACATTTATTTAAACAAAGCTAGTTTTTCTGAAGACATGTCATCATTTTTCATTGGTTATCTTATTAAAAAGTGTCCATGTCTGTCATATTGTGCAGGAGTGTCAGTGGTGCAGCCCGCCTCAGGTCAACGTGGGGTCGCAGGCGTGACCCTGACAGCCCGCTTTACAGTTTAGTGTGTCTGGTTTGTTTAAAGCTGCAGGCGGAGCTCACGAGGATCCCAAAGCACCGCCTGCTGACATCGTGCCCGCCCGTGAAGAAAGCATCATCATCAGAGAGCTTACATAACCAATCACAGCTCAGCTTTGTTGGCAGTGACTGGAGTTCGCCTCACACGTGATCTCCAGTTGAAGAAACCACTGTGGGGGGAAAAAGCAATAATGACGAATTTTTCTGTGACTAACTGAATTTCTCTGCTCAGCCGGATGTGAGCAGGTTTGCTCTCAGTCAGGTGTCCTGTGTGTGGGCGTGGCTAACGTGTGGCTGCTGATTGGTCCGTGCAGGCACGGTCTGGCGGGCGCTGTGAACGTGACGGGGGACGACGTGAAGAAGCTGGACGTGCTGTCGAACGACCTGGTCATCAACATGCTGCGGGCCTCCTACAGCACCTGCTGCATGGTGTCTGAGGAGAACAAGGAGCTCATCGTCACCCCCCAGGAGAAGAGGGTAAGCAGCCACCTCACAGCCAGGTGTCTCTGTTCCACCCTCACAGGTGAGTCCATCTTTATCCTCTGATGAATCACATCGGTGGTGATGGGCGTGACCTCGTCCAGTCAGTCAGGACTGGTGTGACACCTCACCACATCTAAGCCGGGGAGATCCAGCTCAGTATGAAGAGAAGATTTTGCACAACGAGGAGCCGAGCTGTGGAGCATCGAGCTATTTTACAAGCTTCAAGGTTTTCTTTTAATTTGTCACCATTTTAAACCAGACAGTCGGTCCGTGTCTCATAATCACAGCACTCAGATTAAATTCAGTCAGCACAATACAGCTTTGTGCTGTTAGCTTAAAACTCAGTCAGATTTCTCACACTTGAATTGATTTATTATGGCAGAAGAATTCAGTTAGAGTATGAAATTTAAGGTTGAGGAGTAGTTGTACAGGCGGATGTCCACAGTCCGGAGTTACAGAGAAAAAAGAAATGTTCCTTTGTGCACATATTTATGGCTCTAACTGTATTAATCACCCACAACATCGCAGGTGGACGAGTGAAACTCCTGAACGACAGCTGTTGGATCTGGATGTTTGAATGACGTCATGCATGTTCTGTCTAAGGAGCTCGGAGACAAAAGCCCTGTGGGAGTGTCCCCAAGAGGGTCATGGACCCCCTATTGATCCTCCACCTAACTGTACGAGCCACGGTGTGAAAACGGGTGCAGGTCACAATCAGCCAAGGTTGCAGGTGAAGCCCAGCCCCAGGCCCAGGATGTGAGTGGGCGTTCAGGCGTCTGGCAACGATCTCAAAACTGGATTATAGATGACAGACGGTTGGTGTCATAAGCCCCGCCCTCTGTTCACAGATGGCGTTCACAGTGGACATAGATGCTTCTTTCACTCCTCTTTCAAACCATCCTCTCTGTCCAAAATGTGAACATTGGCATCCTCAAGAGTGACCTTTGACCTTTAGATGCAGGTGGATGGCCGTGTTCTGTACTAATCGCTCACCGGCTCCAGTGGTGAGCGAGTCATGTGATCAAATATGTGGGACGTGTTGGTTCTTTCAGTGGCTGTAGTGACGCATTAATACAGCACACTGAGTGATAAACACGTTATTCTGAAATAATACGATTCCAGTCTAACAACCGACACTTTGTTTATTTCCTGTTTACTTCCCGTCTCTGCCGCTCACCCCCAGCACTGGTTTTAGATGGATGCATGACTCATTCACTGTTATTTGGAATATAATTTATTATTATCGTCATATTTCATTATTTAGTGTGTTTCTCCACAGGGGAAGTATGTGGTCTGCTTCGACCCTCTGGACGGCTCCAGTAACATCGACTGCTTGGCGTCCATCGGCACCATATTCGCCATCTACAAACGGGTGAGTCTGAGCTCAGAGTCTCGCCGAATCATCTGCATCACAAACATTTTGCTCCCGAGTCAAGGAAAACAGCCAAATCCTGGTACTGAATGAAGTCATAAGTATTTCAAACCATCAACAGTAAAATATCTGAGTACATTTACTGTGATTACTTTAAATATATTTTCATTATACAGCTTTTGTGCTATTAAGTTATTTATTAGTTACTTGGGTAAACAGTCGCGCATCAATGATGCTGTGCAGTAATAACAGGACACACCCAGTGTCCACTATATTAAGATTTCCTGCGTCTCCCACCACACGCCTTTTTATCGATCACTCCGCTACCACGTTTTTCAAAATCCAGGAAATGTTCTCATACTGTGAAGCTGCCGTCTGTAACAGAACCATCTATGTTGCTCAAACACACCTCGAGTCTTTAAAGGCTTCTGGGATTTTAAGAAACTTCAGATTTCTGCAGGGTCGAGGTGCAGTAACATCCTGCAGACACAAGAGGGCGCTGCTGCCCAGCTAAACCTGGCTTCTGAGCGCTTCTGATTATTTACAGCTGCAGCCTGCTGAGCTTTTTCAACATTGCACAAAACCCAGACCCAGACAGGCCTGCGTGAGGTTCATACCATGAAACCTGGTGTGATTCATCCACATGTTTTATTCTGAAATGAGAAAAACGTTAATCTGATGTCAGTTTGTGAGTTTTTGGTCGGATGCTACAGTCTTTGTCCACTGAGGCACTCAGTCTGTGAGCAGTTTGCAGATAATCTCTCAGGTCTGCTGTTGTTTTTCCCTGCTGTGATGTTCAGATCTCAGAGGGGGAGCCCACCGAGAAAGACGCCCTGCAGCAGGGCAACAACATCGTGTGCGCCGGCTACGCCCTCTATGGCAGCGCCACCCTGGTGGCCCTCAGCACGGGCGCCGGGGTCAACTTCTTCACGCTCGATCCTGTGAGTACTGCGGTCACAGGTTTCCACACCTCCACAGAGCACCACGTGACGTTACCTGAAGGGCCCTTTTCTCTCATGGCTCCTTGTGTCAGTGATAATCTCATAAACTCGCGGTTAATCCCTCACAGTCGTGCTTTTCCTGTTTCTCTGGTTTATTGTTTCTGCCAAAGAAAGCAGTCACGATGCTGTCAGTCATCCCTCGTGAGGCACATCTGCACAGTGGAATCACAGGACTGTAGACACGCGTCAATCCTTTTAGCTTTGCCACAATGTTTCTGGCACCTCATCTCTGATTAAATCAGTTTACATCATCTCACTTGTGTCACATTCTGGGTTTCAAAGGTAAAAAGAGTCTAAACAAAGATCACGTACACATCTTCTCATCATTTTTCAGCATCTTGGGTCTTCTTGTCTCAAATATGCAAATTTCCTGATGCTTCCTGTTTTACTTCCTGTCTGTCTGAGTGTTTTTATTCCTCTCACCTGATGCCCTCCTGTTTCTCGTTCCTCCTCGTTCTTCAGTGAGCGCACGAGTCCCGTCTCCCTCTCTCTCTTTTCCTTCCTGTGAGTTTTCCTGTTTCAGCCTGCGTCCTTCATCACGTCCTGCTTTGTGTTTTTGTCTTTTGTTGTTTAGTGAACAACTTTGATTAATCAGCTTTTCAATAAACTTCACTTTTTCTTTGATATTGAGTTTTTTGGTCTTTAAAAACATTCTGATCAGCCTTTTTAAAAAGCAGGTTTAGTTCTGATATCGTTGAAGAAATGAGTTTTGATGCAAACAGAAATGTAGGAAAAAGAATTTAGTCCAGAAACCTCCGGAGGTCTCGACAGCTGGAGAGAGTAATGTTGTCCTGCTGAGGAGGATTGTTGTCCTTTATCAGGTATCATCAGTGTTTACAGTCGTGTGTAATGCGGCACCTTGACTTTGTAATTTAAACACCTGAACTCTTCGACCTGAGGATTTTGCTCTTAAAGGAAGGCACTGGCTAACATCTGGATTTGATCCTTTGGCGCTGGTTCACTTCTGCTGATGTTTTTCTATCCTGATCATTTCTATTGTTTCCACTGAACGTCTGTTTTCTTATCAGGCCGTCGGCGAGTTCATCCTGACTGAAAGGAGCGTGAGGATCAAGCCCAAGGGGAAGATCTACAGTCTGAACGAGGGCTACGCCAAGTACTTCCACCCCTCCATCAATGAATACCTCAAACACAAGAAGTACCCCGAGGTAAGAGCGCGCACGGCGTCCCACTTACTCAGAGCGCGTTGATGGTTTTAAATGTGATACCTTTAACTGAAGCTGCAGTAGAAATGCGAGCTATCGACCCACAGAGCATCTGTTCAGGTCTGCGGGCTCAAAGCTGAATCTAACACTCCTGCAGCCACAGTTCACACACAAGCAGCTGCTCGCACTCGTCATGTGAGTCCTGACGAAGCATCCGCAGGGCTAGAACACATTTACAGACTCACAGGCACAGAGAACATGTTTGTTGGTCAGTCTAGTGTTATGGTACGTGTATACTTCACCGTTGGACTTGCTCAATAAAACCATTTCGTTTGCTTGTTGGAGAAATTACTTCAGCCCTACATGCACATGCAGTGCATTCTGGGTGATTTACAGTAAAATACTCTCAATGCATTTGTGTAGCGAGAGCAGGTAGAGGTTACCTATGCCCTGAAACATGTGACGGGCAGTCAGCGGAGCGTGACCGGTCGGTCAGGCTGTAGGAAGGAGTGGCGGCTCGGTCAGCTGAGCTGCAGGATGGTGAAACAGCTAATGTGAGTGCACATCCTGTTCCTCAGGAAACTGCAGGAGCTTCTCAACTGGAAACTCTGCCTGCACACGCACACTCAGCACTTTGTGAAGCCTGCGCTTGTCATGAGCGTCCTCTTCTTCAGCCCGGGATTCGCTGATGCTCTCGTTTTCTCATTTCAGTTTCCTTTGCCTTTGATTTTTCCTAAAAAGCAAAAAAACCAAACCCTCCTATGTGCTTTTAGAATAACTGAAAACTCAAATTAAAAGTGGTGCATTGTGTCACGTGTGAGACATGACTCTGTCGACGCTTCGTGGGTTTGATTTCAAACACAAAGACCAAGAAACTCCACACAGCAGCTACAGGATGAACGTCTCGTCACACAAAAACAACCTCTGTGGGATTATGTGTATTAAATGTAACGCTACCATAACAAACTAGCACTCTTACATGTCCACACAGCATAAATCACACACACACACACACACACACACACACACACACTAAGGTTGGGTATATTCGAGGGTGGTTTTGTGTTTTTGTAAAAGTCCATTCTGCACACGCTGCAGTTCCCATCAGGCCGAGTTTGCGTCACAGCAGATTTTCTGCTAATATCTCTTCTGTGAACACTCACTGTCATTCACATTACACATCACACAGCGCATCATGAGCCAGCACAATCCACCAGTGACCACAGAGTTACTCACACACTCTGTTTCTTTATGAAGCAGCAGATCTTCAGTCACGAGGTTAAAGTGAAATCAACACTTTCTGAATGCCGCGCAGGGAAGTTTTTAGTCTCTGCTCCTTTTTTAAACCCGTCAGTTTCTCACCTGCATGAAGGATCGTTTACAAATGTAACGTCTGCATTTGAAAAAGCTTTATTTGTTTACAGCGGAGCAGCCGTACAGTCAGGTGACCAGATTTCAACACTAAACAAAACTCGCTCTGATCACTGCTCCCAGATCAGCACCCCTGCTGCTCAGGACGTCTCTCAGCATTAATATGCTTCAGATCATAAATCATACGTTCACACGTCACACCCTCGATAACTTCCCCTCACTCTCTGCTCACTGCTCTTTCTTTTGACTTCGTTATTTTATTTTAGGTAGTTTCGCTCGAGGTGGATTTTTTTCTTTTCTTTTCTTTTTGATCGTGTGTCATGTTTGGGAAGCCCTGCTTTACTTTGCACACACACACACACACACACACACACACACACACACACACACACACACACACACCCTTATGGGATGTGACTCAGCAGGCACATGACTCTACATCACGTCGTGCCGGTCAGAACACGAACCTCGCTTGGTGGGAACTCCACACACCTTCGACTGCTCGCGTCACATGACGTCGTCACATTTTAACCTGTTAAACAACAAATTCTGAGAATAAAGTTCACTGAGAAGAATATTTAATCACAAATGTAAAAGCAGACGTTGACGCCGTGAAGCGTCTGCCCGTCTGTGCGGGCGAGTGCTGCAGCTGCTGCAGGTGGACTTTGACCTGCCTGCTGGGCTTCAGTCACTCTGGTTCACTCGTGTCTTTGTGTGCAGACCAGCTTCATTCATACAAAAATCCCATTTAATGTGTTCTTGTGTAAAAACCAGACATTCAGAAGCTGTTTCAGTTTTACAAAATATGAAATGTGATGCAAATGTTTTTGTCCAAAGTCATTTCATTCAGACGTTACTTACAGGTCAGTTTTTAAAATGCACTGGTAGTGATAAAGCTGGAGTGTTGAACTCAGGTTTGCCACGCTGAGACGCTGGTCACATGACGCTGTTGCTCTACAGCTCTTTGTTTTTAAATGGTTGTAATATCTGTAATATACAGTTATTTGTTGGGGCTGTTTTTACCTGACAGTGACCACAGGAAGTAGATAAACTAACGCTTTACATCCAAGAATTAGCCAACATAAAATACCAGTCAAAAACTGGGAAAACTGTAAAGGTCACAGAATCTCTGGGAATGCTAATGCTAATGCTAATGGAATCTGTGTGTTTAAATTTATTTCTTAAAATAAACCAAAATGTGATGTGGAGCATAGAAAATGTGAAAGTCACATTTAGTTTAGTGACATTTAAGATGAATTTCTCTCCTGCAGGACGGCAGTTCGCCCTACGGGGCGCGATACGTGGGCTCGATGGTCTCAGACATTCACCGCACCATCGCTTACGGAGGGATCTTCATGTATCCGGCCAATGAGAAGAGCCCAAAGGGAAAGGTAACCACTGAGAAGGCTGCAGCTGTTCAATGGGGACTCGTTGTGCTTTTGAGTGGCTTTGCATGATTTACCAATCAGAATAATGCTTATTTATCTTACACTGGGCCTTGGTGTAGCAGGTGTGCCTGACATGAAAGTGATATCGACTCTCACTGACATCACGCAGAGCCCAGAAGAGGAAAAAAAGTTTTCAGAGCAGTCTGAGGTTTTGGCTCTCGGGGATTTCTTGCTTATACACTGAACTCATTATCTGAATCTTTGGCTGTGTTTAGTATCAGCACACATCAGTGTAACAGTGTGAAGAGCAAAGCAGGTCCCCTTTAATGGGTTCACTCCACAAAAGAAGAAACAAACGTGTGTTTCAGTTTTAAATTTGTTTTAACTCCAAAAGTTTGATTTAAGTTTTTGCTCCAAAATGAAATGACTCTGACTGTGACGTGTGACCAAACACTGCCGTGGATGTGTCCGTGGACTAATCCAAGGTTGTCCTGAGATAAATGAAGCTCAGAGGCAGCAGAGACTGGTGGTAAAGAAAACCCACAAACCTCATGTGTCAGTGTGCATCCAGGCAGCTTCCCTCTGTGAGCGCTTCGAACACAACATGTCATATTTCCACCATTATTTCCTGGGCAAACACGAGCTACAGCTGCTGAGCGCCAGTTTCAAAAGCAACAGCAAATAACTAAAATATAAATACTCTTAACATATGATAAGATGTAAACTGAATACAGGGGAAATCACAGGCAGCAGGCAGCTGTGAACAAGCCTGTGCGCTGCAGTGAAGACGGGAATATGAAACTCAGACTGTCTAGTTTCAGCACATAGTCACGACCTGCTCGTTCACTGCGGGTGTTATTATTGAAATACTGACGAAGAGCATTTAAAAGTAACCTGGAAACAAAAACTTTCACATTTTGGCCAAATTTAGGGTGTTTTTTTAATGCTTAACAAAAGCACCACGTAAACTCCCAAACATGCCCCCCATCAAAAAGTTAATGTCTTTCACAAGCAGGTGTCTGAATTCTGATCTGACTGATGTATATAGCTGAATGTAACAAATATAACACTAAATGGTTAAATGTATTTGAATAGTGCTTTACACATCCACCCATTCACCCACTGGTGATGGCAGCTACATTGTAGCCACAGCCACCCGCCACAGAGCGAGGCTGGACCGGCGCCACTGACAAGGCAACGGTTCTGCCCAGGCAACGACCGAGACTGCCAAGCCGGGCTCAACGGCAACCTCGATACAATACGACGCAACTCTTGAGCACGAGCGCCCCCTACCTAGATCAAATCCCAGCTGAGAGTTTTATGGGGAATAGAATGCCTCAGCGTGCCATAGCGCTCCAATAAAGACACTCTATATGACCTTTGGAGGTGAAGTCTGTTTCAGACACCGAGGTGTGAATCTGCACACCGTTTATTGCCCCACAAATCAGCGAAGGGTTCTTTCATAAGTCAGCGTGTGGACGGACGCCTTCCAAGCTCAGTGTGACGGTAGGAAAGGTCGAGTGGCGGTTGAAAGGTCACGAATCAGAAACGGTTTATGTGGATTTGATGGACACAAGAAAAGGAAATGCAGCCACAATAAAAACTAAGAAACTACTCCACTTCCCAATTCTGAGAGAATTTTCTTCCTTTTTTCTTGTTGTCATTCTCTAATATTGCCAGGAATCAGCCCACTACATGTGAGAGTCAAAGAAAGAAGCGTGTCTCAGAAACAGATGAGTATCCGCTCTTTTAGTCTGCTGTCATCAGCTGTTTCCAGGTCCAAACTCCGCTTCAGGTCCCAAAGTCACACAAACACTGTGACATCACTGAGAGTTAAACTGTCTAAATTCTTTCATCTTCAATAAAATGATCAGCGTTCTGCTTTACCAGGTGTAACAAAGTTTAACATCCAGGCATCCATGAAAACAGGATTTATTACATTTAATGGAGTTAGAAGTTAGCAGGAAGTTAGCTCGCTAGCTTCCAGCTAAACATGATATAGCATGTTGTGACTGAGAGATTAATGAAAGAATTCAGACGTACAGCTCTGCTGTCACGTCCAACATAAATGAAGACAGAAACTAAACAGCAGTGACGTTTGTAGGGCTAGCTGGTATATAATGATGTGCTACGTGATCGCTAGCTACACAGCTATGTTAAATTCAAATTCAAATCTTATTTGTCACGTACACAGTCATACACAGTACATATGCAGTAAAATGCTTAAATAACTGCTGTGACCTAAAGAAAAAAAGGACTATGGATAGGAAATAAATATGGAAATTAAAAAGGGTAAATTTAACTGGGAAAGAATAGAATAAAATATATAAATTAAAGTTGAAAATAAGATAACTGTACATAATCATACACAATATAGAAATATATAAGAATGTATGAGGAAATATAGAACAATAACAGCAGCTGAGCAGAAACACAGTGAAGCTGGAGGATGAACGCTAACTTTTTCCCACCCGGTAAAAGTTAACAGGAGCGTGTTCAGGTTAAACAGATACGAAGCATTAAAACATGTTAAAAACACAACAGCCTTAATAAACATTTGGACCCGGATGCAGGGTTCATACGTCATCACTTAGATGACAACAGATCGCGCTGGGACCTGTGCGTGCTTATTATGTGAGATTATTGGTGCCTCTGATTATTAGTCTGGGGTTCGTATCCCGTTTGTTGCGTGTCCAGAGTCCAGCACGCATTCAGCTTTTTATCCGTGATAATTAAAAACTAAACATGAACACGAGTCTGTCCTGATGATCGCCTGCGACATGTTGGTGGTCATCTGCAAACTGTAGCTACACAAAACTGGAAACGTGCTGTTGTGAGCCTCGGCTGCCCACTGTGAGGTGGTTATCAGTCTCAGAGTGAATATTTACCATCTTTAGAAATGATTCAGATTCCAGCTGTGACCGTGTGACCTTTAGCTGTAAACAGCTGCGCTGATCTTTTCAATATTAACGCAAGTACTTGTGTCCTTTTTTTCTTCTTCTCCTTGAAGCTGCGGCTGCTTTATGAGTGCAACCCCATCGCCTTCATCATCGAGCAGGCCGGTGGCCTCGCCACCACGGGCACTCAGAGGATACTGGACGTTCAGCCTGAATCGCTCCACCAGCGGGTGCCCTTTGTCGTCGGCTCACCTGATGACGTCAACGAGTACCTGTCCTTCGTCAAGAAGTTCTCATAAAGCTGCGGGAGCTTCGATTGGCTGAAGATTCTTAAAATGTGGTTTTCTCACAGTCGTGACCTGATGTTGTTTTCTGCTTTAACGGTAACAGCTAAATATTCAGCTTAACCTTAAATAATTAGATTTATTAACTGTGACATCATGATTTATGAAAGCGCCTGTGTTGGGTCATATATGCTGCATAAAAACAAAGAAATATGACACCAGAAAGAATCCAGGTATCACCGTTTTTGACTCTTTTTTGTGCTCAGAGGGACTTGTGATTTTAGAGTTTCCTCCGCACGATCGCAGGGCCTTTAGCTTCCAGCTGCAGAGGCCACTGTGGTTATTTAGTGCTAAATAAATAATAAATTAATTAAATAGAAAAGTGAGAATTCAAATATCTTTAACAGTTGGCCTTAAAATACCACGAACCAGTCCGACAGCAATCAGCTGGGTTTTTGTTTTGTAATCTAAAGCTATCACCATAATGTTGCTAGCATGAATGTTAACTGAGGTTTTATCCTTGTTAACATCTGGTAATCAACCAGTAGAAGTCAATAATGATCATCAATCACGAAGTGTAGTTTTTAGGTGCTTTTTTATACTTGAAATATTTGGTGGTTTGAAGTAAAGAGCCTCATCTATTGACCAGAAGGCTGTTGGTTTGATCGCTGGCTCCCCCTGCTCGTATGTTAGAGGCGTCTTTGGATGAGATACTGTAAGTGCTCAGATTTATGAGAAAAGCATTATGTAAGCAGTATTTACTGGGTCATGTTTCCTTCTCACTTGGCACCTTTGTTGATCAGAAATCCACGAGATCCCACATACTGTGAGCTCATTAGCCTCATTGCTTTACATTTTAAAACCAGCAGAAGCACAGAGCTTTGTTGCATCGCTAAAATTAGCTAACTTAATGTTAGCTAACTTCATTAGCTTTCTAGAGCAATACTGTGACTTCTGCAGGGACAGAGTTTAATGTTGACGTCAGTTTGATTATAATCAGATGAGGAAAGCGCTCGGGGTGAAACGAGTCTTTAAAAACAGTCCTGAGACCAGACTAGTGTTTTAAAACTTTAATTGATCACAGTAAAAGTAGAAAAGAACTCATTTACAATGACCATAGCAAGTGGTAATGATCACTTACCTAGTACATATTTACAGAGAATAAAACAATGAGCTAATTTTTTCCTGACAACACGAAGTAGCAGAAAACAAAAAAGGGCAATTTCCCTAAAATCAGTGTTATTGGTGGCGAGACCTCAGAATCTCCTGCGTGTCTCACGTCGACTGCAGCGTCGTCCCTCCTGTCCAGAGTATTAGAATAAAAACACTACGGTGCTACGAGGTGGAGCCGGCCTCACACCAGAGGGTAGCTGGCTGCTGTCGCAATACCACAGTGGTTCTTTCGGTCTTTAGCCATGTAGACGTAGCCTTTGTCTCCCCACGTCTCACTCCAGCTGCAGAGAGATAAAACAAAAGTCAGGAGGTGACTGGTTTTGGTTCCTTTGTGATGCAGAGACGACGATACAAAGGGCCTGAAACAGTCCTATTTACATTAGAACGGCTCTCATACATATCAGCAGAGCGTTTTCCATCAGGCTGAGAAGTCTGTGACATTTAGGAGCTTCAACACCAACTGGAAGTGAAATTCATCAGCATTGAAAGGAAGAAGTGAAACTACTCTTGTGGAGTGGATTTTACACACTTGAAGCCCGAGCACGCTGCAGCTGTGAAAGCCTGACTGACCTGTTCTTGACGATCCAGTACTTCTTGCCGTCCACATCTTGCCCCTCAAAGCCGTAGCCCACCAACAGCACGCCGTGGTCCAGCTCCTCGCTGCTGCACTGTGGCTCATAGTAGATTCCTGAAATTTAAAGCCACGAGTCAAACCTGCAGCTCAGTTTGAGCATGAAACCTGACGGAGGAAGCTTTCGTCAAGTCAACTACTCCTCTCCTGTCCGTGCATTTTATAAGCTTTAAGTTAAAATGTGTTTTATAACTGGCAAACACCGACCTGACTGGTAAAACTGGAAAGACTCGTGGCCGGCATCAATGGCGACTGAAATGGGGCCAACAGCAGCAACGGCCTTCATCAGAGCATGCTCGCTGCCGCTCTTGATGTCTGTGAACCCGGTGTCATTGACAGAGTTGTACTGGGGGTCGTAATGGCACTTCTGGTCATCCTGTAAGAGGGAAGGTGGTGGTGAGTGAGGACAACACTGAGCTCTGAATCAGTGCTCTGTGGTTAGCTCTTTTCTTTAAAAAACTAATAGATGAATTAAATGATCAGTGACTCAATTATGCCGACAACTGATAAGTAAACTGCTGACAGGTCAGTAAAAGACAAATTACTTCTTTTCATTAGTGCTGAGGACACGTGAGAGATACGTACGGTTCCCAGGTAAGGGTAGGACTCCTCAGAGTCCAGGCCCTGGTTGTCCTTGACGTACTGGAAGGCCTGGTCCATCAGACCTCCGTTGCAGCCCTCGTTACCCTCGGGTCTGGAGCATTCCACCAAGTTCTGCTCGCTCAGCGACACCATCTTGCCGGTCTTCTTGAACTGCTGACCCTCCAGAGCTCCGGTGGCACTGAAAGCCCAGCAGGAGCCACACTGACCCTGAGGAGAGCAGACAGGACACGATGATGGTGAAGAAATGAAAGCACACAATGTCAGAGTTTTGTGGCTGTAAACTTCTGCATAAACCTAAGAGCAAAGGCAGAGGGGACTAATCGAACGACAGAAAATAAACGTATACACCCGCCTGCTGCACCTTGGCCTTGTTTACAGTGAGCTGGCTCCACCTGTTTGACAGCACCGAGTGAAAAATGTATGTCGAGGGGCGGAGAGAACAGGCTGTGCACTCATGGAAGGAGGGAGGAGGGGCATTGGTTGAGTGCAGTAAATAGATAATAAATACCCTGCAAACAGTCAGCTTATCTTCTTGCAAAACATTTACAGCAATGCCCTTCAACACATTTGGAACAATGCACATGACATCAGGCTTAATGCAAACAGCTGATGTAAAGAGGTGCGTCTGCGTCTCCACAATGCAAATCTTCAGGATTTGCATTGTGGAATTTTACTGAAGGAAAACGGACCACACTGTGGTCATGAAACCTGCAGGTTGTGCAGGATGACTCAAAAATCATCTAAAGGCATTTATCAGACAGCCACAGCACACCTGATGATGCACCAGTCTGGTTTGTTACAACCACACGAGGTGTCACCTGAAAAAGCCTCCTGCCTCCTACTTGCAGCCTGATCTAGTCTACAGTCTGTAAAACCAAGGAAGCTCCACCTTAATTACGCATGTGCTGCCACAGGGCCTCGAGCAACCAGGGTGAAAAAAACCCAGCAGTTACCTGGTCCTTAACGGGAGTCACGTAGCCCTTATCCCTCCAGTCCAGAGAACGAGGGGCCTCCAGGAAGTTGGGCTCCAAGAACAGGGACCCCTTCACCTTTCTCTGTGCTTCATGCTTGTAGCCGTTCATGAGCTGCCTGAACTCCTCGTTGGTCTGTGGGAACAACGTCAGGAATGTAACTAAAGCGACATCATGCTGCACTTTACACCTTCAAACTTCTATATCACCTTTATTTTTGCATGAGCCATGTTTTCCAGTGATATCTGCCTCATTCATCTTTCCAAAGGTTTAAAAGAGCCTAGATAAGTTTCACCATACGAGTGTGTGTGTGCGCAAACCGCTGGCTCACCATGTCTCCAAAGTGGTTCATGCCCAGGCGGTAGGTGTGTTTGCCCATGGAGTGCTCCAGGTTGTGCAGCTCGACCTTCTTCAAGTTTTTCTCCCACACCATCCTCCTCCAGCCCTCCTCCTTCTGCAGAGACAAAACTCAGTCAGGCCTCCTCGGCTGGACAGAAGAGCACCAGGTTTTACAGAAAGAACAACAACGCATCACCTCGTGGTATTTTTTAGCGTGCCAGCTCTTCCACAGGTTCCAGTGCTCATCCAGCTGTGGGTCCAGATGGGGGGCTGAGAGGACCGAGCTCAGGCCAACGGCCAGTGCAGCCAGCAGCAGCTTCATCATGGCTCCTACTGCAAAACAAGAACACAGCGTCAGGATCAGATTTCAGAGGCGCGATTCTGAAGAACTCAGTCCTGCAGGTCTTCGCAGAAACACGGTTACTCAACACAGTCCTTTTCTTATTTATCACAATGACTAAGTAGTAAAAGACATTCCCGACAGCGCAGTCATATCCTTCCTCCCCCCGGGCCAAATGTGGGGCAACAGTTAGGCCAAACACACAAAAGGAGCCCGCTGGATCCCGGGAATAAAAGAATAATCATCATCAAAGTGTATCCAAGAAAATCGATGCTGCCGATTTCCTCATCGCCATTTTCCTGCACATTCCCGAACGGAAACGAGGCCAGACCCCGACAATGAGCAGAGCCTGTTTGTGTTTGTGCAGAGTCACGGGATCGGCAGTCCCGGCGCAGAGCCAAGAAACCGGGCCGTCACCGAAACTACTACCAGGAAACCGAAAAGAAAACCAAAACTTGACCAGCATCCGGCCAGAAACACCACCTGATCGACGGGGTCCCGGCTTTTCTTAATCTATTTAACGCTAAGTGGCGAAAAAGCAACGATGGCTGCCACCGAAGCACAAACCGCAGATCACCGCACACACAGCCGAACGAAATACAAAGCGATGGGTGTGATGGAAACAACAGCAAAATGTTGATTATCGTCGCTAAAAAACATTAAATTTAAAACGTGCTAAATTACAGATTTTTAAAACGGACACTGGCACGATGTTTATGCTAGGTTTAAAAGGCGAAAGAAATATCCCACAAATAATTCTGATTAAACTTCCTGTTTCTAAAACGTAACCGTCAGACCTGAAAACGAGATTGAAAACTTCACTTACTCTAAAAAATTCTCGACGCTGAAAGTGAAGAAAAATAACCTGCTGCAGTAACGCTGCGCTAAACTTTATAAAGGCTGGACGGACACCCAGCTGCTCCGAGGCTGCCCTGTGATTGGTCCGCTCTTGTTTGCTCCCAGGCTCCGCCCACACGGGGGTCTGATGTCATCATGGCAGCACGTGATTGTCCCCTCACCAGCCTGCGGGTAGCTGTTGTTGTTGTCGATGGTTTTTTAGATAAGCGCGATTTTAAAAAGAATCGATTTAATCAGCGTGTTTTTGTTTGAACGTGTTTTCAGTCGCAGAGCCTCTGATTCATCCCAATGCTGCTCAATACCGCTGATTACAAGACAGAAGTATTCAGGAAAACACTCAAAAGTACACCCAGCAAACTATTGGTAACAATGATTAGTAATAACGATTTATTCTGTGTGTTACTGAAAACACGTCTGCTTTTGTACTTTTATATTTCTGTGGTGTGTGGGGGACTTTTTTAAAAAGTTAAACTGGTAAATAAATATACTGTTACTGAAAGTGTGTGGAGAGACTGAAGTGAAACCCCACAGAGAACCAGGCCTGCAGGTTTTCTGCTGCATTTGTTGTTTAACCAGAGGAGGAAATTAGAGAAAGGCTTCCAGATTCATCTGCAGACATGTCGTTTTCTTTGTGTGAAACTGCGACTGCAAAAATAGGTATGGACAACAAACACCCACAGAAGGCCTCTCAGTGAGTTTAAAAGTTGCACAACAACAGGAGCCTGAGATGGAGGGTAAACACTGAATGTTTGTTACTGGGTCATAAAGGAGATTTGTAAGGGGGAAAGTGCTGAATCTTTAGTTGTAGACAGTGTTTGTGTATGTTTTTGTATTTTCCTTCAGTGCACCCCGCCAGCACCAGATTTAAGGTTCACTCCAATAATTTTGCCGAAGTAAAAACAGGTTAAATTAATCCCTTTTTAGGTTATTATTTAATAAAAATAAGAGCTGATGATGATAGATGGAGAAGAGTAGATGATATATGATCATATCATTTACTCTGTAAAATGAAGACGGTGCACTCTGCCATCGTTTCCAAAGTATACTTTGTGTGATCCTTCAGGTGTTAGACTGTAACAGCCTGACAACGACCGCACTAACATACAGAGCAGCAGAGACGGGCCACATGAATATACATGAACACTGACCCTGAGTCAATCAGTGTTCATGTGATTGATAAGACTGAAGGACTCTGAACAGGCAGAGCTGTGATAATCTGACCTCAGGAATTACATCATGATATTTAGGTTTTTATTACTCTGCAGGTTCAGATTTAAAATGCACGTGAACTGTGATGCACTAATATGTTACAACTTTAAAACACAATGTGTGGAAGTTTACATATGTGCCCACTGTGGCAGGTCCGTGTGAATAAGGGAGCAACTAAAAGCAGCTTCTTCACATGATAATGCAACAGCAGAACAAAACTGCTGCACAAACATCTCAAGTTCGCTCTGGATTCTGGAGGTTTTGCTGGTGTGTCTGTGGTGTGATTTCTGCACGTGTGCTCATCTTAATACCTGGACTCTTACTGGCTGTAGCTCAGATGAGTTCAATTTATTTTCCCGTGTCCAGAATCCTTCCTCACTTGACGTGGCAAAAAACGCTGCCATGGACGAGCTGCTACACAGAAACAACGACTTTATAATTTAGGACCTCCGAGATCTTTCGTGCAGCCCATCAACACGAAGATGGATGTTTGGGCCTGAAAAGTGACGCCAAAGCAGAAGTTGCATGTAGTTTGATAACAGTTGTTTCTCTTTCTTTACTTTGAACCCAGTAAACGGGTGAACGCCGGTCGGAGTGTTTTGCTGCCTTTGAGCAGAGCCGGGTTTCATTTCTCCTGCTGGTTTCATCCTTATGCTGCGATACGGCTTTAGTTTCATGTTACCTACATTACTGCAGCAGGATGCTTCTGAACTGCATTTCCCCAAACTGGTTTCAGCACACTGAGTCTAAACCACACAGTTAAATACCAGCAATGCACATCAAACACGGAGTATAGAGTGCCAGCAGCAGACACATCAGCAGTGATTCATCCACATCTGCCCCTCTGTCTGTCATGCATCTGTGTGGTCACATATAGGAAGCGGTTAAATTAGCGCAGCATCGTTCTTTACTGTACAGCAGTCTAAAAAAACACTGTGTCCTTCCTTGCATGTGTCTCTGCTGCTGAGCACAGCAGGCATATGACTGAATGTGTTGCTCAAGCCGTGGCACACATGACAGCGACTGCCCGAGCGTTTTCTGTGCGGTCATCCACCCAAAGCTTCTCTCAGAGGAATCTGTCAGACGCGATAACTTTATCAGCAGCTGTTTCCAACAAGTTTATCAAAGAAATGTGATTTAAATCAATCAAGCATGCTGCAGGGGAGCACACACAGTGCTGGCTTATGAATGGATTTTCCTTCATGGGTCACAAACAGCACAGTCTGAGCCATCATGTGGGCCGGACCAGCAAAGAAGCTAACTCCAAATGTTTCTGTGTCACAAGAATATTTCAGATTCATGCGTCACCCTCTTACAAAACCATGAACCATCAAAGATGTTTCCCAAATTTGGCCGGTTTGGATGAAGCAAATTTAGATTTCTACATATTTTCTCATAAACACAAACACAGATGAGCAGAGTAGCAAAGTCAATGCATGGAAGTGAAACAGCTTTTACACTTTGAACTAACTGCAACGTAAGAAAGATTAAGGCAGCGAGGACCAATGAGAAATAAGATCAGAAATCAGTGTAGAGTTTGGATGTACGAGAGCCTCTCAGTGTTTTTGTAATGTGCAAAAATGAAACTATGTTTAGTTCCTAAAACTAAAAAAACTCATTATGCAGAATCATTTTATTACCGGCTCATGATGGTTTTATCATTGTGTAAATATTTTAATGCTGCGGATGAAGACGCACGGGTGAACTTTGTGAACTGTAAATGTTTCTGTCATCGAGGCGACACATTCCTCTGATTAGGATGTTTAATCAGCTCAAACACTCCGCCGGGTTATCAGCTGCTGCGCGCGTCTGCCGACCCCGAAACAAAGGTTAACACACGGCCAGTGATCAACACAACAGGCCCATCACTCAGTGACACTGATGATTGTCAGTGATTGTTTCTGTTCACAGTCATTCAAACGTCTGCAGTCGTCCAGGAATCGCTGGAGGTGCAAACAGCCTCATTACTCACAGAAACACTGAAGTACTCACAGAAATATTTCAGCACACAAGAGTGAAGTCAAAGCAGCAAAGAGCCGGATGTAGAAATGTGAAATAAAAATCATGCAAATTTAAATATTCCAAACTTTTAAACTATTAGAATGAGAGAAATTCATTTGCTCTCATTTATTAAAATAAAATAATGCAAAATAATAAAATAAAAATAAAATAACAAAACTGGTGATTAAATTTGATAAAGTAAAAAAAAAAAAGAGCAACTCATTAACGTGAAAAAGCAGCAGTCAGATGAAAGTGTGTCCACGGCGTTACGTGAAGCGTGCACGTTACAATCAGCCACGAAGAGCAGAGGTCACATGAGTGTTTGCAAAGAGTCGTAAATATTTGCTTTCATAACAAAAATGTATTTTTATTTATTTAATTATTCGTGTTTATGTTGCTTCACTTTTTCTTTTCAGTCATAATTAAACTTTCTTAAAAATATTTTCTTTTTTGTTTGGTTTTGTTCTTTGTGTTTACATTGTTTCATATTTGTGCCAATAAGAACGTGTTACAGAATTATGATGATTTTTAACGTAGTTTCTTCCACATCACAAAAGCAGGTTTCTGTTAAACAGTTCACACAGACTTTATTTTCACTGCTCATCTTAAAATGTTTTAATTTGTTCACGTGAAGCAAAAATCTTGAAATGCATTAACTTGTGGTTGTACGGTGCCAGGAAGTGGATTTATTGAATAAACTTCCATATTAAATACGTTTGAAGAAGCTAACTAGCGATGCATCGGTGTGTTACACAGGCCTGTTTGGACCACCTTCATGTTTCTGGATTGGGATCATCAGAGTCACTGACGTTTTGCATTTTTGTAGTTTGTTTCCAGTGTTTTCTTTCAGATTTACTTCCTGATGATAATCTTGATTTGAGCTTTTTGTTCATGCAAACATGAAAGACGGTCAGAGGTTCTTAGTTAGCGATGCGTCGCTGTGTCGATTGATCACGTCTGTAAGCAGAAAGCACAGATTACGCCTCTACATCCATGTTATGTGGTCATCATGTCTTTATCTTCTGTTTTGAAAACCCCTTAAAACGAGATTTATCGTCTGATTTTGACCAGAACAGTCGGTGAATATTTAGTGGATTAAGGAAGTGCGCTGCATGTATGTAATGAAGCGTATGGAGTCAGCTGATGCTTCTCTTGTTTCCAACAAACTTCCCTTTGGCTTTGCTGACAGGAATGAAACCAGTTTGTCTATACATGAAGTCTTTACATCACATCCTCGGATGACCGACACGTTTCACAGTCACATGTCACGCTGGTTTGCATCTGGTCCTGACTGTGTGGAGGTAAACAACAGTGACCATGTTTAGCTGACTTGTACAGTCAGACTCCACAGCACAGCAGCTCCTTTTCTCTTTTTATGAAGGACGTCAGACACAAAGCAACACATGAGAAAAGACGCTACAGGACTATAAGACAAAAGACAAATCATGGAGACGGGCAAGACCGGAGGAAGTGGAAACGCAACAGATGCAGAGAGGCTCAGAGGTTTCTGGGCCTGAAGAAGTGATCAGAGTGCAGACTTTCAGTTGTGACTCAGTTTTACAAACACGTTTGGATGGTTTCTTTCAGTCATGTGACTGACTTGGCCATTGCACTGTCCCATCTGTTTACCTGGAGAAGCTGTTGGTTTGCTGTTTGCAGTGCGCTTTGGGTCATTATTGATTCGAGTTCTTCACAGCAAATCAGTTTTGCAACACTTGGCTGAATCTGAGCAGAGACGTAGCTCTGTACCCCTCTATCAACACGTCATCGATAAACACCGGTGACCCGTGACCTTCGGCAGCCACGCATGGCCATATCATAACATTCCTGCACCATGTTTGGCAGATAAAGCTGTAATCAGGTCATGGATTCAATGAATCTGCTTTTTCTTCGTGACCCTCGCGGCCCTTATGGATGTTTGTGTTTGTGTTTTTGAGTGTAATCAGATGTTTGTGGTAAACGCTCCGTATTTTCACTCAGGAAGCGTCTTCTTACACCACCTGCCTCCTCAACAGTGATTTAGATGTTCTGAAGTTGTTTTCTGTTAACCATAGAAATAATTCTGTCGTCTTCTGTGCTCTGTCAGGTTTTTGCTGTTGATGATCCGACTCGTGTCGTTTTAAAGACTCAGATTGTTGATTTGGTCGTTCCTAAAGGTTTCTCCGTCTCTCTCACAGGTTTAGTTTGGATTTTCAGTCTCACTCAGTTGCATCAACGTCTGTTTGGACCTCTTTTTGAAAAGAAACCAAATACGAGATTAAAACCTGGAATCAGCTGAAGATATTTTATCTGCTCATTGTGTCAAAGAACTGTTCACCAGTCGTTCAACCACTTTTTAGGCCTTGAAAATGTGAGATTATGTTTTAAAATGACCATAATTTCTCCTTTTTTTAATGCAACGTTTTGTAAAAAACCTTTGAATTAAAGTTAAAATATCTTTGTTTGATTTCAAACCCAGTGTGCTGTTGTACAAAGTAAAACTAGAGTCCAAAACCGTGTGGGCCTAACTGTACATGAAGTGCAGTTAGAGTAACAACAGGCAGTGTTGATGTTCACTGAATTAACTTTGTATATGTGTTAATGTATTCTTTGAGCATTTGCCTAATATGTTACCAGAAGCCAGATGAATAAGAATCAGAGTATTGATATTAAATGTGCTAAAGAAGCATTTTGCAGGCGCTGCCTGTACCAACCAGCACAGACCCTGTAAACAGAACCCTCGGCACACTTTCCCAAATCAAATCAAACAATCCTGCTGTTGCTCAGAATCAGGTGACAGGTTCAGAAACATGTTCAACAGCTCGACTTCTTCTCTACAACAAATATTTCTTAACAACACAGAAAGTTGGGACAGTTTCCAATCATGTGAGAGTCTCTGTGGGTGAACTATTGTGACGTCCCTGCTGCTGAAGCTCCACAATGAACCCAGAGGAGTGGAAACAACTTGGTGTGGAATTTGGAGAAGAGCAGGCCTCTGTCTGCAGCCCTTATTTCACAGCAATATCCAAATCTTTCTGATCCACATTAATCCCAGAAGGTTGATTCCGTTCGTCTGGACATATTGTTTCAGTGCAGAAATATTTCATCATTCGATCAGATGACTGACTGCAGGTTTCCCTGTATGTTTGCTTAATGACCAAAACTATCACCAGTGACTAACAATGTAATAACATATGGAAAAGAAATAGTAAAAATGATTTACTCATGAAAGTGGCCACTTTCTCATTACTTTCATATATTGTTTTAGTATCCAAAACATACAAGTTTCATTTATATAATTTTTCAAGGGATCTTATATCTGTTTTCACTCTTGTATGCTTTTCATACAAGTTTCACACAAGACAGATACAAACATTATAAGATTTATAAATATCTTTTCCATATGGGCGAGCCGTGAGACTGAAAAAGTCTCTACTGAGTGACAAAACGTTTCTCCCACTCAGAGTGATACAGGATGAACTTTCTGGAGCTACATGATCACCATCACGATGTGATCTACATTAAGTTTGTCAAGTAATCCTGCTGCAGTCATCAACATTTTCTCGGTTTTTGCCCGTGTCTTTTTCTGTAAAGCAGAAGCACTCTGTAAAACTAGGACATCTTAGCGTTCACTGTAACCCTGATCAACGAAAACAGGAACAACCGCAGGTTTCTCTTCAGCCCTGCAGCCACAAAGAGTCAGAAGAATTCTGACTTGCAATGACTTCACTCGTTTCTTTAGAAATAAAAACATTTTTAATTAGAGAAAAAAATTATTCACAACCATCCACATCCTACAGGAGCTTTAATAACTGCTGATATTTATAATCTTTCACCTTTCTAAAGCCCCATTCCTTAAAGACTGCTCAAAGTTGTTTCGCTATTAATTAATCCTAAAATTTACATACATCATTTTATCTTTATTATTAAAAGACTATGTAGCAGCCGTCTTACCTAATTATGGGACGATTTTTAACCTCAACAGTAGCTGAGCACATGTAGAAGCACAGTTTATTTGAAGATTTTCATTGAGGATTTAGAGTGTATCGCAGTGTAGTGCTAAGTTACAAAACATCTTATGGCCTCTGGTGATGGACTCACCTTTGTGTTTATCCTGTTAGATAAACTCTGTACTGCAGTGGTTTGAATCGTATCTTACACATTACATTGTGTTCATGTAAACAGGGAGTCTTCTTCATATGTAAAAGGTTGTCATGGAGTTCCACAGGGTTCTGTGCTAGGACGAGTATTTTTTACAGTATACATGCTACATTTAGGCAATATTATTAGAACCAGAAGCAGATGACATAAGTAAAACAATTAAACTACAAAAATATATACAAAGACCCTTTTTGCATATAGGTATATGGCCAGCAGGCACCAGTATATGTATATGAAGACCGTGATGGATCTTGGAGACTTTTTACCAGGATATACAAACATATATCGTATTTTCCACACTATAAGGCGCACTTAAAATCCTTGAATTTTTCTCAAAAATTTACAGTGTGCCTTATAATCCGGTGTGCATTATGTATGAATACTTGTTGTGCTTATTTACTTTGAACTGATTTTATGTGGTACATATATATAAATCAGTCAAAAAATGCTTTAGTATGACTTTGGTAAGCTAGGAAGCCGCGCCGCTTGATGGCTTGGAGCATTACGGCTGCTGTAGTCAGGAGCCTCGCGGAGTAATCTGGGTCTAAAACGCCGTTACTTCATATCGCAAAGTCAAACGAACACTGCAGCAGCACTGAGAGTTAAAAACTGTCTAAATTCTTTCATCTTCAATAAAATGATCAGTGTTGCTGCTCTACCAGGTGTAACAATTAAGTTTAACATCCAGGCATCCATGAAAACAGAATTTATTACATTTAACAGAGTTAGAAGTTAGCAGGAAGTTAGCTCGCTAGCTTCCACCTAAACATGATATAGCATGTTCTGACTGAGAGACTTCTGAAAACATTCAAATGTACAGCTCTGCTATCACTTCCAACATAAATGAAGACAGAAAACTAAACAGCAGTGACGTTTGTAGGGTTACTGAAGTTTGGCTAGCTGCTATATAATGATGTGCTACATGGTGGCTAGCTACACAGCTATGTTAGCATAATATAAACAGTGAAGCTGGAGGATGAACGCTAACACTTTTCCACTCGATAAAAGTTAACGTGAGGGTTCCCGATGGTTAGAGACAAATACAGTCGCATGGCAGGATGCTGTAAACGGACCAAACTTCAGTCAGGAGAACAACTGAGATAATCCATCCACAATATGAGGTTAGTCATTAATATACTGCAACAACACGGGAATAGAGCAGCTGCCAGAGAGGTACAGAAGTGGAGGAAGCAAGAAGAACGAGTTCAGTTCAGTTGACTTATCTGTTTTGTTTCGCTTAGCGCCTTATGGTCCAAAAAAAATACAGTATGTAGGTTTGCTTACTTAGAAAAAAAGAATAATGTAAAATCGAACCTTTAGTTGGATCTTACTAAAGCTTCTTACAGACTGCAGTGTGTAAACTTTCTTTGAACGTTGTGCCTGAAAAGTGTTCGGTCAGTGCAAACTGCAAAGATGTTTTTAGAGCTCATCTTTAAAGTAAAGTCAGGTGTGTCAGTCCTTTGATTGATACGTGTGCACACACAGACAGACAGGCTCCTGCTAATATGAGCAACCGAACTGCACATTAGAGTCACTGAACTAGCATTAATCAGCCCACCTGTGCTGGCACGCTGCACCTGTACAGTCTACTACGAACACTTAAATGATGCAACCACACTGGCATTAGGTAAAGAATTTATTATAAAATGTATTACACTATAAAGTGTCAGCAGTACTAAGAACATGGCATTCCAGGACATGCTAAGGATGTAACATAAATAGCAACAGAAAGATTTGTGCAATGCGGCGATTATTCTCCAAGGAGGAAAAGTCACCCGACAGTAAAACCGAGTCGGTCCCTCCTCATCGACAGAAACATCTCAACCTCAGCAGAAGCTTCCAGGGAGAAGAAACCGAACAGACAAACTCATCATAGTGATTCTCAGTTTTTACAAAACGATCCTCTGAAACACAGAAGAGTCTCTTCCCTTTCCAAACGCCACCTCTCAGCTCGTGTACTGTACAAGGCAGAAAGAGGAATGAACGAGTGTGTTTGAGGCACACAACATTGGCAATGATTATACACAACTCCGACAACAGCTTCAATAAAAAACAGAAAACTCAAATCGCGTTTCAGATCAGTTTGGGACATTTCCTTTCCTCGTGTTCCTGCGCACATGTTGGCGTCTTTGATTCATTTTTATTGTCACTATGTTTAGGAAAGATGTGCAGTACATTCATTTTTGCCTCAGCAAAAAACAAACAGCTTAACAAAAAGCTTTGAGTATTTACATCACAGCTAACAGTTTGCTGTGTTGATTGGCGAGAAGAAAGTTTAAATCTGTGAACAGATGGTAACACTGGAGGAAGAGAAGCTGACAGCAAATACTGCACTCTGGCACGGAGCTCGTCTTTACACAGCGCGTCCTGAAAAAGTCCTTTACATCCGTCAAATGTAACTTCAGGAGTGAAACCGTCCGACGCACACGTGCGCTGAAAAACAAGCTGTTTTCTTCTTCAGGTTCAGAGTGAGGGGCACAAACGTTACAAAACACCAGCTCGCACAAAGTGAAAATGCTTTTCTCTGACATTTCTGTCATCAGCAGCCTTTGGCCTTTTTCAGCTAACAATACTAACATCACGCCGCCGCTTCCCTGTGCTTGTGCTGACCGCGGCCGGGCTGCGGCTTCATGCTTCACAAAGACAAACTGAAAGAAGGCATGAAGCCACGCGCGGCCCGCCGACAACGAAGCTCAAATTTAGCTTGACAGAGGTGGCGTGGATGCCACTGTGCAAAACTCTGACCGCGGACGGCAGCTTGATTAATGACGCCCCTGCGCCGGCGATAACGCTTTAAAAACCTGATGAGGAGGCATCGAAGAGGCGCGGCGTCAGCGTCTACTGTAACCGCTGCTCGTTTAAGAGAAGTACAAAAGTACAGAAACCAACCCAATTATAAAAAAAATCACCTTTCTGATTAGAATTTAGCGTTTTAGTGAAACTTTCTATTCAAAGTACTCAGCGTGAGGGCGTCCTCAGCCCACCCTGTGATGGGTTAAACATTTACTTTGCAGCTTGTTACACTTTAGAAAGGTCAACATGAACCCAATACCACACAGTCCTTTAGAAAACCCTCCTTTTCCTGTAAAAATGGCTACGCTTCCCTTTGTGTGAATGAAAGATGATGTTTACAGAAACACTGATGTTTACAGGTCCCAAAGTTTCCCTGGAGTTTTCAGGAAAAGGAATCGCAGATATTAAAATGCGAGTACAAAGCAGAACGTTCTGTTTCTAAGGTTTTGGCTCCGGGGTGTCTCCATGACACCACAGAGACGGGATATACCTAATATCTTAGGCACTGAAGCCCCGCCCACCTGCTATTCTGACCTACTTTTAGAGAGGGGCAGCCAATCCGAGGAAGGCTAGCTTAAAGAGAAAGGGGCAAAAACAGCTTGTTTTAGGCCGAGCGGCTGCACTAAGGCCCAGCAACAGATAAATGCGCATTAGTTTGCACTGTGGATCATGCAAAGCTGCTCTAATACACCAGACTGCTGTTACTAAGTAAGCTGCTCTGGATTGGCAAAAAAAAGTGAAAAGTTCTCTTGAATATGCAAATGACATTTACATTGACATGGTTTGATATGATGTGCACTCATAAATCTGTTTATCTGATACAAGTCGATGTTTAACTTGAGCACAATTCTGAAGCTCTGGGGAGATCACAGCTGCACACGTGCCAGAGGTCTGAACAGCGATCTGAAAACAGCAGCTGTGATGGTGAAGGTGAGGTTTGACTTAGACTGTCTGAGTCCAGCAGACTTTAAAGTCCAACTGGAGACCAAAACTGTAATAAGACAGAGTTTATTCAAAGACATTCACGGGAAGTTCTGGGACCTGTAAAGGTTTCAGCTGTTGGATGGAAGAATGCAGAAATCTGAACTGAGGATTAGCAGGAACATCAACAAACACACCAATCAAACATGAAGGAAATGGTTCCACCCACTGCTGACACGTGTCGTCTCCACACATCTGTGTGCGTTTGCTTTTGTGAAAAGTGAAACAGCACGAGACCAGGTCTCCTTTATTTTTATACAACATGGTCTTCTTCGTGTTAGTGACAGCCGCCAGATAAATAGACGTGTTAGAAACTCATTTTACTTTTATATCAACAAGGCACAGTTCTCCAAACATCTGGAAAAGACTTCTGCTTTGTACCAATGAGACTGGCTGTGCTCTTCAGGGAGGTAGAAGGCCACCAAGGCACTCTGAAAGAAATGCTGTAAATGTATTAAACGCTAAGCTGAACGACCAAATTTCACATCAGTAAACCAGAAGCGAGGAGGGAGCTGATATTAGATGTAAGCGATGGATGGAGCGAGCAACACGACACACACTCAGCCCTCGGGTTCGAGCCACACGTGCAGCTGCCAACTTTCTGACCGCACGTGGAGATTAGAAAACGGCGCTGTTCCTTGGAGTGAGACTGGAGTGTGCGTGACAGCAGGAGGGACGTTAGGAAGCAGCAAACAACAAGATAGAAAGAGAAGAAAAACACAGAATTCCTCTTTGGAGCTCGGAGCGTTCGGTTCTTTCACGACATTCGTAGCGGGAGGAAAGCTCGGCTGTACAGGTGTGGAGAGCACAAACACAACATCTGGTTTGCACGGCAACAAAACGGAGCGATTAAAGTGTGAGCAGCTGGACCGGAAAGATTGCACGAGTCCGTCGTGTCAGAGCGACCTCCTGACGTCTGGCGGGGAACAGCGAGCCCTCAGCGGGAAATGACGGAGCTGATGGAGTTGTACGATGTGCCGCCGTTGCAGGTTGGCGGGTAGCCGTTGGCGGCTCCTCCCAGCGCCTCCGTGTTAACCTTAAACACGGGCGACGCTTTGAGCAGGAAGTCCGCGGCGTCGCGCCGGCCGAGCTCCCTCAGCTTCGCCATCAGTACGCCGACCCTGCTGCCCGCTCGCCCGCTCCACTCCTGCAGCAGAGCCGCCGTCGGGCTGGGCTGCAGCGCGGCCTGCTGGGAGTCCGAGTCCAAGTCCAGCTCAGAGGTGCCGTTTGGAGTCCCGTTGCTGTATTTGGCCACCAATTCAGTGAGGCCCAGGTTCATGGCCAGCAGGCACCAGTCTTTCCCCATGGCGTCTGGAGGGTCCAGCATGCGGCACAGCTTCCGGCGAGCCAGCAGCGGCACGTCCGATATGTGGACGTCCGTTCCCAGAATCCCCTGCTGGTAGATTTCAGCGCAGCCGAACGCCAGGATGCTGCTGAAGCTCTCCCGATAGCCGCCCATGGTGTTGGTGAGCGAGGTCTCTCGCTGGACTTGAGCCCGGAAGAAGTCTTTGGGTTGGTAGACCATGATGGGGGCGTGGTGTTCCCGCAGCTGCTGAGGGCTCAGGTAGTATTTGGCGGTGAGCTGTCCGGGCAGCGTGGAGGCCAGCAGGTTCTCTGTTATACTGCAGAGGGTGTCCAGCAGGGTGTAGCACTTGGCCCGCTCAGAATCATGTCCACGGACCTGAATCTCCACACCCTGCCCGTGGTTGACCAGGAGGATCATGGCCTCCACTCCTGCCTGGCTCACTTTGGCGCCGTTGGTCCACAGGTGAATATCTCCATCGTTGTCGTCGGCGCCGTCCTCCTCGGGCTTCTGCTGGTGGCTCCAGCGACACAGGTTCACCTGCAGCTTGTGGAAGAGGCCGCAAGGGAAGGGAGTGAGGTGCTCGGCCGGGACGATTCGGACGCCTCCGTAGAGCAGCGAATCCTCCTCCTCCTCTTCGGTCCAGGACCGGTGGAGGCCGTTTGTCTTGATGAGCGCGGGAACATCCACCATGGTGGGGTTGGTGACGTCCCGGGCGCAGACGTCCATGGCATCCAGGATCTGCAGCAGCTCGTCCACGTCGCTCTCAGGCGCCAGGGCCTGCACCTCCTCCAGCCTGTAGCGCCCCCTGTAGTGGTGGATGGCTTTGGGCGTCTCCACGGAGAGCAGCTTGCCGAGGATGCTGCTGCAGAGCCATCGAGGCTCCAGCAGGACGACGTCCTGCACAGTCTCACTCTGCATGATGTTGATCTGTGGAGGAGACGAGGGAGAAATGTGAGCGCGTGGACGTTTATCAGAAAAATTAATGTCATGAGACAAAGACAGAATACAGAAAGAAGCTAATAAATATTTAAGGAACAACATTAAATGGAACTTTTGCTTTATCTGTGAAAAACATGCAAATAAATAAATAAAGTTTTGGTTCCTCATTCAGCTTCCTGAGCAGAGGCACAGAAACAGAACACAGTGTTCCTGCTGCTGTTCTCACAGATGAAAACCATCTGGTTTGGTTTATTCAGGAGCCTGCAGTGCCCCCTGCTGGCACTCAGGAGTAAAACACTGACTCCTTTTTCCTGCTCCTGGTCAAACACTCACCTCCCCCATGCTGTGGAGCTGCAGGGCCAGCGTGCGCAGGTGATCCTGGCTCACCAGCGGGTTGATGTGCTCCTGCACGTCACTGACAAACTGCTGCCACGACATCAGCTGGTTGGGTCCGCTGAGCTTCCTCCAGGTCGGCAGAACGGCCAACAGACGCTCCGACAGCAGCGTCATCGGACTGCACCTCTGCAGAGACGGAGAAGGAAGCGGCGACAATAAACGACCACGCTGTGTTTGTTCAGGTATGAGGACATTTAGAATAAAGAGGACGGCGAGTGAGAGTCTGCAGAGCTCACGGAGACGACGCTGGCTCGAAGCTCCTGCAGGTGACTCCTCAGCAGCTTCATGTCTTTAGAGTTTGAGGCTCCAGCGTCCATCACAAACAGTTTGTCACTGATCTGCAGGTCGTTCCCAAACCTGGACCGAAAACCAAAAACACCAAACTTTGTAACAAATCACTGAAATCTGTGTGATTAATACGTCTAATTTATTCTCTGCAGGGATTCTTTGAGGTCGCATCGACTGTCTTGACAAAAAGCCGCTCGCTTTTTTACTCATCAACATAATCTCCACTGACTGATGGCTCTTTAACTTTTTCAAGCATAAACATCAAAGCAACATTAAAAGATTCTCAAGCTCTCCTCTCTCTAGATCTGGTTTTACAAAACATTAGCTCTGCTGTGTTAGCGGTGAAACTGCTGAATTTGCTATCTGCTGTCTGATCAGTAAGGCTGACACGTACGCTCGCTGTGACCGGATCATGTGACTGACGTGATTTAAGCTGGCACCACTCGGTGCAGTATGGAGAGGAGGTGCTCTTCACCTGTTCCTGACTTCCTTCAGCAGCGCCCTCTCTTTGTCGTAGCTGAACTCTCCGGAGAACGCTCTGGGAACGTCGGCGAGGTCGGCGTGCGTCGCCACCAGGACGACCGCGAGAGGCTGCTGGATCCGACCACCGAAAGCTGAAGAAAAGTTAAGATTGTGAACCGTCACAGTAGACAGCTTATCATGGTCAGGTTGTGTAACTGTCTGGCTGCTGCAACAGCAAATGTAGTTCCCACAGCCTCGCACGAAACTGTTTAAATGAAGCTTCAAAAAGGCCAAAACTACTCAGGAAACAAAGACTTTCAAACCTGCCGACTCTCTATCGTTGCAGCTTCTACTTCCTGTCTGCAGATCTGCTCCTAACCTCAAACATATCGATGTTTTTAAGAAAAAGATTAAAGTCGACCATCCACCGACCGCACGAAGGCAGTAGATGGTTGGTCTGCTTACAGATGCTTTCCTGCGGCAGGGTGAGGGCCTTCAGCAGGTTCAGCCAGTAGGTGATGTGGCCCAGCTGGGTCTCGTACGGCTCCTCCAGGCTGAACAGGACCACGTGGATCGCTGTGACATCGTTGGCCGCAAAATAATCGTAGGTGCAGTAGTAGACCGGGTTTCCAGAAAACTCCCACACGCTGAAATCTCCCACGCCTACAGAGAGGGAGCCGAGTGAGCTTTGCTTGAATTTCACACACAGGTTTAACCGTGGACGTCCTCCGCGGGGATCCTCGCGGCTCTCACCGTGGATGTTGGCGTGCTGGATGTCGATGGCCTTGGTGGCCTGTTCGTCAGCCGCAGACAGAGCGCTGTGCACGGGGGAGAAGACCTCCAGCACGCCTTTGGTCAGGCTGGGCTCAAACATCATGCTGCGACTCCTCACGCTCACGTTCTCACAGCCGGGGTACAGGTTGGAAATGCTCACCGACACTGAACACAGACATGGAGGAGAAACCATGACAACCACCGGGACTACTTTCAGTTAATGCAGAATTTTTACTGATTTTTATTTAGCAGGGACACACAGGAGAAGCAGAGAACCTGCAGCACTATGTTGCTGTTAGATCAGGGAATAAATCCTGACTCCACAGTTTGAGCGGTGATGGTGTTTAAAGACACAGCGGCTGGTTTCTGCTCTCAGAGGTTGTTGTTCTGATCTCTGCTGTACTTCAGCGCGCGATCGACTGTGACTAACGCTCAAAGTATTTCAGATTAAGTGCAGATGTCTCTCTCTGCTGCAGCAAACACATCTGCATCATCTTTACCAAATAACCGCCGCTTGCAAACACAGGGGGGCGCCATTTCCCTGCTCATGAATCCACTCTGCAGGGACAGTTTGGATTTTCGGGACCACACCTACAGCTTGTTTTTGAGGTCTTAATCACAGTAAAATGACATCCTGGTCTTTGGGTGATCACAGATCAGTGTGACATCATCGCTGGCGTAAAGAGCTGGAGGAGAGAAGATGTTTGAGACGGACGATAAATCGGGGAAAAGGCCAGACGCACGATGGTTTTTCACAGCACAGCGAAGGACAAGTCAGAAACTCAGGCACATCTGGACACATCCACAAAACAGATGTTTATTTCATCCGAATGTTTTCATTTCTGATGGGATTTTATACTTCAATAAAGAGATTGTAAAGTATTAGTGGCTGCAAATCTTTTAATTCCAGTCGTTGGGAGGCCAAAACCTTTGTTAGATGTGCATTTTGTGAAAAACCCGTGTGTGTGTGTGTGTGTGTGTGTGTGTGTGTGTGTGTGTGTGTGACGTTTTCCTCTCTGCACTAACATAAAAGCTGCCTCCGCCGTTTCACAGTCGGCTGTCACGGCTTCAGTTTGAACATGCAAGCGTCTGCTCGGCACTGCAGACGACGATGATGAAGACTTTATCCTCCACCAACTGGCAACTGCAGAAAACAATGAACCCATCTCGTCTTCTCTCATCCTAAACGTGAGGAAAATGTTCTCACGTCCTGGTTTTTGTGATCGGTGTAAAATGAGTGAAATCCTTAAAGCCAACAGGTTCCGCTCATTTTCTCGACGTGGAGAGAAAAAGCTGTTTTCATGCCGTTTAACGTCGGGCGGTTCAGAGTTCAGTGAAGCGAAGCTGCTCACGTCTTCTCTCGCTAACAGGCCTAAAAAGAGCGCCGCTTTTACCGAGGAGCACCTTTCACGACGAGGCCTCTCGTTAATGGAGCTCCGCGACATTTCAAAGTTCGCTACAAATAAGGAAATAAAAGAATATATCAGCGCACGCCGAGGCTGAAAGCCACAAAATCAATATGCAGCGTTCAGCGGTCTCGGGAGGCGACGCTAAAATATCGACACTTGTGTTTCTTTGTCTTTGGCTGGATTCACGTCACGTATCGCTGCAGAAACAACAAACGGTCGATACGGACCGGCGCTGACTCTTTGAGACGCCGGCAGCCTCACAGATGGAGGAGTCTGCTCACGCACCTGACCGTTATCAGCCCGGGCGTCACGCAATGGCTGCAAGCGGCGCATAACAGAGCAGCTAAAGGGGAGAGGGGGTGGAGAGGAGGGCAGACACTGAACACGTCGTCACTGCACTTTCCTGAAAACCACGAACACCTCACAGACCTCAAGATATCCGAGCCTCAGAGCAGCACCTGAACTGTTTCCCTCAGCAGACAGTTGTTCCATTTGTGCTCATCTATCACTTAATCCAGAGGATTATTATCAATTTCACCCTGTGAGATTCAAACTGCATCTCAGTACGAGACTGTGAGGGCTCACGTTCATGCTCACATCAGAGCAGCAACAACAGCTGCGTCTACAACGTGGATAAAACGAGACATTTAATAAAATGACTCACGCTGAAGTTTTCTGAGACAGATGTGCGAGGGATTAACTGCACTCCTCACAAATAAACGAAGGAGTCTCTGTGTGTCTTTCTTTGCTTTTCCCAAACAACATTCGCATGTGTAGCCGAAGGGTGATTGGAGGGGGTGGAGCCTTTCAGAGCTGTCACCAGGTGACACACACCTGTCTGTACCTGCACAAACTCAGGATCTTCTTGCTGTGAGGGGGCGGTGCTAACCGCTGCGGCAGTGAAAGCATTAATGCCGAGCTGCTGACGACGCGACTCCACCTGTCTGTCACCTACCGGGAGGTTTGGAGTTGACGGGCGAGTTGGGGTGCCGGGCCGCGTTGGTCATGCGCGTCCTCCTCCTCCTGAAGAAGCTGCGCAGGATGCCGCACTTCAGAGACTCCAGCAGCGTGCTCTTCCCGGCTCCCGAGTGTCCGAAGAGCTTGAGTTTGATCCGGGGCTGGACCGTCTGAGTGGGCCGCAGCTGCTGGATGTAGCTCAGCTTGTGGTTGTCCTGAACCAAAAACACACCACAGAAGAAGACATCGACAGCTCAGGTCACAGACACCTGTACACGACTCCCACAAGGCCCCAAAAATCACATGACACATTTCAACTAATCAGATTTTGTGCTGCTGCACATTATGTCAGCTTCAAACTGCAGAAAAGCTTATTTAAAAATACACATCAGCGTATTGTGTTGAAGAGATATCAGCTGATGTGGAACCAGAGCTGGGCTGTACTTTAGCTCAACGCCACAGGCAGCAGTGTCAGCTCCATCCAACAAATTCAATTCATTCAGTGTTATTTACACAGCGCCAAATCACAACAACAGTCGCCTCAAGGTGCTTTAAATTGTAAGGTTGACCCTACAATGATACAGAGAAAAACCCAACAGTCATATGACCCCCTATGAGCAGCACTTTGGCGACAGTGGGAAGGAAAAACTCCCTTTGAACAGGAAGAAACCTCCAGCAGAACCAGGCTCAGGGAGGGGCGGGGCCATCTGCTGTGATTGGTTGGGGAGAGCGAATCAAAATCACTAAATGCTTTTATTTTGGTGGATGAACAGGAGAGTTCCTGTGCCTCAAACAAAACGTTCCATATCTTATGTGTCTATAAATACTTCAGTTATAAAACATTTAAATGTGACAGCATTAAAACGCCGTGGCTGTGAGCGGCGTTACAGGAGACGCTTTCTTCCAAACATCATCGATTCTTCGGGCTACGAGGACGGTTTTTAAAACTGCTCTTAATGTTTTTGTAAAAATGAAACAGTGACTCAGCCGCAGGAAACATTTACAACAAAAGCCAGCTGCTTGCTCACGCCGCCGTAGATCTGACAGCTCGATGGAGCCGTTTAAGACGTTTCTCTAACCATCCAATGAGTCACGCATCAGAAGTGGCCCCAAACGCTGCGAGCGGATGCGTGGGATGTGAACGCGCTCCTAATCCCACCTGGGTTATGCTAACGTGTCAAAAAATAATTCATTTCCAATTTCAAAACGTGTGATTCACAGAATCCGGCTTTAAAACGAACGAGTTCTCGTTTCAAGCCGGGTTTCTGCCCCTCTTGGTTCTCGACAAGTCGGCCTTTTCAAACGTGCCAAAGTGTCTGAGATTAGCCCAGCATATGCAGAGGGCGGCTGTTTTCACAGCTGCTGCTTCATGTTTTCACCGATTCTCAGCAGGTTTTCTAGAAAAAAAGAGACGTCGGCGTCACGTAGCTTTAGACGAGGAGTCTGAGCGTGTCCTGGTAGCTGTGACCGGGAACACCGGACGCACACACGCCGCTGTGGAGGGTGAAGCTGATCGTCATGGAGATGAAAGGTTTGGCTTTCACCGAGCGTTCGTCCTCTCACCTGCACGTGTCGAGCAAACTGCGGCCCAAAGTCTAAAAACGGCGGATCGCTAAAATCTAACACCTCCCGTCTTCCCGAGACGTCTCTCTCCACACCTCTGCACCGAAATAGACCAAGTGTGACGACTGTGAAGCCCGACTGTGCCTCATCACCCCCATCATCATCATCATCATCTGCACTTCCTAAACCGCGTTCACAGCATCACATCATTTATTTTTATAGCCTCATTCTTCAAACAAGCTCAGCTGACACAACTTGGTTTAACACATCAGTCCAACTCGAGGCTTTTGAGCCTTTTTCTTCCTCTTTACCTTTTTAAGCTTTCCCAGCAGCGACACGACGTGCTCGTGATGTTCGGCCGAAGCCAAATCCTCCGCCGTCTTTCCATCCTGCAGGAGGAAAACAAAAAAAGTCAGGTCTTTAGTAAACATCACATCTCCTCTGGCTCCTCCTCAGCTCCACTGAGGACATTCGTAGCTCGAGCACAAAAAAGAGCTTCCAGACACGTCTGTAAATAACTTCCTGTTAAACCAGTTCAGCAGACGCTGCTTTTACTTTAACTGTTTCCCCCAAACTTACATCACGTGTTCAACCAGTTTAGATCAGAACCAGCAGATTAGATACACAAATCATTTATATTTGTATATTTATTTACTTGTTCATCCATAACAGGAAATTCAGCAGATATTTTGGTTTGATCGACGCTGACGTCTGCTGTTAGTGATTTATTAGTCAGCTGTTTCCATTTAATGGATGTTCTCCAAAAACATCGACGTAAATCAGATCGATGCGCCTGAAGTGACCTTTATTTGTTATGACAGTTATTCCTCATCACGCAGCGTCGTCTCTCAGCTGATGTCAGTGGATTAATTACAGCTGCGCACACACACACACACGCACACGCACACACACACGCACACATGTGTTACTTCCCCTCTCCGCTCCAGCGCTCCGACACAAACGCCACATTCCCGACAGCGTTCATGTATCTGGCACTACCATCTGTCACTGTCCGGCTCGGCTGACGCTCCGCTGGGAAAACCTGCACGGACGCCTGAAACGCCCACAGAGCGCCGCCGCCTCCTCCCAAACAGCTCGTCTGTGATGAAGAGGAAGATCGACACAGCGTGCTCACTGTTCGACTGGAAAGCTTTAATAAAATCATTTCTCCTTCCTTTCACGAGCATGACTCGTGTGACGATCGGACTTCGACATCGTCGACCTCCCGAGCCGACTGGATTGGGTAAATGAAGTCTGAGCATTTAGACGCGTGGACGCTCTCGCGGTGCTCGCCTCACACAGATGGCTGAGTGTCACGATTATTACTACTGATGCCTGGCAGTGACAGATGAACGGCTGGCGTTATGTGAGGAATATTAGATCATCCACAGTATTTCCAGCCCAGACTAAATATCTGCTGAAACGGAAGCTCGGGAACGAGGAGTAACGGTGAAATCGCAGAGGCTGGAATGATTTGGAAGAATATTTCAGCCTCCACAGAAAAACCAGGCAGAGATCACAGAGGCACCGTGGAAGGTTGTCCTCCCTGACACTGAATTATACATCCCAGTGTGCGCTCCACATGAAACATGCACAGCACATCAGCTGCCATACAATATTAACATCCCGGGAAGGCAGAGAGGGAAAAAGCTCAGCGCGGATCGTCTGCTGCTGGAACCAGATCAATTCAATGGAATTCATGAAAGAAAGAACATAATGCATCAGGACTCGAGCAGAATTAGATTTGAGGCTCTGAGACGAGTTTCAATGACGGACAAAAACACGTTACTTCTGATATCGGCGGAGAACGCTGGAAACATCTGGAAATCATATCTGAACAGGCTGAAAACATCTGCACAATAACAACTGAGGTCATGTTGTGAGCTCTGGCAGGAGAAGCAGGGAGGCGCCCGTGATGGAGGCTGACGCGCCGACCCTGACGTGCGCTCCAGGTTTGCTGAAGGTCTCTTTCGGTCTTTGGCTGCTTCTTCGCTCACTGTGAGTCCAGTTCTTGTACCGAACATTTGACACGAGTGTTTTTGTTTGTTAGAGACTTCAAACGATCAACATTAACATTCACATAAATGAAATTTTAGCTCGTGACATAACTCTTTCAATTCCGTTTGATTTTATAAAATCATGATAACAGTTCTTCATAAAACCACTTGGATCCTGGACGCGGCTCGGATGAAGTCATCTCCTGGCCTTCGGCGTGGAGAAGCATGAGCTCAGAGCGCTGAGCTTTGAACGAGAAATAAAAATCCTTTCGGATCTAAAACGATTGGACATGAACTCCCACTTATCCGTGAAGTCAAACCCACTCAGGGCTGAATGTGGAACCATTTGATCCCGAGCGCTTGGATAAAAGCTCTCAGCCCGCGGCTGCTGAAGCCTTTAACGCCTCACCTGCCGCAGACTCGGCACAAACGTCTCTGTGCAGTCACCAAATCCACGCTTGAATCCACTCGTCTTAAATATCTCATCTGCACAACAGCGAGGCCGTTTCTCCTGCTCGCTTTCTTCTGCCTTGCGCAGCAAACACAGTGACAAACAGGAGTCTTGCTGCACAATCTCCTGAACAAAGCTAAGCGCTCGTAACGACCCCACAGATGTAAACTACAGGAAACGTCTTTGGAAATGAAACATTCTTGAAGTTGTGCTCACAGTTTTTTACTTCTTGGACTTTCAAAGAGAAATTTTAAAGCCCCCAAACATGTTAATAACTAATGTTTAAAATCCTCCGCAGACTTTTCATTTGATTTAATGGTGCAGCTGTAAAAAACTGCCAGCTGGGATTTAAATATGCTGATAAGAGTTTAAGAGCTCAAAGCGACAGACTGTGAGGGAAGTGGATGAGACACTGCAAGGAAGCTAATCAGGGTTCAAGAGGTCGAGAGAACTTCAGTAACATGAAGAAAGAAGAAACATGGAGAAGGTTTCGCCTTGAAAACCTCTGAGAGGACGAGATTATTAAAAAACAAACAGGTGGTGCAGCTGAGCCGGGCGGAGACGAGGGCGGAGCTAAGGGAACGATGCCAGAAGAATTTCCCAGTTTTACTGAGGATTCATGAGCGGCGCCTTCGTCTGCAGCCCGAGCAGAAAATGAACAATCGCCACGCAAACGATATCTGAACAAGCACGGGAGCGACGTTTCAATTTACATACTATATGAGGCGTGTCGGCGTGGACCACGCCCCCACCATACTCCAGTCACAGATCGCAGCAGCTTCACGTGTGAACACATCCTACAGGCTGCACTGGGTTTGTCAGAGTCTCATCACGATGATGAGGAGGTGCTGCTGCACCCGCCCGAGCGGTAAAACAGAGAGGTGCCTTACGTTGGTGACGGCGTCGATGTTCGCTCCGGCCAGGCAGAGATGGCGGACGACCTCGAGGCTCCCGTTGTTCGCCGCCAGGTGGAGCGGAGTTCTGCCGGACTGTGACGCACAGAGGAGAGAGAAAGCAGCTTTCAGCACACACAGCGCCGGACACGGTGAAAGTCACGCACACAATCATTCATGTTCGCTTTGACACTCACAGGTTATTCTTAATAACTGAGGCTGCTGAGCAGAAATGCTCGAGTAAGGATTCCTGAAAACGCCAAAACCTTCTGAGCGTGCTCAGTTTAAATGCTGAGGCAGAAGCTTTTTAAGAAGCTCACGTTCAGTTCTTTTCAATAAATCAATAAATAATCTCTGCGTGATGTCACACAGAGCAGATATCTGATGGTTTTCTCAGGTACATATCTCTCTATGAGAAGCCCCACCCACTTCCTGTTAATGAGGAGCAGCCAATCAGAAGAAAGCTGGCAAAAATAAAACGTGGCCCTCTTTAAGCTGCTGTCACTGTAACACAAATGTGGAGGAAAAAGAGTGACACAAACACTGAAATCAACATTTATCACATTTTCTAAACAAACACTGAACGGCGTTCCCCCTCTTGCCTCGCGCTAACTCGGCCTAATTAAGCGCACGGTCGTGCTTCGGCGGGCTGATCGGCTGCTCGCTGTTCCCGCTGCGGTCGCTCGGCCTGAAGAATAAAACTGCTGATTAGAGCAGGAACACAGTGCCCTGAAAACAACGCTAATTACTGTAAACACCATATAATTGCCATCAATTTCATACCACAATATCTCATAAATCCAGAGCAGTTCGATGTTGATGTTACAGTAAAAGCTTTGGGATTTAATCAGAGCTCAGTGACGGAGGCGTTTCAATCCATTCTCCTTTGCAGCAGTTTGGAAGAACTAAGAACATCCACCCTGTTTTTGTGATGCTGCAAACTGAGCTGGAGACGGTTTCAATCCCACCCTCTTATTTCTCTGCTCGGTGTCTGCAGCTGACAGCAAAGACCGACCCAGAGTCAGCAGCCTGTGATTCGCTGCTTCACACGAGCTTAAAAGAAACGAGCTCCAGCTGAGAATAATGCATGAACCACGACGACTCTGGCAGCGCCGTCTGCTCCCGATGCACATCGCCTCCCTGTGCGACGCTGAAAACACGTTTCTGCAGAAAAAGCCGAGAAAAGCTTCCCCGTCGCAGAATCTATTTAAATGTATGGTGTCAAAATAGAAAGTAGAAGCAGCGCAGACAGAAACATGCGGGAGGCGAGAGGACGGGAGCTTCAGAGGTGTGTGAGGAGGGCAGGAGATATCAGAAGAAAGACGATTTTAAAGTATGTCAGCAGAAAACAGCACGTACCTCTGTAAACCCTGCACTGCGTTATATTCTACTTCCTGTGTTTTTATCAATGCTCCACCTGTGATTAGGCCTCATTTAGCTCAGCTGCAAAACAAAGATCTAAAACACTCATTTAAACTCGTCTTATTTTTCTTCAGCTACATTTGCTCTGCAGCAGCTCTCAGGTCAAACTATTCTAACTCCTTTACCTGTGAGAGAGTTTCCTCTCATTGGCCGTTCCTCACAAACCGAACAGCAGGTGGGCGGAGCTTATTTCTGGGTGCTCACACAAGTGAGGCGACCATATTAGTCTGTGAGAGCAGGGATTACTGGCACAGACACCTCATCATCTGAAACTGTGGTCAATGTGGAGCAGGTCTGACTCACAGCTGAGCTGATGAGGTTTGATTTAAAGGAGTCTTCTTCGTGAGGAAGATTACTTCATGGATCTCACTTCCTGCAGAGCGTCAAGCTGAGTGTGGTTCGGTTAGCTGTCGTTTACTTCTGCTCTTCTTGTGCTTCTAAGACTCCGGTGACAGTAATGCAAAACGCTCTGCAGCCCATCTGCAGCACGATCCGCAGGGCGAAGGCTGCAGCGCCGAGGCTGCTAGCTCAATCACTCAGGTTGGTCACGCAGAGCGTGTTTTATAAGACAGAGACACGTTCGGCCTGACTCATCAAGGTGCTGTAACACATCACATAACACCGGCATCGCTGAGCTGGCGCTGAAGTAGATGTGCTTGAAGATTATGTAAGAGGAGAGTAAGAACAGAAAGCGTATTCATGTTAACGGCATCGGGACGACAAATAAAAACCCCCACACGCTAACATCAGTGTCTGAATATGAGGGCAGGGGGCGGAGCGCAGAGTTAGGAGGAGGTCCTTCACCTCCACCTTCGCTCTCAGGAGGACAGCTGTGTCTGAAAACTATGTGAAACCACCAGTCCTCTCAGCGCGGCCTGGGAACGCCTCAGGGAGCGTATCCGGGCCGTCTGGGGGGGAAATGCTTGCACTCACCTTGTTGGGGAGGTCGAGGCTGGCCTTAGCATTGCAGATCGCCATGACGACGGGCAGGTTTCCATCCTTGCAGGCGATGTGGAGCGGCGTGTTTCCGTGGCGGTCCTGCTGATCCACTTGGCAGCGGTGTCTGAGGAGGCAGCGGACCACCTCCACCTGACAGCGACGCACAGCCAGGTGGAGAGCTGTGTGTCCTTCCTGGAGACACAAACACAGACGGGTCAGTGTCTGTGACCTGCACAGGGGGTGAGACCTGTGTGCTGTGAGACCTGTTAGTCAACCCTCGCACAAAAACACGTAAAAGTAAAATGTGCCAAAATAAATCAGGCTGAGCTCTGGTCACCTTGTCGGTGGTTTCCAGCTCGGCTCCGTGCTCCACCAGGCACTCCACGATGTCCACGAAGCCGCGGGCAGAGGCCGTCAGCAGCGGGCTCTCCCCCTCGCGGTTCTTGGCGTCCACGTGGCAGCCCGCCTGGCACAGAGCTCGGGCTACCGGAGAGTAGCCGTGCCAGGCGGCGCAGTGCAGCGGCGTCTCCTGCTCCTGCAGACAGAAACGTGGAACGCAAAGATAAAACCCCGCGGCCCTCGAACAACCCCTCGGTTATTATTCCGATGCCGTCGCTGCACTCGCTCACCCTGTCCGTCAGGTCCGGGTTAGCTCGGATGCTGCACAGGTAGCTCACCACATCCACGTTGCCATAGCGAGCAGCCACGTGTAGCGCCGTCTCGCCGGACTGGAGGTGACCAACAGCCAATATGTTAATAACAAAGCAGCAGATTAAACTAGCAGTAAGCTAGAAACGATCAAATTGTGTCATAAAAGTTAAACAAAAGAACAAAAGAAGCGACTGTGTGTCTGTCGCTCACACCCACCTGACTGACACACGTGACGTCTAACACGTCTGTGACACGTCGGACGGTTCAGATAAAAACGGTTCCTATGAAATCTCAGAGTAAAAGTATAAACGCAGTGACAGAGACGAAGCTTTGCTGGTGTCCGGAGGATTCCCTGGAGAACCTTCCTTTCAGCAGTTAAATGTTTATTATTCCAGGCGCTGGTTGCTTGCACGAGCTGCTAGACGGTGATGAGAGGTGATTGACACGCGTGCAAATTTTCTCTTGCATGACAAAAACAATGTGTGAAAGACTGGAGGAGACAACACGCGGCACAGCCTCTGTTTCCATCTTCACCTGAGAGCAGCGAGCGAAAGAACAGGGCCGAGGATACAAGCAGCGGGAAAGAGCTTCCTCAGAGGGCGGTCCTCCATCACCCTTAGAGACGGGTGAGAGCTCCACATCAGTGTCCCCCAGAGGAGCAGGGGGAGGTAGCAGGGGGCCTCTGTGATCCTGACACCGTAAGTGGGAATGCTGTCTCCAGTTTAGATTCTGTAGTTTGGTCAAACATCCCAGATTTTCCGTATAGTAGCCAAAACCTCCAGTAGATGTGAACAGGGAGCAGCGGACTCACCTCCCTGCTTCTTGAAACACAACACAGAGCCAAATGTGTGCACTGCATGCACAGACCGTGCACACCAAGCGTGGACGCTGTGGATGTTGACTCTGACTCTGACTAGAACTCTGACTTCAGATTCTCCGCTTCTGTTTTCGTTAAAAACTGACCCGTGAGTTTCAGACTTGGGGCTGGCAGTCAGCGTAAACGCTCGTTAGCGAGACGACGTGTTTACTTGTTTCTTAGAGACTGAGTCACTCTGAAAAAAAGGAAAAACCCTCAAAGAGCGGTTTAATTTGGCGAATTACATAAAAAGCCGCCGCAGATTCACCTTGTTATGATAAACCTGAAAGGTCCTTTGGCTTCTCTGTTCTCACAAAGCAATTATCTAGTTCCACACAAACGCCTCGGCTTGTGATTTGGGGTTTATTGTGTAATAAAGAAAGATGAAACTTTAACGACGCCTGTACGGGAGCTGGAGAGTAATCAGCAGAGCGCGTGCAGCGCAGATTAGGCTCCGCCTCAGCGTTCGCAGACAGGAAAGGACACCTCGTGAAGATCGGAGAGACGGGAAAACGCTTCTGGGATTTTGGACGCCCAGGCAAGGCACGCACACACACACACACACACACACACACACACGCAGACGCACACACACACACACGCAGACGCGCACACACACACACACACACACACGCACACACACACACACGCACACACACACACGCGCACACAGACGCACAGACACACAGACGCGTGCACACACACACAGACACACACACGCACAGACACACACAGACGCATGCACACACACACAGACACACACACGCACAAACACACACACACACAGACGCGCACACACACACACACAGACGCGCACACACACACACACAGACGCGCACACACACACACACAGACGCGCACACACACATGCACACATACACACACACACACACACACACACACACAGACGCACCAATCCCATCTCTCCCTGCAAGGCCTGTTTCCATAGCAACAGCAAATAAGCTGATAAAATGCCAGAGTAACTGGTTTTCTCCACAGGTGTGGAAATGTGAGAGTGTGAATGTGTAAAGCTGTGTGTGTGTGTGTGTGTGTGTGTGTGTGTGTGTGTGTGTGTGTGTGTTTCTGGGCATTTCAAAGTAATGCTTCTCGAGGGGTTTGTGGGTAGGAGGCAGTGAGTAATTGCTGACAGATAACAGAGCACGATGAGTCGTAGTAAGTGTGTGTTTTTCCATGTGAGTGTGAGACGTGCAGAGAGGACCTGCTTTTCTACCTTATCTTGCACATCCAGCGGGCATTTCTTGTCATGGAGGAATCTCAGGGTCGCCACGTGGCCGTGTCTCGCCGCGTAGTAGATGGCGTTGGCTCCGCTCTGAGGGTTGGAGAGAGAACAGCGTTGCAGGATTTATCCCTGACCTTTAGTAAAGAGTCTGCAGCCACACGATAGGAACGCATCCTTGGACAATACTGCGCCGTGCTCTCTAACACGGGATCGTTCTGAGGATGTGCTTGGATGTTGGGCTCAGACACAACGTTGAAGCTGTGGTTTCTAACCGGAGGAACGAGATCAAAACGCGTTCTTTCATTGTTTCTGTATAAATTCATAACGTCTCTATATAAATCTCCTGAACTCGCTGCACCGATGATGACAGAATGAAACTTTATTTAATGGCAGCCTGATGCTGTAAGTCAGTCTGTGCAGCATTAACCTGATTTCATGTGTGGCACTGAAATCAAATCAAAGGCAACGAGATCGCTGCGTCAGAGTTCAGAGACGTGACGTCGACCCTGGTGTGGGTCAGCAGCTCCAGATGTCTCTTATTTTCTAACATCTTGGAAAACAAGGAAGGACCTGCAGCTCGGTGCAAGCACAGAGTGACTGCACGGCACGATGAAGGAAGTTTGTCAGGGAGAAGCTGCTGCGGATGTTCAGCTGCTCACAGAACTTCCAGGAACTGTCGGCTATCGGAAGGGAAACGATTTCAGGCTCTGCTAAAGTCTTCCTCCCGTCTCTGACGCTTCACTGATGAAGATGCAGCTGTGACAAAGAGTTTTAGCAGCGGCACAAGTTTTGTGTTTGATGCACTTTGTTGGTTCTGAACAATCTTAAGCAACTTCATAAGTTTCAAAGAAACAAGTCGACGTCAGCTGTCACATGTGGGCTCTGACTGTGCTGCAGGCAGAGCCCGCAGGGCTAAACTCAACCCTCACGTCTACATTAGCTTCTGATTTTTCAGAAGAAGAAGAAGAAGAAGAAGAAGAAGATGATGATATCTCACACTTTTTCTTATTTCAAATTAAAATGTGTTTATAAGATATGATAGGAAACCTCTGAGGCACCACAACAGCATCCGTGCACGCATGCACTGCGTATGAAACAGCCAATCAGCAAAGAGGAGCGGCTCTGATCACTCGACTGTGTTTGATGTGTTTTTACCATTTCTGTCATTACACAGGCCCAAATATTCACAATCATGAGAACCTTCATTATGCAACGTCGAAGCAGGTTTGTTCACTGAAATATTGATTTTTTTATAATATTTGATTTTACAAAAAAAGTTTGCTGTTAGCATCTGAAGCTGTCCTGGTTCACAGCAGGGTCAAAGGTCAGCTGTTATGTGCCTTACAGCTCCTCCATGCAGTCTTCGTCACAGCAGGTCCGGCTCTTACCTTGTCGTGGGCCCGGATCTCCGCTCCTTTCCTCATCAGGACCTCGATGATCTGAATGTTTCCACAGCCGGCTGCGATCAGCAGGGGAGGAGTCCCGTGCTGCAAAACACACACACGCGTGTTACGCTTCCTGTTTATGTGTGAACGCTGCGTCTTTAATCTGTGCGGTAAAGCTCAATCTGACAGCCTGTAGTTACACAGAAAACGTGGCGAGGAAGTAAACGAGACCGAGTCCCTGAGCAGAGACAGACTGAGCCGACGAGTCTGTCAGGTACCGACTCCGCCTCTGGTTGTTCATCCTTCCCCTCCTCATTTCTTTCCTCTTCCTATTTTCTTACACTTCACTGAGTTTAATGGCTTCTCGTCCTCACATCGCCGTCAGCTGTCAGCACACAGCGTCTCCTTCCCCATCGAAGCCGAATGGAGATGAGACCGTAGTTAAGCCCTGACATGTACTCGACCATCAGGCTGCGCGGTGTAAACACTAAGCGTGTTTTACTTTCTGTGTAATCATGCCCAGGCTGTGCTTTGATTGATAAAAACCCATAAAACGCTCCCTCGGTGCCACAAACCGGACGTGAACACGCCTCCCTAACACGCTGCACCACGAGCACGTCCTCCGCCCACATTCACTGATGTTCTTTAATGAAGACGTGATGATGCTTCACAATAACACTTCAAATCTGCAGATTTCACCTGTTTACACACACGCAGTGCAAAAGTCTGCAGGTGGCAGATGAGCCTGGAAGCAACTGTGGGCCCGACTGTGGAAACACGCTCTGTGGAAACATGCTCTGTGGAAACACGCTCTGTGGAAACACGCTCTGTGGAAACATGCTCTGTGGACCGTCAGTGTTTAAAACGTCAGGCTGTTTTTCTTCTGCTGTGTTTTGGCTGCAGGACGGGGCGACCTAGTTTCTGGGATGCTGGCAGCTTTAAATAAACATGGAAAAGACACAAAGATTTTTATGGAGATCTTTGAGACGATTCAAGCTTTCAATTTATTCTTTAATCAACTTTTAATCTGTCATGATTTCGTCGGCGTTGGGATTTGTTGGATAAGCGGTTAATAAAGTCGAGGGATGGTTGTGTCAGACTTTATATTCCTGGGTGGATATTCCACTTTGCTACGTTTTGCCTCGGATGTGAAAGCAGGATTGCCGTCCACACAGTGTGGAGCACAGCTCAGACATGTAACTCTGACAGCCAATCAGCTCTCTGCGTCGATCAGAGCTGGAACAAGCCGGATCAAACATCATCACAAACATCATTATGCAACACGAGGCTGCACAACAACTGAATAATTTCTCAAATTATTTGCATGATTCATCTGAATCTGGAGCACAGCGGTGCAGTCCAGCCCACTGGATACTGTGAGACGTGCCTGCAGTGGAATAACAGAGATCTTCAGTTTAACAAATCGCTGCTCCCGCTGAGCTGATGCCAGCGTTCCTACACAGGTGTGAAAAATGCCCGAAAAGGGAAAATTATTCCCTGATTTTCACAATTTCTTGGGATCATGAAGATTAAACAAGTTATTTAGTTATAAAAATTGCAAATGTGACGGTTTTATCTGTTTGAATGGTGACTTTGTTAAATGTGAACGTTTAAAGAAACGCCGCTCGCGCTCGTGTGAGTCTGACCTGTTTCCCAACCTCAGCACAAAGCCAACTCGTTACCGAGTCTTAACCTGGTCCCAGCGTCTAAAACTCAAAGCGTGACTTCTCAGAGAAAGATGGAGGCAGCGCATCCACAGCTCCACACACACGTCTCTGTGTGGATGAATCAGGGTGGCGCCTGCTTCACTCTGATGTATTCAGTTTTGAACAGACACACTGGCAGACGTGCTTCTGCGTCACTGCTTCAGATTCGTTGGGTTCAGCAGGAACGAGCTGAGCGTGTCTGCGTCACCTTGTTGGGCTGGTTCACATCGTAGTTGTTCAGCGAGCCGAGGAGATGCTGCAGACCCGGCACGTTGTCGTCATTTATGGCGTGGATGATGGCCTTCATCACAAAGGAGTCTTCCTCGTCCTAAACGGGCGAGAAACACGGTTAAAGACATTTAATCCTCTGCTGCTCACTTGATCTAAACCGAGAATCCAGCGATTACGACTCTGTCAGCGACACGTGACCCGGTCACCTTCAGCCAGAGTCAGCCGTGCAGCGCAGCGACCGGCCGTGCCGCCTCGCTGCACAAAGAGACGACGATGAGCGAGGCGGGGAGGCGAGGAGGCAGCGAGAGAGCGAGGCTGATGTGGCGTTTGCTCAGCCAAGCTCGACTCTTTGGCCGCATTCCTCAACATAACCTCGCTGCTGGGCGAGCCGTGACTAAAGCACCTCGGAGAGCTGCAAACAGCACAAACATGCACGAGCAGCGAGGCCCTGCTGGGAGCTCCATGCCCACATCGTTCGCACACATGTGAAAAAGACCTCCGGGTCTCGTTGTGACCTCCAAAATACACAGAAATGATTTAATAACTGCAGTCAAAGAAGCGGCCTTCCCACTGCGACGGTAACCACACTCATCCATTTATTCATCGAGCGGTGATGCAAGAGACGCTCAGCAAGAACGAGCTCTAATCACATGAAGGCTTTCTGCTTCACAAGTTCAAATGTTTTTATCCAAACTGCAGAACAAATACCTGAATGTGTGATAAAAAAACAAGACAGACAACAATCAAAAGGTTCATTTGAGGAAGAAACCATAACAGTCCTGCAGGAGCATGCAGGAATAATGAGCTGTCTGAACTACCGGAGCTGACCTCGGTAACATGAGCTGAACACGTGTAAACACTGCAGCTTCTGTGAGAAACTTAATTATTCACAAAGCCGTCCCAGCAGGCCGGGCTGTGCTCAGAGCACGGACACCCACCTGTACCTGCTTTTCAGGTAAGTCACTAAACCGTGCCTGGAAGTCTCCATCAGAGAGCTTGTGTTTGTTACCCTGAACCACAGGGGGCGCTGTGACCTCACCGTGCCCAGACCTACCTGTCAGGTCACCTGTGACGGCAGGAAGCTGCTGTGTAATCCTTTGATGACATAAGAGGGCCGGCCCCGGCTGCTTTGTGAATGATTAAGCTCCTCACAGAAGCTGCAGTGTTTACATCTGTCCAGCTTATCGTGTCGACTGGAAACGGACACGCTAACGTAAAAGCCTCCGTGTGTCCGAACAAGCTGACTCATCATTTACTGCACACAGTCAGACGCACGCCGGGAGCCTGGACACCACACACACACACACGTTGGTTATTCATGACCTGTGGGGACATCTCACTGACATAATGCTGTCCCTGGACCCTAACCATGAAAAATGAATTCCTAAACCTCAGCCTGACCCATAACCAAACTGTAACTAACACTGAAACCACACTTTGAATCTCAAAAATGGCTTCAAACTTGTGGGGACCAGGATTTTGGTCTCCATAAGGGCTGACGGTCCCACAAGTACAGTAAACCTCCCAACAAAGACAAAGACACACACACACACACACACACACACACACACACACACACACACACACACACACACTTCTATAAACATGCAGCAGGAATGAGGAAAAGGATGGTTTTCTGCCGTCTGTCAGGCCACAAATACCTGAGCTGTAACTGAACATTCAGTCAAACTGAAAGCGCTCGCGCTGCACGTCTCAGTTACTCTAACTCTTGGCTGGAGATAAGGACCGACTTCAGAGCTGGAGCAGGTGCATGAAGCTGAATGCATTTATGTGCTACTCTGCTGGTGTGAGGCTCCGCGTCTTACCAGCGTGTCGTCGCTGCGGGCCACGCTGATGTTGCTCCTGGACAGGAAGGAGCGGGACAGGCGGTTACATAAGGAGATGAGTCGGACCGATTGCTGCAAGAGACAAACAGAGAAGACACGGGGTCGGTGAATGTGCAGAAGCAGAACAAGCTCACGTCACGTCACGTTAAGGATCCCCGCCGACAGGCAGGAGAGCGATTTTCTGCTCTGGTTGAGTTCTTTGCTCCGATTCATCGCTCGTAACCCGCTGACCTGCACGTGGATCGACCTCACACGTCTGCAAATGTTCCAGCTTCACGTCGATGTTACAGATTATATATCAACCATCATCACCAGAGAGCGAACTGATGACCTCAAATGATCAATAAACACATAAATGATTTTGTCCAATTAATAAGAATTCATTTAGTAAAAGCAGGTGTTCTTTGTGTCGCTGCAGTTTTTTATTCTTCCCTCTGAATTTCGAGATGAACCTGAGCTGCGTTTAATGTTTGTGTGTTTTGGAGGGTTTTTTGTATCAAGCACAAATAAATCCTCAAAGTCAGATGAAGGCTGCTGCAAAGCCAGGAGCTGCTGTGAGTCACCAAACAGAAGACAGAAACATGGCGACAGCAGCGCCGCAGCTTCAAACACCGCTGCGTTGTGTTGGCCGGGAGCGTCGCCGGGTCAGCTGTGACGAACCGAAGCCGACACGCAGTAAAGAAGCCGGCGGTGAATCTGATGGCTGCGGCGACCCCGCGGCGATCAGCAGTGACAGCGAAGCACCAATGAGGAGACTTTGTAGCAAGAAGCTTTCAGAGTGCATCATGGGAAATGTATTTTATTGCTCCTGAAGCTTCAGCGTGAGCGTAGAAACCAGTAAGATGGAAAACTCTCACCTTCCACTTTCTCCTGGCTGCAAACTTTTTGAACTTCTCCATGTTGACGGCCGACTCCTTCCTGCTCAGAGCCTGCTGAGTGTCCTTTGGCTGATTGTAGGAAACAAAACGAGATAAATGTTGAAGCTAGAAAAGCTCGGACAACAAAATCCAAACGCTGACATCAGTCCCACCTTGATCCAGGGGTGCTGCAGGCTGTCCTGGATGGTCATTCGCTTTCTGTGGACAGAAAAGGAAACTCGATGATTCACCGTCAGATGTTCCAGCTGCTGCGGTTCAGCTTCAGTCTTTTTCTTTGTGCATTAATGCTGATTATTTTGTTTTACAAAGGAAACAAACAGTTGGGATGGAGACACGAAGCCTGACAGCAGCAGGACTTTCATTTATCTCCTAATTGTTTTCATCTTAGTTGCTTTAATCTGAGGCAGTTACAGGTTATAGATGGATTTTTGGTTTTATTTGTAAAATGTTTTGTGTGCTTTGAACCTGCTGCCCTCTGTTTGAACCTGCCAGGCTTCCTGTGTGGGTTTACTTCCTCCCACAGTCCACAGACACCCACACCGGGTGAGTGTAAACTGGCTGTAGGTCCGTCCGTGTCAGGCTGCAGCCTCGGCCACGTCTCCATGAGTCTTTTAATAATCGCTTGCTGATATTACACAGCTGACCTTTGTCGCTCTGCACCTAATGAGCAATATAAATATAACAGCTGCTCTTTGTTAACCTGGAATATTCAGTTTCCTCTTTCGATGCTTCTCTACGCGGCGTCTCATGAAAGGCGGTACCGAGAAACTCGGCGTGGTCGTCTGAGTAAAGGGAACAAATCTACGTGATGCACTTCGGTGCTACTTCCTGAGACAGACAACAGTTTGACAGATTTTAAAACGCTCACATTTCATCCAAACAAAGCAGAAGTTAACCTGACAGAGTGCTGCACCGACATTAATGATTAATATTTAGTAAAGCTCGATGTGCTTCAGGGACCGCCTCAGTCCAACAACAGCCCGTTGTTCAGGAAAGGTTTCCGTACGTCCTACATAGATTTTGGGGAACCTGGCGAAGGCGCCGCTTCCTCTCGGCTCGGCCCGATCGCCACCACATCCCCGTTTGCAGCCGAGGCGACTGCATTCACACCAACCACACAGGTTCCCAGACTTCCAGGCCTGTGCTGGTGCAGCTTTAACCCAGCAGACTTCATAACAGCATCTCTTCATTATCTTCCTGCCGCCGAGTGAATGCAAACCTCGACGCAGATCAATTAAAAGCCGTTCCATTACGAAGCGCTCGGCCCGTCATCTCTGAAAGCCCCATCAGGTGAAGCTGGTAAAGTCTCTCTGTTTACAGCAGCGCATGCCCCCCCCCTCACCGTCTCCTCTCTGACTTAAGGTTATCCAAATGAAATCATCCTCACACCTACAATTAATCACCTCTGTTAGCCCCCTCGTTCTCACGCCGTTGTTTTGAAAGGAGCTGGCGTAATTACGAGCAGAAAAGAGCTTGGATGGCGGTAACTGTCCTCGAGCACAGCTGCAGCCATTCAGCTGTTGCTACAGCAACTCTGTAACGAGGGAACAGTCCAAACAATTTTAGGAGCCAGCGCCAAAAGGCACGGCGCCGAGCGAGGAGGCAGGCGTAGCTGGAATATCTGCAGAAAGCACCTATTCAATTTTCCTGTCAGCGTTTTAAAAGCGATTAAACGAGACCAATCAGAGAGCGATCATTTAGAAGTCAACGCGTCGTTTAAACGCTGCTGTTACAGCCAAGACTCAGAGCTGAAGACTAAATGTGTTCGTTTGTTGTTCAGCTGACTGGAGGAAATCACACCGTCAACCAAACCACCTCGAGTCAGGATACGCAGGAAGGCCTCAAAGCAGAAACTTGTGTCTGAAGGAGTCACCCTGCAGTCTGGCAGCTGTGCATGGAAACGTTTGTCGTGATTAAAGCAGCTCCTGCTCTGATGTTACGCCTCATCTCAAATACAACGGAAACAGAACATACTTTGGATCTTTGACGAGCAGCCTCGCTATGAAGTCTTTGGCCAGCACGCTGGTGTTGCTGAAGAACTCCTCATCGAAGGTGTAGTCCACCGCCGACACGTTGGCCAGAGTCTCCTGCTTGTTGTCGCCCAGGAAAGGAGAGGCTCCGCTCAGGCTGCAGGACGAGAAAGGTTAACGGAGAGGTCAGAAACGTGCAGGCTGGCGGGTTTTTATCTTTGTGTGAGGACTTTAACAAACCAGCTCTGCATCACATCAGGTGGAACCTTCTCTGACTACAGCTCAGCTGTCTTGCAATCAAAGGAAGAGGAATTTTAGTCCAAACACTGATGAGCTTCAGCCCCTGAAATCCAAACTACAACCTTACAACGCTTTGCTGAGTGAATGTGATTAAAGAGCTGCAAATAACTGACTCGTTAGTGAAGCGTCGCTATCAGACACTCTCAGGGAAACCAGCTGGACCGCTCTCGGTGTGAGTGCAGGAATTTTAATGCACCTTCACACCTCCACTGAACGCACACACAAAGCAGATGCACTGAGGGGAGCACGCTTTAATGGACAGACCCCGGCGCAGCACACGCAGGGCTGAGCAGTCGTGCACGTTAATGAGGGCTCGGCCTCCCGGACTTTAGCCCGTTAAACCGAACAGCAGTTCCCGACAAACCCGGCCTCCCCTTCTGCTCCGACTCCTGCATCCCGTCACCAGCTGCTAATTAACATGTGATCTGGGGGAGGCGTGGAGCTGGTGCAGGTCGAGCGGAAATGTATGAATTTATCGACTGTATAAAGCTGCTCACAACAAACGAGTCATTGCGGCGGCTCGTTACGAGGCCAGGCGATACAATCGGCAGGGAAGCGTGACGTCGGGACTCCTGGTGACGTTTTACCTCCTGGTTCTCCAAAACACTCGTGCACTGAGCACCAGGCCGAAATCAAGCCCTGTGACCAGCCTGAAAGCCAGACTGGGCGTGAGCAGAGCAGAGAGGCGCCACCTTCACTCATATGATTCCAGGCTGCGTGGCGTACGGCACGCCAGGCCTGATGAAAGAGGAAATAAGAGCGCGTTTCATTACCCAGAGCACTGTTTATGATTCTGTGGTCATCGTGTCACGCTCACCGAACGCTCACACACACACACACACACACACACACACACTATACATTACATTTGCCAGTGAGAGATGAAGAGTCAGCGCACCTCTCTGTTGCTCTGCTGTGATAAGAAGCTGAGAACAATCTATTTTCTACCTTGCCAGGCTGAGCTGTGACAGCTGTGTGGGCGGACGCCACGAACAGGGATGCATGTGTGAGTGTGCGTTTGTATTCATGTCTTTGTGGGGACTGGGTAGATGTCCCCACAAGATATCAATACCCCACGTGTGTGTGTGTGAGCACAGACACATTTGTTTGAGATTGTGTATCATGCAAACTGAAAAGCTTGTATTGTTTGCAGCTGCTTATTACTGAATATTCTGATGACACCTTCAGGTTGGCGTTTGGCATTTACCCCCTCCCTCTCTCTCCCTCTCTCTCTCTCTCTCTCTTTTGCCTTGTTTTGTTTGGCACGCTCGCATGTTTGTGTAGGCAAACGCAACTAATGTGCGATTTGTTTTTTGGAAAAATTGGTGTAGGTGTCACTTTGAAGGATAAAGGTGCGCGGGAGCTCAGGAAGCCTTCAGCTGAGTACACAGAGAGGCGACGGGATCATCGAGAGCCGGCAGCAGTCGACCGGCGGGTCGTCGAGGATGTGAACTTCACTTTTGCTGGTGAATTAAACTGTGCTGACACGTCTGCAGGCGACTGCTTCACTAACACAGAGCACACAAACGGCTGCTTTAAAGACCAAACTAAGTGAATTCAGGAGAATTTGTTGGATCTAATCAGACTACTGCGATCCTCCGAGCTGAGCTCCTTTATCAACCCAACGACATGCTGATAAGATCAAAGCAGACTCGGCAGAGCAGGATAAAGTCCAGAGTCAATTAGCTTAAGCAGACTAGCCTCAAACAGGCACAACAGTGCACGTTAGCGCTAATATTTAAGAATCAGAGCAAATAAAAGAAAAGTTTTCAAATATTAAAAACAGCTTAACGTGCGAGTTACATGCAGAGATTATCAGGATTGGGAAAATCCCATCTGTGGCTCAGAGGCAAATATCTGATCCGTTTAAAGTGTTTTAAATATTGTGACAAGTTTCGGCTCATTTAGGTTCCAGAGTGCGCGCAGCAGGAAAAACAAGCTTTTAATAACAGGGCTGTTCAGTGTGCCGGAGCAAACATCCTCCTAAAAAGGCCACTTCTTTAAAAATAATCAAACACTGCAGGAATTTATTAGTATAAATCAGTTTTATATTAAACAACCTTTTCCGTCAGTGGATAATTGGACGTGCGATGAGAGCGGGTCCCATCACAGCGTGACAGTCGGCGAGCCCACAGGAAGTGTGTCGCTGACCCTGTGACGGCTTCGTTTGGTGACTGAGCTCAACTCTTCCTCAAATGAAACCACGAAGAACAAAGAAATCAAAGAAACTGATGATGACGTTGGAACAAAACGTTCTTCGGGTGAAAACCAGCCGCTGACCGTGGAAATACAGCAGCTGTGGGCTGGATGCAGTCGACGACTCGCAGCTTGATATTTAATACGAACACAATCACAACAGTAGCTCTCTGACGCCATCTTTAAAGCGCCCTGTGGGTGTTTGCTGGTTTGGGTGTGACACGAAGCGCCATCAAGGAAAAAAAAAAAGGCTTCGCACAAAAGACAAAAGAAGAGTCAAAAAGATCAAAGATGGAAGGAAACGCGTGTTTTAATCACATGATTCATAATCGCGGACACGTGTTTGCTCGCAGCTGTTTCCTGTTAGCTCGTGATTTTCGCAGCTGGGCCGTCACGTTTTATGAGCTTTTGAATTATTTTTTTTTGCTGCTAATTTCTGATGTTTCAGTGCATTTGAGCTCTCAGGGCCACCGTAGATTCGCCCACCGAGGTCAGAGAGACGCCGCTGAGATCGCCGCGTCTTGGCAAACACGCTGCTGCTCACGCTCAGCGAGTGAAAACACAGCAAAGTGAAACATAAAAACTGGTCCCTTCCCATCAGGTGTAAAAGCCGTCAGCCTGCATTCTTTCCGATGGCCAAAAGGGGGCGACTCCTCTGGTTGCAATAGCAAAACGAGCGGACGGCTCGATTGATCCTGTAATTATTCCAATTACAGTCAGACAAGCAGAGCAGGTTCAAAAAGCTCCATCGCTCACATACAGTTTATGCCAGAGCAGGTTTGCTGCGGGGTTGAGATACTCACAGGATGTAGGTAATCACACCGACGCTCCTGGGCGGAGGCAGGAGAGAGAAACAGAGTTCAGCTTTTCAACATCTCGAACATCAAACGCCATGAAAATCCTCGATGTATTTTACAGCAGACGCACAGCTGGGATGAAGCTCTGCGTGTTTACTCACCACATGTCTGCCTCCAGGCCCAGAGGTTCGTAGTTGACGACTTCAGGAGCTGCGAGGAAACAGCAGATTGTTAGCATTCAGGTCGGCACACAGACGTTACTTCTTCTCCACACTAATTATTCTCAGAGTTTGCTGAGCTTTACTGGAGCGCACGATCGCTTTGGGCTAGGTTCGCTGATTTGTTTGTTCCTTCAGAGGTGTGATTTTTTTATGGCGCCTGCTAAAGCTGCGATTTCTTTTCTCTCCACTTGTCTGTAAATGTGTGAATAATCAAAGACAAATCACCGAATTCATTTCTAATCGTGCTGAAACAAAACATCCTTCATCTGAAAGAAGAACCCACAAAAATCAACGGGATGATGTCATCGTTTTTCCTGCAACTCCATTTATGGGCCAATCAAATGCTTCCAGACTGTAAACAACACGTTTTCAGCCTTTATTAGTTTATTATTGACAATAAATCAGCTAACAGTGTTTCCCACCTGCAGAAGTGTCTGTATATCGGTGTGGTTTTTACATTTGGGTGCAGCGCTGCGTTAACGTACGTTTCATTACGTCTCTGTGTGGAGCTGTGACTGAGCTGCGACGCAGAGACGGAGAACAACTCGATGCAAATTGCAGCAATCATGTGTTAAAGGATCTAAACTACCTTAATTTCCTCCATGAGCCGTGCATCAGGGCCTCGCCTCTAACAGCCGACTGTGTTGGTAAACGAGCCAGAACAGCAGGGCGAACTACAACAACTAACTTCCTGTTGCTTTTACAGCCCCAGCACGCCGCCGTCAGTATCACACACTCACCTTTTCCAGCTCGCCCTGCAGCGGCCGAGCGCTGCGTTCCCGAGGCAGAGCAAAAACTGAAACTGCAAAAGCAAGACCGTGGCTCAGGGGGTTGGGAAGCACATCTGTAACCGGAAGGTCGCTGGTTCGATCCCCCTGCTCTCTCTGTCCTGGTCGTTGTGTCCTTGGGCAACACACTTTACCAGCTGTGGCTACATCTGTAGCTGCCTCCACCAGTGTGTGAATGAATTGTAAAGCGCTTTGGGTGCCTTGAAAGCGCTATATAAATGCAATCCATTATTATTATTATTCTTGGCATTTACATTTACATCTGCCATTTCATCTGCTCGCTTCATACCGGAGACGAGACGAGCAGGATTCAAGAATCCTGGATTTTAAACAAACAGCCTGCAGGAGCAGCGAGAGCAGCCGTGGAGGGAAAAGCTTTTAAACTTTACTTTGACTTTTAACTTTTGATTCAGTTTTTCTGCCTCAGACTTTACTGAAATTTTAAAATGGCTTAAAATACCAACTCAGACGAGACTTGCAGAAGGACTTAATTTATTTTGAATCTTATTTTATTATATTGAGCTTTTATTCTTATTTGCTGCTTCAACACTTTAGGTTTTCAGCGCTGAGAACAAATACAGAACATGTTATTCTATGGAAAGCATGAATGTTTATGTTTTGCAGCTGACTCGATTCTCCAGCATCGTCTATCCCACACATCGTTTGGCTTTCTTCCACCTGATCTTTATTTACACCATTTGCCCGCTGACACCCCGCTGCAGCGGGAGCGTGCTCTGGTCTTGGCCTGGATCTTGCTGGTAGTGGGCACTGGCACCAGGCGGAGGGTTGGCTGCTGCCCCAGAGAAGAGTAGATGAGGGCAGATGGCACTGGTGTCTCTGCGAGTGTGTGTGTACTGGTTTAGACATCTTTGTGGGGACCAACAGTCACTTATGAGGACAAAGTGCCCGTCCCCACGAGTGTGAGACTCAAAATGTGGTTTTAGTGTCAGGGTTACAATTAGGTTATAGTTAGGCTGAGGCATTCATTTTTGATGGTTAGGGTAAGTGGCAATGAGATGTCCTCACTAAAATATCAAAACAAGAATGTGTGTGTGTGTGTGTGGGCAGCAGGGGCCAGTCCTGATAATCTCCGGCCTATTATCAGGTCTCTCTCTCTTGGTCCCTCCGGTACATTTGGCGCCCAGTCTCACAATATGCAACCTCTGGGATGAAGCCAGGAGAACAGGGTGGTGCAGTGTGTGTGTGTGTGTGTGTGTGTGTGTGTGTGTGTGTGTTCATGGTGGAAAACAGAGCAGTGTCAGAAACACAAAGCCCCGTGTGCACAGCTGTGGGACACTGACCTACAAACTCTGGAGTTCCAAAGATGTTTTTAAAATCGTTGCCAAAATCGATCTTGTGGGCGAGTCCGAAGTCGATGATCTTGATGCGCGGGTGAGGCACTGAGCGGTTCAGCAGCATGATGTTCTCCGGCTGCAGAGGAGCAAAGAAAACAGGATTCATCAGCCGAACCAGACGGGAACTAGACTTACTCACAGGCTGGACTTATAATTATTATTATTCATAATCTAATAATTCCTGAATAATCAGGCCCGTCTCATCTTAAAGACTACCTGTTATCCAAACAGACGCTATGAGTATTTAACAGTAAATGGGAGGCGGAGCCTTCAGCTGTCAGGGGCGCTCTTATGGACTCAGCTCTACTTTCAGATCAGGCTTCAAACTGTCTTTGTTGAGCAAACATGTGCAGCTCTGGACTTCCTGTGATTTTCCATGATGCACACAACACTTCTCCTCCTTTCACTCCACATGTGTTTACATTCAACAGCTGCATGTCATCAACCTTTATCTCTCACACAGTTCAGGTTTTCTCTCTGCGGTTCCTCTGCAGCAGGTTGGTTGTCAGACAGTGCTGCTGACACCTGATCGTCTCTCTAATATCGACCTTTCAGGGAACTGTTATGAATCGACTGTAAAAATCAAACTGAAGCGATTAGACAGAGGAGGAGGTGACATTTCCATAAAGCACGTCCATCTGCCCGCCATGATTTCAATGAAAAACAGCTCAGACGTCCAGAAACAGAGCAGACGTGTGCAGGAAACACAGCGTGTCCTGTGTGTGCAAATAGAGGAGGAGGCAGGAGCACACAGGAAGAGTCTGGCAGGAAGCAGGCTCATCAGGGATGGAAATCCCATGCAAATCATGAGTGGAAACCTCTCGAGGAAGTGGGAGAAAGGATAGAAAGCCAAAGACGAGCTTTAGACGAGTCCGCGTTCCCTTCAGGTCTCGTCCTTTCAGCACGATTACGAGCCTGGGATTCAGTGCGGGGATGAACAGATTGGCTGTGGGCAGCGCTGACAACAGCTCGCCCGCTCTGTTCTCTGCTCCACCAGCAGCGCTGTTTATGCTCATGTTTATGCTGGAGTGAAGGAAGATGATCCAATGTGGGTTACAAGCTGTTGCAGGTCTCCGTCTGCATCGTGTGGACACCTTAAACCAGGAGCAAAGTGGAAACTGCGACAAGGCGGCGAACGCAAACACAGACATGATCGGTAAACAGAGACAGAGCCGAGTTTTCATTTCATATACTTTCCAGTAAAAGAGCAGGTGACTCTAAACGATTATGGCCTGAATGATTATGCAAATCACACAAGTGCACGCAGCACAGCATATGTGGCTGTGAGCAGACGCACTGAGTTCACAGGTCGCGTTACGGTCTCTAACAGCTGATTGGAAAAGAAAACTTTTGCATTTTCTTATAAAAGCAGCGTAAACAGCCTCCAACTAAAACTCACAAAACATCTTATGAAGCGTCATATGACCAGAACACGGGTGGAAATATAAAAGACGCCTGACGTGTAGTTTTTAGTGGGATCAGTAAGTAAAGTATATTAAATGAAGTCTGAAGCTGAGCAGTGAATAACGGTGGCTAATGCGCGGAGCGGAGGCTGCGTGCTCGGTAAAAGCTCCGGCATTGATCACGAGCGGCTGAGCTCAGAGGTTATCATTATCTGCAGGCCTGAGGCCAGCGTGTCCCAAACTGTGATGTACGAGGACACCAGGACGCCGCGCAAGTGGAAAACTGATCAATGATAATGACGAGACACAAACAAAGAACACTCACAGCCAGAAACGCTGGAGCTCGTCCAGCAGGGAGGAAACATAATGTGCTGCACTGTGCCGAGTGCTTCCTGACCTCTGCTCCCTCTGGAAAACTGTCCACTAACAACAGAGACCTTAAACAACAGATTAGTCATGACTATGAGCCCGGAGACACAGAGAGAAACCAGAGTGGTCAGAAAGATGCCACCGTATCGTTATCAGCGCTCCAGTCAGCTGACGGTCAGGAGCAGGACACTCCGAGGGTTTCACTGAGACACAAACACACGAGCGTCATCTTCCAAAGTGTTCTCATAAAACCGTGACAAACGTTTGGTTCTCCTGTTTAAGGACGTTAATGAGACGAATCCCTGGAAAACCGAGACAATCAAACTATTGAACATCACACAGCCAGTTAGTTAGCATGTAAGAAGTGCATTTGAATGGCGCGCTCACTCAGACACGTGGTTTGTGTCTGAGTACGTTTATCAGGGCTCCAGTTTGGTTTTTATATGTGCACAGTTAATTAAATGTTAATGATGGTTTCAGTCGTTTTATCCCAACTAAACATGAACGGATCAGTTTTCATCGTCAATTTTCTCTTTATGTTTGAATATTTGGCGAATCTCCTTCTGTTTCACTGGACAGCATCACAGTGTAGAGGCAGGAAGTGGAAATCATCTTAAAGCATACATATATTTTCTGACACAGCAATGAGCCAAGATCTGGAAAAACCTGGACAAGCTGTAGGAGACACGGACAGACTCAGAGTCATGAATGACTCGATGAATCGATTCGTTGTTTTAGATCTTTTTCATTGTGAGTGCACAACATCCTCAGCCCTGCGTGTTATTAATGTGAGCCACTGAACTATCGCACAGCTTCTATTTTATCTTTTTTATCAGTGGGTACAGCACCCACACACACACACACACACACACACACACTCACACACACACACTTTGTTTTCATATCTTTGTGGGGACACCTCATTGACATCATGCTTTCCCTAGCTGCTTACCCAGACCATAGCCCAACTGTAACCCTGACACTAAAACCACATTTTGACTCTCTTCGAACTCGTGGGGACGCACTTGTCCCCAAAAGGGCTGTTGGACCCCACAAGTATACTTCTGATTTTTGGTCCCCACAAAGATATGTAAACACACACACACACACACACGCACGGCGGACTCTGTTCAGCTGCAGATGTACCTTGAGGTCGAAGTGAGCGATCCGCTTGGAGTGCAGGTAGTGGACTCCATCCAGGATCTGCTTGAGGAACTGCGTGGCCTCCTCCTCGCTCAGGGACTCCTTCTCTGCCAGGAAGTCGAAGAGCTCGCCTCCGGCCACCCTGGGCGAGGTGAAAGAAGGACGGGGAGAGGGAGAAAGTGAGATCTCTGAGATCAAAGCCAGCTACAAATCCCAGATTAACACAGCTCAGCTGATGTAATCTAATCATCCTGATGCTTTAGCAGCCGACCAATTTACACATCCAGAGGAGCGCTGTCTGCACAAAACCGCTTTAAGTCAATGAAACCCTTCAATGAAAACGACCTGTTGGGTTATTTAACAATGGTGCACTATTTCCTGTCTGCATTTCAATAAACAGCTTCAAATGTTCAAGTTCAAACACGAACATGAAGAAATAACACCGGCCAGTGCTGCAATTACAGTCTTTAAATAAATAAAATAAGACTCTGCAGCTTCTCTCACCAACCTCCTAAAAACCCGGCTGACTTTACTTCATATGAGCTCATCGAACACAATGAAGCTGAGATTCAAAACTTCTTACATATTTTATTCTTCACAGTGAGGAAGAGCAAAGAGAGACGTGAGGATAAAACAGAGGAAAGCTCTGAACAGGGAGACGGGGAACGGAGAGGACGGAGCTTCGTCTCCGTCACGGTGAGATGAAACTAGCAGCAGTAAGAGAGTGTGTGTGTGCCTGTTTAGACATCTCCGTGGGGCCCACATATTGCTACTATACTTGTGAGGGCCAACAGTCACATCCTCACGTTTTAGTCTCAGGGTTACAATTAGGTTATGGTTAAGGTTAACATTCATTTTTGATGGTTATAGTAAGCAGCTAGGGGAAACATGTCAATGACATGTCCTCACTAAGATATGAAAACGAGTGGGGGTGCGGGTAAGTCTAATTCCAGTTCCTCACATTTATTCACTGCAAGGTAGGAAAAGCACAACAAAGCTGTACTTTCTCAGGAAGCTGCGTCAGGCCCGACGACTGCTAGCTCCACCATCGAGAGCCTTCTGACCTACTGCTGCACACTCAGGTTCGACTGCTGCACCGTGGAGGACAAGAGGAAACTGCAGCGGGTGGTGAGGGCAGCAGAGGAACCTCACTAACCCCCCTCAGAGACATTTACACCGGCAGACTTCATCATCAAAGACCCCTCACACCCTGGACACTCACTTTTCCTTCCCTCTGGTAAACGTTAGAGCTCCATCAGGTCGAAGACAAACAGACGCAACAGACGTTTTTACCCACAGGCTGTCAGACACGTCCTACCTCCACCCTGATTGGAGGATAACTTCACTGCCAACACTCATGGACATCACACTTCATTTATAAACTGCATGTTTATTTATACTTTAATGGAACCAACATCCCTCCCACTTTAAACTGTATTTATTATTTATTATAGTAGCAACTGCACCTCATTGTTCTTGTATCAGTGACAATAAAGATTCTGCTTTCTATTCTTTTCTATTGATTGTTAGAAACACATTTACTTTGATAAGTTGTGTTTACTTTGCTGTGGAAAAATAAAATGACCACAGTTAATGTTTCCCATATTTATCCTGAAATAGAAACGCACACACACACACACACACACACACACACACACTCTCCACCCGTTCGAGGGGGAACACCAGACCAGCTGCACAGCTCCGCCCACTCTTTACCTCATCATCTGCTTCAGTGGTTCACAGGACACACACACACACACACACACACAGCAGCTCTGTCGCGTCTCTGCAGCTCGTAGCTGTGCGTCATTATCGTGGCTGTATTTACCACGACGGCAACGCAAAGACACAAAAGGGCCCCGAAATCAACAAAACACGACATCTTGTCACTTCGATTTCGCCGCACGCTCGAGAGCCGACTTTGACTATAAACACCAAACTGTACCGACATCAGCTGTTTCCATTTCACATGCAGCGTCTGCACAAACAGGTGACTCCTGTGAAATAAAAACTGGCACCGGGACATCAATACACTTCAACACATGACGACAATATGTCACCATCACTGAACACGATTTGTGCGTCGCGTCTGACGTCTGCACAGTCTCAGCGCTTCGTCTGAAAGTGTCGCTTTACTGACTGTGACGTACATCAGGAGGAAGGTGAATATCTGCGGGCTGCTGAAACGCTTTAAAGACGGTGGGTATGCAAATAGCGTGAGGCGAAACGTGTCGCGACTTTAAAACCTTCTAATAATCATGGAGTTGTGTTAAAACCCATTTTTGAAGCTGAAAAATGAAGCGAACGCCTTTAAAATCTGCCTGCATTAAAAATCACGCCTGGGACAAAGGAGGTGTTGGGTCTCTGTGGACAGCTTCTCCCACGTCATTAAACCGGGGCTCCTGCTGGGTGTTTAACGGGTTCTGTGCCTGACGTTACGACTGTGTGGTGCTAACCATCCAGAAAGTGGGTGGTGTCGCCGTGGCTTCATCAGTCTTTCATATCGCCTGTGGTTCTGACCCATAACAGATCAGAGGTTCGTTCCAAGTACAGAAAAAAACATCAAAATCACACGTTACCAGATCCAGAACGCAGCCACACCTGTCAGCAGCGTTTACCTCAGACATCAAACCAGCCAATCCAGGAGGTTCGAGCTCTTGTGTAACATTTAAACATTTAAAGCCTTTAAAACAAACTTCCTGGTTCATATTTGATCCTCTATCAGCAGCAGCTGAACACCGACAGACGTCTCGTCACCATCAGCGGATCAAAGTGCGTCGTGAAAACGAGACGGATCGAAGACTTCAGGGAAACTTAAGTGTTTTCTGCTGAAATATTTGGCTTGTATGTGAACTCTATACTCTCACAACCATCAGCGCCTCCATCACTTATGGAGGCACTGGTGTGGCTTCTGTGGGAGCCTGGTGTGTTTCTCCTCTGAACTCTCATACGTTCGAGCTGCGACACCCAACAGAGGAAGCTCGAGGACCGAAACGTCTCCTGCTTCACTCACTCGTTAATAACGCCCACAGATAACAGACCTCCACTTCCTCTGAAAGACTCACAACATCTGCACTTCAACAACACAAAGAAAAAAAGCATGAATTTTCCATATTTGTCCTTTATGAGGTTAACTACGTCATTACGTAGTGAAAATAAAGTGAGCAGTGAACATGTGGGATACTGTGTGTGATGGAGGTAGAGGATAGATGGATGGAGCAGAGGTGGAGGTCTTTAGAATGACCCGAGGTCAAAGGTGGCTCAGCTGACACGCGTCCCTGACAGGTGAGAACCTCCCGAAACACGACGTGTCTCAGGAAGGAGACGGCGGCTCTCAGACCGTCCACTTACAAGTGCCTCCGACAGTCTTACAGGTTGAAAGACGCGACTTCTTATGAACTTCTTATAAACTTATGAGCTTAGATTTAAAAAGGCCTCAGAGAGGAGATAAACGGCTACTTAGGGTGGAGAATTCGAACATGAACCGAGGCGTGACTATTTTTAAACCCATGAATGTTCTCAGTAAACTGATTATATGCTAATGAGAGTTTCCCCTGATTTTACTGCTGAACCTGTAATTTCACAGCCCATGAACAGAGACCAATCAGGAGCAGAGAGGCTGTGTTTCCTGTTTTGGGAACGAGGAAACATGAAAACTGGAAAACAACAGCTAATCTCATTCTGCTGTTATTAACATGTTCTAACATCTTTAACAGCCTAAAGAACATAAACAACAGAGATACACGACATGGAAAAGAGATTATTTGTTGCTATAGTTACGCGGTCTGCCCGCTCACTATCGGCGTGGAGACGAGGTCGCGGCGAACCACAACAAACACGGTGCCATTATTTCAGACGCGATCAGCGGGCAGGAATGCCGCCGGGCGACTATCTGCAGCGCGGTGACCTTATTGTTGAGGCGCAGGGTAATGGTGAATAATGGCGCATAGTTGGAATACAAACACTGCTGATGTTTGAAGTAAGCGTGTAAAACTGGTTTAACTGGTGGGAGACAGTTACCGTCACGGTTTTTATCAGCCGTCTGTTTGGAGACAAACCGGCTCCTGCAGGACGTTTATCAGAGGAGAGGAGGAGCAAGTCTGGTCGGGCGTTTGGCTTTTTTTAAATGCTTTAAACATCTGATGAATGAATCCCTCTGATCTGCTCTTCACGTGTTTCACGTGTTCTGATTTGAACCTTTCTGACGCCAAATCTTCTTTATTTTTTTACTTTGTTGATGTTTTTGGACCTTTTGTGGTTTTAAATGTATTTTACACATTTTATTTGACAAACAGAAGACAAACTCACAGCTCCAGGATCAGGATGACCTCCGCCTTGTTTTCAAAGACTTCGTGCAGCGCGATGACGTTCGGGTGCTGGATCTCTTTCAGGATGTTCACCTCGCGCTCGATGTCCTCCCGCGTCACCCCTCGTCGGCTCGACTTGCTGCGCCGCTTCTTGATGAATTTGGCGGCGAACTCCACACCTGTAGTCCTGTGTCTGCATCTTCTGACCACAGCAAACTGACCGCTGCAGACGGGAGGGAACACAGAGAGCGCTCAGCAAACACTACAACAGCTTATTTCAGACAGAGGATGAAGCCTGAGACAGGTGATAGACAGAAGGATTATTCTGAAGTGTGAACACAAAGCTGCTGTAGCAGAGACCTAAGATAGAACATATGGAGCGATATGATGACTGCAGCTGAAAGGGCAGAGAAATCATTCAGAACAAACCTGAGAAAATGAGAAATACATAAAGATGTGTAGCAGCGAGCTGAAAGGAACCTCGGCTGCTCAGCGACCTTAAAAACAGACTTCAGGCTGCATATATGCATCACTGTCAATATGGTAAACACAGACAGCTGAGCCAAAGGGAGTGGGAGGGACTATGAGAAGCAAACTGGTGATCAGGAACAGCTTTAATTAATAAGTGCTGGATGAATCACGGCTGAAGCTGAAATAGCAACGCAGGAATAAAGACAGCAGCGTGCACGCTCACACTCACGTCAGTGCAACACGACAGCCTGCACGGGTGCAGTCGGGTTATTTCTCGTGGCCTTGGTCTCTGATGCAGAACGCTCCCACATCTTTAATAAAAGACTTGTGCACAGAGTGCAGAGGCACACCTCCCTCCACCTTCCTCCACCTTCAGCAGCCCCTCGTAATCAGTTCAGGAACAGTGTGCAAAAAGCAGCACAGCTCTCAGCATCAGCACCTCGTCCACGGAGCCGACAAACATCCAGACTTACTCAAACTTTAAACTCTTACTCTGAAACCAGACGTGCACCTCAACAATAATGAGCTGCGTGTCCTCGTTGGCGTGTCCGGCACAGATACTCTGTGCAGTGTATCCAACCTGGGCCGACGAAAATGAGAAGATCTGTATGTTTTTTACCCATCACACATTAGAGGCGTGTGGTTGTTGTTCTGTTATGTGATAAACACACAGGCTGGGAACATTTGGGAACGTTTTAACTGCTCTTATGTAGAAAAAAGCCCATAAACAGACTATAAATGGCCCAGAAATGTTTGATTTTTAAAAGGAAGAAAAGATTTCGATGATAAATCCGTGGACGGTCACGCTAACCTGGGCCCTGAGCGAGGAGGCTGATCGGAGCATGCTCAGTGACGCTGAGCTTCACAGTCGGCTTGTTATCGAAACACTGATGATGCTTTACAAAGTGAGTGACATCACAACGACCTCACCGACCGCTGGTGTGTAACTTTGTCTCCTGACATCGTGTAGTCGCCACGTAACAGATAATAAGCAGATTGCATCCTGTGGGAGAGGCGACAAACTCAAACTGAAGTTCCTCCGTCACCACATCTGCACAGATGTTTCCGCCCTTCAAGCCCGTCTTTATTATTTGCTGTTGACAGGCTGCAGCAAAGACAATGCTGCTGTTCCCCGCACACGTTCCTGAAGGGCACACGTGAGCGCTTCGCCCAGATGTGGCGAGCCTGCGTGACATTTCGCTGTGACGATTATTGCATGTATCAACAACACAGAGGCTGTTATGGAAATCGCACCGTCGCGTTGCCACGCAGCGCTGTGGTTGATCAGACTGCTGACTCCTCTGCCACTCGACCAAAGCAGCGCCAGAAAAACCACTCGGGGAAGCAGGGACACTTGGCTGAGGGCTGTTCACGCCTCCTCACGGCCCCGGCAATCACGCAGCACTTAGTGTACCGAACACCCACGGAGGGAGGAAGAGTACAAGGGAGTAGGGGGTGAGAGAAAGAAGAGTGAGCGAAAATGAGAGAGCGCCACATTCTGCCTCTTTTTTTTATTTCCACAGCAAGATTTTCACACAGGCTTCCAGCAGAGACGATGGCAAACGTCTCCTCGGCTCCGGCCAAGAAATGGGCAATAAAGTGAGAGTCATCCGACTCCCTGAGCCCTGCCGGCACCGAGTCGTCAGGAATCAGAGCAGTGATTCAGCTCTCTGCACATCCTCACTCCACAGTGTGACTGACCCAGTTCGTGTGAGACCGCCAGCTGCAGACGAGTTTGAAGGCAGCATCCGTGACCCCGATGTGACCCGTAACAGCCGCGGCTCTAAAGGGCCAATCGGCGGGGCCTGAAGCCAAGTGGGAAAATAATTGGAAAAACAACAAAACGCATTTGATTTTGGAAGTTTGCTGCCAACAAAAGACTCCATACCCCCTCCCGTCTCTGTTCCACAAACACGAGCAGCAGCAGAGCGGCGCTGCTCCTCGTGCTGCCAGATTACTGCTGCGCCGGCTGCATGCGGCTCGTGCAGCGTTCGGCATCGATCGGCTCGTTTGGTGGAGCTTCTCGCTCAGGAAGACTTCATCAGAGTTTAGATCCATTCAAAGAAAAGCACTGAACAAATATTCTTCACTATCAGTGAATTCAATCAATCCTGGTGATTCTGTGCAGTAAACGTGTTTTTAATCAAAGGCGAGCTCCATGCTGTCGCCCCGAGGAGGAAGATCCCACAAACCAAAGGAGGCCCGCTCAAAACAGGCAGCAGCATACTCCACAGTTACAAAAATTAGACAATTAAACACAGGCAACAACAACACACACAAAATTCAATTCAATTAAAATGACAACAATCTAACTGAAACAGTTGTGTGTTATGGAAACGGCCTCAAGGATCTTAGTTTGGATTTAAAAGCATTTATAATGAAATGAACTCGTTTCCCAGTCGTTCTGCAGCCAAACAGACAAAAACTCTTCTACCGAGTTCAGTTTGTGCAAATAAACAGAAAGCAAGAGAAACACGAGCAGCACGTTTCCCTGCGAGCAGGCAACACGTGCAGGAGGGCAGCAATCCCAGCACTGCCTTATATATAAAACTGTAAATGAGAGCTCCTCTGATTGGCCAACGCCAGCAGTCCCACCTGACGGTGTAACTCACAGGGTCAGTCAGGGCAGAAGGCATCAACCGCTCCAAGACATCGAGCAGAAGCATTCGTGTCTCCATCATCCAGAAATGTTGCAGCAACAAGTTGCTTCTTTGTATCAAAAGAAACGTCAGATATGACCGAGTTCAAAGCTCAGTAATAATGCGAGCAGCACGCACGGATCCATGTTTGGATCAGTCACTGGTGAATGATTATTTCTGATAAATATGAATCATGTGAGGCTGAATTCATCTCAGTGTTGTGCTGTGTGACAGACTCACGTCTCTTCTGTTTACCACAGTGAAACAAACCAGTGGACAAAGATTTCCTCAGAAACTGAACTGCACGCTTAAGAAGAGCGAACCGTCCTGTGACCGAAGAGGAAGAGAGAGCCGAGGACGAAGGCTTTCTCATGCTAATACCACTCCCACTCCCACTCAGCCTGACCTCACCCTGTTGTTGCTTCCACCTCTGTGACTGAGGCCTCGGAGCAGAAAGAAAGACATCAGGATGTGATCGTGTTCATATGGAAGTCAAGTGTTTCACACTGTAATAAGCGTGCGTGCACACACAGCTCCGGTCACCTGTCACGCACACGTGCACGTGCACGGCTGGAACAGCAGCAGCCGTCGGAACATCTTCCTCAAACGTCCCGCCGCCGCCGGCTCGTGCAGCGGAAACGTGGAATCTGTGAAGTCGCGGGACCTGCTGCGAAAATCTCGTCGGGGATGAGAAGGAAAACACGGCTGACTTCCTGTTCCTGATTAAACACCATCTGTGCAGCTCGAGACTTTCTGTGACTCCTCAGAAATGAATATTAATTATTCATTTTCACTTCTCTGCTGAAAGTACGACAGGAAACGCGGCGCTGCGTCTGCATGAGGACCATCATCACGCTGTTTAAGAGAAGCACAAAGGGAAACAACTCCACACACAAACCAGCAGCACACTGGAAACTTCTCCACACAATAGAAACCACTTTGTGTGACATTTTGGAAGTGCTCTCATCCTGCCTGACAGGCCTCGCATCAAACAGCGCACGAGGAGCACTGCTGAGTGTTAACGACGAGGCGCCGCGGCTACACCCATCATCAAACACACAGACTGTACGCAAAAGACGGACGCTGCGACCATATTTAGGACTAAATGAGCCGCTAAGGCGAGAAGCTTCACCCAAGAACTGTGCAGATCCAACACAGACGCACATCAACTCATTTCTACGTCATACATGAATAAAATGTTCACGTTTCTCTCAGGAAAGCTGAAGCACAAACTTTTAAATGCTACATTTACAAAAACACAAAGTGGCGAGAGAGAGAATAAAGTCCACGCAACGAGACGACCTGCTGCGATTTCCTGCCAGGAGACACGAGCAGAGGCACTCATGCATTCAGCAGCCATGACCCTTAAAGCAGGGGTGGGGAACTCCAGGCCTCGAGGGCGGGTGTCCTGCAGGTTTTAGAGCTCACCCTGGGTCAACACGCCTGAATCAGATGATTTGTTCGTTCCCAGTCCTCTGAAGAACTACAGGACATGTCGAGGAGGTCATTTAACATTTAAATCAGCTGTGTTGATCGAGGACACCGGCCCTCGAGGCTCAGTGGGGACTAACTCTCCTTTACAGTGCGCCTCTAGAGGCCACTAGAGGAACTGCAGTTTCCCCTCAGTGGTTGCCATCTGAGCGAATATGAATATTTCTGAGCTTCATGATACTGCATCAGCAAGAAACTGATATTTATTAATACTCACACACAAAGTAGCACCTTAAGCATAAAAGCTATCTGCAGGGTGTCGGGTTGCGCACCAACAAAGACCTGCGGTGTGATCTAACAGCAGCTCTGCAGGATTGCTTCATGATGGGAGGGAGCCGAGCTGCAGGCGTATCTCCTCCCAGGTTGGGTAACACGCGGGGCAGACGCAGACTCAGGGAAGCACTGTAATTATAGATGTAGCAACGATAATCATGTGACAGTCAGAACAAAGAGCACGAGCAGGCACCAACCTCAGGTATGCACGAGGAGTTTCCTCCACAGCCACAAACTATCCTCAGGCTTGAAGTTTTCTTCCACTCGCTCCTCACAAAGTAACACAACAACAACAGCGACGTAAAGCTCATTAGCATCAGCGTGTCTGCACTCCACGCATGAATAAATTGTTGCACCTGACAATTAAACTTTCTACGAGGGGGAATTTCATTTGAATACATGAATTATTACTTCCTAATTAATTTAAGGAAGCATGAGCGTGCTCTTTTAGCACACAGAGTGAACTGATCTATGCTGCCATCAAAGCAGAAACTGAACATGTGCACAGTCACAGGGCAACGGCTGTGCTTATAACCTGGAGTCAGAAAGTACTACGACTGCAGGAACTTCCTAAATTAAATCCTAACTAATGAAAGTGTTCACGCTCTCGCGTTCCTGTGCACTTCCTCTGATGTTTCCTCTTTTGTCCTAAAGTGACAAAATTATGTAAGAGCTCGTTGAAACTCTCCTGTGGACACGTGAAAGTTTGCATCACACCTGTCTGCTAAGCTAAGTGGAAATGACAGCGTGGCTAAAAAGGAGCACGAGGTAAACACCGACAGCTCGCCTGTGGGAGTTAAACCCAAACTCTAACTTGTGTGTTTTTCCGCAGCTCTCCCCGTGTATGCAAGCGAGCCCACCCTTTGTTAACAACACCAGCTGCACACACAGACGAGGGGAAAATGGCAGCGGTTCAACTGAACTGTCTTCCCCTGGTGAGGAAAAGCAAACAAACAGGCTTTCCCTGCTAGACTCTGTGTTTAACCCGGAGCTACTTTAACGGAGGTTAAAGGGGCGACTCCCTGCTGCATGATGACAGAGCCCTCGTGTTTACGTTGCTAGCAGAGCCTGGCAGAGTGAGGAAATCCTTCTCATCCTCCAGAGACGTGCAGGGAGAGCGCCGACGTGCACGGATGTTGCAGAGCACAGAGACGGGCAGAAGTAACGAGCAGAGGAAAAACCCTTCCTGGGAATCGCTGACAAACAGAGGCAGGTTTTCAAGAGCGCCTCTCCCCCCTCGGCTCTCTGATAGTCTGCAGGATCAGATTGCTGAGCTCCCTTTGTTGTGCTTGAAGCACAGACAGGGCTTCCCACTTTTGACCTACTTGTTTCACCAAAGCAGCTGGAAGGGAGGGGATGACGGAGAGGAGCTGGTCGGGAAAGTCGACAACAAGTTTGTTTGTGTCTGTCGGAGCTGCCCGGGAGCTCTTTGCATTACTCAACACTGCAGGGAGGTTACCTGTGCTTAGATACGCAGCGTAGCTTTAGGTTGATGCAGCAGGTCAGAGTGACAGGACTATCCCACCCAGGTTCACTACACGCAGTCACGCCTGTGGAACGTACACACGTGGACGATGAACAAGTAACCGATCCTGCGTCTTCCTAGCCGATCACCCTATTAGAGCGCTTCGCTCTCGCTCTGCAGGCCTACTTGTTGTTCCTAGAGTATTTAAAAGTAGAATGGGAGGCAGAGCCTTCAGTTTTCAGGCCCCTCTTCTGTGGAACCAGCTTCCAGTTTGGATTCAGGAGACAGACACTATCTCTACTTTCAAGATTAGGCTTAAAACTTTCCTTTTTGCTAAAGCATATAGTTAGGGCTGGACCAGGTGACCCTGAATCCTCCCTTAGTTATGCTGCAATAGACGTAGGCTGCCGGGGATTCCCATGATGCATTGAGTTTTTCCTTTCCAGTCACCTTTCTCACTCACTATGTGTTAACAGACCTCTCTGCATTGAATCATATCTGTTATTAACCTCTGTCTCTCTTCCACAGCATGTCTTTATCCTGTCTTCCTTCTCTCACCCCAACCAATCACAGCAGATGGCCCCGCCCCTCCCTGAGCCTGGTTCTGCCGGAGGTTTCTTCCTGTTAAAAGGGAGTTTTTCCTTCCCACTGTCGCCAAAGTGCTTGCTCATAGGGGGTCATATGATTGTTGGGTTTTTCTCTGTATCTATGAAGCGCCTTGAGGCGACTTTTGTTGTGATTTGGCGCTATATAAATAAAATTGAATTGAATTGAATTACACAGAGCTCAGTCTGTGAAGAGCATCGGTCCAGCCGAGGGAGCAAAGACAATTTCATTTTGTGTCTGCGGCCTCTCAGCTCCTCCAATAACGTGCTCATTTACCGAGCGCCGCGTCACATACAGGAAGTCTCTCCTGCCTCATGCTACAGCACCGCCGTTTATCTAGTTACAGTTTTACTCATGAAGCTCTTTGCTTGCTCTGTTGTTGCTGTGGAGCTCGCTTCACTGTCATGCTGTCCTTATTTCCTTCAGCTAGTTTCTCAGAGCTTGCATCGAGTCTTTTGGCTGCTGCGACATCATTTTTCCAGCTTTCATATAATAATTTTTCCCAGTGGCGTTAATAATTGCAGCCAACCTGTGGATCAGCAGCTCTTATTACAGCTTTGCCTCGTTACAGAAAGATGTATGAGGAAGCTGAAGAGCGCACAAACAAGCAGCCCTGAGCCGTGGGTGCTCGAGTCCTGAGCGCACACCCGCCGCCGGCGCGATGTTGGATCGACGCGACCTCGATGCTTAGTTAGAGGTCGCTGCTCTTGTCGGGAATTCGGCCTTGTCATGGTGAGGCAGCGCCGGAATGAACAATGTTCAGTGGTAATGAGCAGCAGGAAGGCCTCGTACACACAAGTCAGTGAAGTGGGAGTGGGCAGGGAACGCGCTTCATGATAACAACGCAGCACAACGCAGCAGAGAGGAAGGGCGGCCGGTGCATCTGGGTGAGAACACGCGGCCGCACATGTTTGCTACGTCGCTGTGTTTCGTCTCCTTCTGTTCTTATCTGTAATTGTTGTTACAGCGTGAACTCCCACGGGAACAACGGCCACGCCCGGGAGCAGAAGCAGCTGCTGCTCTTTACAGCACGATGTGCAAACGCACATGAGAGAAGGGAGAAGCTTAAAAGCTCTCAGCGCAGATCCACCCACCTCATGTTGGACCATGTGGGTCCAACATGAGGTCATAAAGCAGGTTTGTGTGTCGGTGACCAAACCAAACCTGCAGGTGCCGATGCATCTGTACAGCTGCATCTGTACAGCTGCAGCACTGCTGCTCCACAAACAGCTCGTCGTTGTAAGAACTGAAGCAGCGAGAGTCACAGAGACGGTCGGAGCTGCAGGACGCTCAGCGAAGCAGCTGCTGGGAAGCTTTGATAACATAAGGTGTCATCATCAGCGTTCAGCTGCTCGAGGAAAAGGAGAAACTACTCAGGACAGTAATGTTTAAGTACAGCCTGATGAAAACAGTTTATTAATTTAACGCCAACGTCGAGACGTCTGCATCAAACCAGAGGAGGCCCTCAGCGACGGTTTAATGGAGCCAAAGCTGAGCAGTGACAGCGAGCTGCTACCACAGACTCACTGTGCTTTTCTTTATGGGCAGTTCAGTTACTTTCATGCCTCCGACTCTGAGGAAGTTCAGCTCTGACACTAATCAGTGAAGTTCTCTTTTACCAGTTAATCAAATATAAACACTTTACTCGCTGTGAAGCAAAAACAAGGTTTAAGAAAGTGTTTCTGCTCATTTCATCACAGCTGCTCAGGTTAAAGCACCAGCAGCAGAGGAAGTACACGATGAAAGCTTCTGGGTTATTCCTGAGGTTCCTGCTGTTTTCACAGAGTCCGAGAATCACGTCGCAGTTGAATATGAAGGAGATGGCCTCTACTCCAGATGCAATCCTCCTCCTGTTGGTGAAGCAGCTGCCACACGGGGCAACAACTCGCTAGCTGTGAATATATGAACCTTTTACCAGCAGCTACTGTCAGGTCAGTGCAGGGAGAGTTAAGGACATGCAGGAATAAGAGGTAAATGCATCAGGAGAGAAAAGAGGGAAGTGAAGAAGGAATAAATCCTGGGAAGTCCCCCAGCAGCCGGAGCACTTCAGCGTCACCTGATCCAGGCCCAACTATAAGCGTTTAAAATGTAAGGTCTTAAAAGCAGAGCAGTCTGTCTGCTGAGTCCAGACTGGATCAGAGTCCACTGGAGAGGAGAAGGACAGCTGAAGACTCATGCAGGCTTCAGTCTGAGTGACAACATGATATTATCCCAACATCGCTGTGCAAGAAGCTGCAGGATGACAATAAAAAGCTCTGAGTCTCTAATTATGAGGTCCCTAACATGTGTTTGCATCTCCACAGGTGAACGTTCAGGTGTGGAAACTGATCTGTGACGATGTGATCAGCAGGTCAGAAACACACTGAGGCAGATCTGCATCAGCGCAGTTTTCTGATTGACATCGAACCTCAAATCACATGAACATTAAAACTACGCAGGCCTCATAAACACCACAGGATTATTTTAGCAGCACAGGGTTGTGTTGGAAAGGAGCCTCCTCAGTGAGAACGAAGTGATAACAAGCTCACGGAAGTTCATGTTGTCAACGCAGGGTGTCTGGCACAGCTCGGGCTGATGGCACGCACGCACGCACGCACGCACGCACGCACGCACGCACACACGCACACACGCACACACGCACACACGCACACACGCACACACGCACACACACACACACACACTGTTCTCTGCTGGACAGCTGACTGTAACACGATCCTGCTGGCTTTCTGTTCTCAGAGATGAGAACAAATCTCGGTGTTATCTTCATACATCTACATCTTTACTCCACATCATCAGGCTTTGTCCAAGCAGACACTTGTGTTTGTGTGGACGCCATTAGGTTCTGCAGAATAACCCGATGTGTAAGTAATTCCGTGGCTGTCTGGGCTTGAAAAGGAAAGTAAGATGCTCAGCCTCCTAATCTTTGGCCCCAATCCAGCCATAATCCAGCCATACATCACAGCCAGGCTTGTGGGAGCAGAATTCAACGTATAAAGACATTTTAAGCCCTCAGTATAAACATACAGGGTAAAATAAAAGCCCTTCCTGCAGCAGAGCGTCTGCACTGTGCAACGTGTTAACGCATCCTTTCCCCTGCTGTTACAGCACAGCTGCTAACAGGCAATCATCCCAACCCACCACCTCATGCATCTCCAGCAGCTGGCTGACCAGGTCGCATTACTCAGCTGCCCTCCCCCCACACTGAACAGATCCCAGCTGTTTGGACTGCAGTCAGTTAAGGTGGCAATGCTCTGAAAAGCTGCTGATAGTGGGAGAAGCCCCCCCCAGAACCTGCAGGAGATGGGGACTGGTCCTCGATGCTGGGACTGAAGAAGACCAACGGGCTGCTGCTGGTTCAGGATGGTGGAGTTGGACTCGGTCCACAGGATAAGAAACCAAAAGGCTGCTCTGCCTCCTCTCCCACCAACACTGCTCTGATAAACACTGAGAGTCTCGCTTCATTTGCCAAATAAATGATAGTTATAAGCAGCTTTTAATGCACAGACTGTGTTATTTAATCACTAACGACAGCATTGAACACGAGCTCAAACTAAGTGCGCATAAATAAACTCAAGCTTCAAAGATCACGTCTTCGTAACACAAACACAACGACGAGGTTTCTCTGAGACTTTAAACACAGAAGGACAAAGACCAGCGCGCTGTCCAACACTACACTGCACCTCTCCGTCACTACTGCGAGCCAGCTATTGATTGGCTCTGTGCACTACTACTGTGAAATCGGAGAGGGTGCTGAAAAGCTGAAAAGTGTTAAGCACAATGGCGGGCAGGCTGGGAGAGCTTCGGGAAGGCGCCCACGAGGCTTCTCTGTCACATGTGACGCGGGCGCACTCGGACCGACGGAGGACGACACATTCAGTGAGTGGGAAACAACGAGTGCGATCTCACCTCCCGCTCGCCGTCCTTCGCTGCAAACCCCACAGCAAACTTTGCTTTGTTGCTTTTTTCTCCATGTTGTTCATTTTTGTGCAGACTGCTCTGTTACGAGCAAGTCACAGCCCGAAGCCATAATATTTAAATGAACCTCCCAAAGCTGTTTTGGGTGATTGTGCTCGTCTCAACTTCATCGTCCACTGATGGAGACGTTCACTGAAAGAGATCCGAGGCCATTAAACGCAGGTCTACGTTTCAGGTTTGATAATGGAGGCGTCTAATAAAAGGGAGCCGCTGTAACCTGGCACGAGGCTCGCTGCCCGTCAGCTCTGTGACAAAGCGGCTTTTATGCTGCCCGATCATTGGCTGATGGGATCGTTCATCAGCGAGGCCTGCCAGGGAGAGATAAAGCGAGGCGTGCTCGTCAAACCCTGGATAGGTGCGTGACCTGCACACTTTACATTTAACCTGATCCATTACAGCGCCCGGCAGCAGTTAAGACTCAAGTGTTGCTCTGCAGGTCGCGTTCAGTCCAGCATCTACGGTGAGCGGAATAAACACAGTTTTATAGTTGATGTGTCCGCCCCGCTCAGACAGGCTTCCCCTCCTCCTAATGTAGGACAGCAGCGTCGTCCTGTCATCGCCCTGCATGAAGGCTGTGGTCACATGAACAGTCATGACAGGACATCAGACCCTGTGCTGCGAGGAGTTAGTCTGAGCGCTCTGGGAGACGTGCTTTCATAGAAGTGCATGCCCTCTAATGTAGAATGGAACAGACTAGATCAGTATAGAATAGAATAGTAAAGAGTAGAGCAGAATAGCTCTTTCCTGTCACTGTACCTGCACAGCAAAAGTAAAGAAAATCTGAAAGTAAAAAGAAAAAACAGAGAAAATAGTGAAACTTGAGTTCAGTGCCGTGGACAAGTCTAAGCACGTCTTTACCAGACGCTCGTGCAGGTTTAAGATTCGTGTGAAACTGTTAATCACACGATTTGATAACAAAACATATCTTAAACGCAGGCCATGCACAAACCGTCAGATCGATCTGCCGAGCGGCTAATATTAGCCGCGCTCGCACCGGCAGCCTGGGCTTCCTGCAGCTAGCACCCACACGCCTGCACTGACTGTGGCTCCATGACAGTTTATGCCATCCACGTCCACGTGCTCGTTTCCTGCCTCATAGTGCTGCAGGAGCACGCCGCTTCATTTACCTCTCACCTCGCAGGTTTTCAGACAGGTGCTGCTGTCAGTCAGAGCTGCAGCAGAACCGACATTTAAAAATGAAATCATGTGTTTAGCTGCCAGTATTTATGATGTAAACCAGTGCAGCCATCTTTAAACGTCAGGTTGACCAGTTACGAGCATCAGCAGTTCTATGCCGTCTCCGTGGACAGCGGCGGTTAGCTGTGAATGCATCCAGTGTGACAACTGTGTGCGTATACGACTCGAGCTGACAGCAGAAGAAGCTGTTCTGCTGCAGGAGGGTTTCTGCAAAGACCTGACGTGAATACCTGAAACTGCGGAGGGTTAGTAGCCCGCACTGTTTCCTGATGTTGACAGCTTTGGTCTTAGATGACATGAAATTGTTATTTTTTGCTTGGTACACTAATGCGTCATCTTCACCTTCTGTCTGTGTGCAGTTTCCAAGCGAGGACCCCGTCTGTGCGAATGCTCATCGTACAGTACGGCTACAAAAACACTGCTGTGTAAAAGTTTGTTCGTGTAATGTGAAATATATGACTGTGCCATCCTTTAATCAGCACTAACACACCGCGGCCAGCAGCTCCATCAGATGTTCAGCAGGTTTCTGGCTCACCTTCCAGGTAACGACCTCGACGCACTGAGTGGTTCGCTGCTCGCTGTCAAAGCTTCACACTGACGGACGCTCGGGGTGCTGAGCGACGGCGCATTTTGCTTTTAAAATCAGAGATGAATATTTGATGGGGATACAAATGGCTGCATCGGTGCCAAACTGCTGCACAGTGAGAGGAAACCAGCAGCGCATCAGTGGAGACCAGCTCAGACTTAATCAGATCCCCCAGGAAGGTCTCCACAAAGGTTTGAACGCCTTCAAACACGACGACAAGAACATTTTCTCCAGCAACAAACCCCTGAAAGACTCTGTGTCGTTTTTATTTCATCATATAAAGAGAAGGGAACTAACCGCCTTCGTTTTGGGCGATGCATCCCTTTAAACGTGCCTGCTCACTTCAATTAAAGCTTCTCTACTTAATTAAACTGTCTCTGGCTCACGGGGGATGGATGCAGTCCCAGCGCTCTGCAGGCCAGCCTGCGTCCACATTCACAACATCAGCCTGTTCCTGCTCAGCTCTCCACACTTCCTCTGCATCGTCGGCTGCAAACACGCTGAAGGAAATAATAAGTAGAGACGACAACGCACAGAAACAGTGAAGTGAAACCACAGACTGCTGACAGATGATAATCAGTTGCTGCCCCTCCCAATCTGAACCTCAGTGCCGCTCTCGTCGTCAGCTGATTTTACAGTAAGAGCAGCTGAAACGTTACAGTCACAACCGTCAAAGGGTTTTTCTCAGCGACACACGGCTGCTGGTTCTCCTTTACACTGAACTCATCTTTACATTAAAGCAGGCGTCCAGAGAGCAGCAACACACAAAAACTACAAGTTTTGCATAAACAGTGTGTACGTGGCATCGTTATAGTTTGTACTTAATTTAATTTAATAAGCCAGCCTTGATGCAGATGCTACATCTCTGAATAATCAGCAGTTTTACACTTTTGTTGGTGAGTTCGCAGCTTCACGTTATTTCTGTGGCTGTGCAGCTTCAGCGCTGATCATCTGATGCTGCCTGGTTTTTAAAACTGCTGTTAGTACGAGAGAATCAGGCCTGTGAGTGGAAGACTACACATTTCCACATACAATGAAACATACACTCCTGAATGTATCTGACTGGCTCTGCTTGCAAAGGTCACGGGTGTGCCGTGGCACATTCATCACACCAACACGATGCAGGAGCCGCAGGTTATCCTCCTTATAGACACGAGGGTAAAACAATCAGAGGCCAGTCGCTCTTTTTCACTCCGGTTCTGTTTCCACGGGCGGCTGAGTCTCAGCAGAAACACAAGAGATCAGACTGTAACTGCAGCACCTCTGCAGCTCAGAGGAGTCAGAGGACAAAGCGTCTGCAGCGGCGCAGCGGCCGCAGGCTCCGAGGCGTCAGCCTGAAGACTCCCGGCGAGGCCAGGCTTTTCATTAGCACGGAGCCAAGTGTGGGAGGCCGGCGTGGAGTGCTCCCGGCCCACTCTGCGGTAGTGTGGGCCACAAACTGCACCGGCAGAAAAAACATTACGCAACCGCCGCGCCATTGTGTACGGCGGAAGGGTAACCACGGCAACAGGGCCGAGAGACTGAGGAACCGCGCTGGTTGGAGGAAGGAAGAGTGCGGTATAATCCTGGGTGGGTGTAAACAGCGCGTGTGCGAGTGTTTGTGTTCAGATAAGGATTTTATCAGCAGTGTTTCTGACACCGGTGAAAGTTATTAAACGTCATTAACGCCCTGAGAGGCCGCACCATCGCTCCCCTCGGCTTTAAAGGCTCCACAGACATTAAAAACCAGTTCCAACGATCTTATAATAAGACTGTAAGAAGGAGCGCTGATACTGTGGACATGACCCAGCCTTACCGTGGTTATCTCCCCGCGTGGTTAGTCTGTTATGCAAAGGTGCCCGCTGAGCCTCAGCGAAGCATCCAGAAGCTGTTCAGCTGAATCAGTGATGAAACGATCGGCCTGATGTTTGACATCATGTTTCCAACAAACAGACTCCACCTGAGCAACACACCTGGATGTAACATGACCCACTTTAGCATTTCTAAAACAAAATGTTATTTGTCTGCGGTCAGTATGAAAGCTCTTATTCTGAAAGTGCACCCGCTCGTGGCTGCGTCACCGAGGCGAGACAAGCGGCTGCAGCAGAGACGCAGCTGATTGCAATACTTCATCATTTATATGTCACAACACACTCGGGGACTTAAATATTTGCAGGAGAGCACAAAACAGCATTGTGTAGCAGGTGTTGCACACCTGTATGTGTGTGTGTGTGTACGGGCCATGCCACCTCTCCATCAGCACACACACAAACTCGTTTTCAAACTCAGTGAGGACATCTCATTGACACAAGGCTTTCTCTGGCCCCGTACCATCAAAAATCACATTCTGAGTCTCATAAAGGCCTTTAAACGTCCAATTTTGTACTTCAAAGATATGAACACACACAGAAGATCAGTGAGGGCTTTTAAAGTGACTACATTGGCCTGGTGGTGAGCACTTTTGCCTAACAGATAAAAGATCGGTGGTTCGAGACCAGGAGCAGACTCAAATCCCTGTGAGCGTTCACATTACGACTGCTAACTTTCTGCTCAACAGCCTGTTTCCTCCGCTCAGCTGTTTCCCAGCCTGGCAGCCAGGTGTGACTCAGGGGGGAGGAGTCTCATTCAGACACAACTGCAGGTTCAAGGAACTAATAATGTCTCCTCTGATGGAGAGATAAGTGACAGAAAGCTAAATGAGAGGCAGGCAGTGTTTGCCCTCGTCTGCAGCCGGAGTGAAAGGACATTCAAGTGTGGCAGGAATGTCAGTCACCTCCCCCAGGCCCAAGCTTTCCACGGCACAAACAATGGAGACATTGTGCTTAAAGGTAAAGAGGAGAGGTGAAAGGTTTCCTTTGCCATCTTCACACTTGTTACGACCAACAGCCTCCAGGACCTTCAAAGATTTCAGACGCTGCAGAGACACAATAACAGACTCCTGCTCTGATCCAGCTGTAACTCTGAGAGGACCGAATGCCAGCAAGCAGAGATAATCATCCTGGAAGAATCCTCGCAGCCACACTGATGTGTACACACACCCAGAGATAAAACCAACAATGTGAAACAGTGGAAAGAGCTGATGAACTGTGAAGTTCTCAGAACAATAAATCATCATGAAGACATGAAGGTTTCTTTCCCCCAAAGCACCGATGTTAGTGGTCGAACAGGCGCACACATCTCAAACTGGTCACCAGCATCAGTCCTGTTATTAACCTCTGTCTCTCTTCCACAGCATGTCTTTATCCTGTCTTCCTTCTCTCACCCCAACCAATCACAGATGGCCCCGCCCCTCCCTGAGCCTGGTTCTTCCTGTTAAAGGGAGTTTTTCCTTCCTACTGTCACCAAAGTGCTGCTCATGTTTTTCTCTGTACTTATTATTGTAGGGTCGACCTTACAATATAAAGCACCCTGAGGCTGTTGTGATTTGGTGCTGTGTAAATAAATTGAATTCATAACTAATCAAACATGTTTAATGTTTACAGAAATATGAACGTTTAAGCCCACATTGTACACTCGACACGTGACTTCATCTGCAGGCTGTAAACACCGACGAGTCGCTGGAACAGACGCGTCCGCTCGGCTCGATCGTCACGTCTGATGGTCTGACGATCACGACGCGTCTGTGGGGCTGCTGGTGCGTTTATAGGCTGAGTATGAGCGAAAGCTTCTGGTACTAAGAATCAAAAATGCTCATTTGTTCAGCGTGTTAGAGACGTGTGTTTACAGAGGCGATGAGTTACCCGTCTGCTGTGGGTACTAATGCGCTGCATTTGTTAAAGGAAAACACGACAAACTTTATTTAGCACTGTGTGTAAATTAAGGGAAGTCCTGCACAGTCCACCGAGGAGACGGCAGCAGGAGGAGGGCTTTCTCTCTGCTGCTTTTTCCAACAGGGCCCCGCATGTCTGACGAAACTGACATTCAGCAAGTTTCGAGCCGGTTAACTCCGCCGTGACTCAGGGGAAATCAGCAGGCGCAGACTGGTTTTGTAGGTTGAGCAGAGACGCTCTGAGCTGATGTGACCTCACCTCCGACTTTGTCAGCATTAATTAAAAGTTCATTTTGAAAGCTCCTGCTCGTTTCCCTCCTCATCTCACGAGTCCAACTAAAAACACGCAGCTGAAAACGTCTGTCAGGAGGATCTGTGAAGGTCAACAGAAGAATCCTGTTAATGTGAGGAACAAGAACGCAACTCGGACCAAATAACTGACAGAGAGCGAGGCTGCATGTTCTCTGATCAACACTGAGGTTTGACATGTAGTCATGTGACATCACATCAGCGCCGCAGCCCAAACGAGGCTTTACCTAAAACACTGTTTACAATAGTTATACTTTAAGCCCTCAGAATATTTTTCCAACAGTGACACTTAATCCGCTCAAGGATTAATCAGATTTTACTCGTAGTGTTTCAAACGATCCTTCATGTAAGCCCACACAGGACGCAGAGACGAGTTCAGCTGTGCTGGACGTGTAGTTGAGTCCAAATGAGCATCTTTCTGGGCTCACAGGTTCAGCCGTCCGTGAAGGTTTCTTTGCATCAACCCAACGTTGGTGTGATTGTTTGTTTGTACCCACTCGGGTTTGTCTGCTCTCTGCACACCGACCCGATACTGAACAATGCATCTGCAGACCTCTGTGGTCTGGTGCTGCTTTCATCGCAGCCTTTGATTGGCCCTCACTGTCACGAGTGGGCGAGCATGTGTGAAAAGAAGACGGATATTCCAAGGAACGAGACGAGGAGTACGCAGCGATATCAGTTCAAGAGAACGTGAAACAAAAGCTTCCAAGTGCACGTTTTCATTAGTTCAGAAGGCTGCGTGCAGTTTGTCTAAGTGCAGTCGTCAGAGTCGTTCCCGTTCACAGCAGGAGGAAACCCTGCGTGAGAGTTTAAGCTTGGAAGGTTGCAGAAGACGAGAGACAGAAACGGGAGAAGTTGTCTTCCTCCACCGTTTACCACCCCTCGGTTTCCACGCTCCACCGCCTGCACGTCTCCCCTAATTGACCGCAGAGGGTTGTAGCTCGTCCCACGTGCGCTCCAACACACACTCAGCTTCACGCACAGCGCCGCTCCCTGCCATTCACCCGCTACCACAGCAGGCAGGAATCCCATCATCCCGCCCTGACTGCAGAGATTAATTGAAAATAACTCATTACGCTCGGCGAGGATAATCCAAGTGAGTCCGATTTCAATGTGAGTCTAAGTGCAGCAATAACAGACTAAAGTCAGCCTCAGAGTCCTGATCAACTCTTCTCACAGCTGACTCGTCTTGTTTACGTTTTCCCACCTCGTCTGTCTTTAATGATAATCTCGAGGCCGCAGGAACATTAGATGCTCCTCTGACTCACGTACTTATTACTCCTGCTAATGTTGGCAGGCTGAAGCTCAGGGTGTGCGTGCACTCAATGACTGAATGTAAATACATACAGCGAAGCAGCAGATACACAAACCAGAGTCGGATGTTTTCCTCTGATCAGGATTTATGACCAGCATCTACATGACTCCCAGTTTGGCCCTTTGACCCAGTTATTGAGGCTTGGTTTCCAGTTACCACCAATCTTCTGATGAGCTGGAACATATGGACTGAAACGTGGTTATTTTGCCTCCTCACATGTCAGGATCAGAGGCGGCTGACTGCTCGGCCTCTGCTGCAGCGTAAAGCTTCCTCAACAGATCGACTAACAGCTCGTCCAACCTGCCCGACGCCGAGCACCGAGCACGGGGATAAAAGCAGCGCACACGGTCCTGAAATGGTTTTAAAAGAGTCCTTTTAAATCACTCTAAAGATTTGTTTTATTACACAATGAACTAATATAACAACAACTTTTAAAATTGCATTAATTCTATTAATATTTCTATATTTTACTCATTTAATGATCCAGGGATACGTCAATAATAAAAGATGATCAGAAAACCCCCTCAAATCTCGGAGGATTAATGGCTGTATCCCACAGCAGCCTCTCAGTGATCTGTCACACGTACTAACATCACGATCAGAGAAACGTGCAGTTGGACAGATGATGCTAAATGTGGGCAACGAAGAAACGCTGAAAGGATTTCTCACTCAGACTGAGGCTGAACTCTGTCAGCATGAGATCAGCTGTAAGTCACTTCTTACACAGAGCCTCTGAATACTCAGCGAGGACTAAGAGAACACGCTCGTCGTGCTGTTATCCTGATAGCTCGTCTGTGGCCAGTTTGGACAAACTGCAAACAGAGCAGCTCAGTGCGGCTCGAAAAACTTTTCTATCTGGCTTCACTGAGCGCGTGCATCTTTATGACGAATCAAAGATGTGGAGGATGCCGAGTCCTCTGACTTTGGTGTGGCGGTCAGGTGAAAGGTCAGATACATAGATGTGACAGCGAGATGCGTCCAGGCAGCGACCACAGTTCAGAGAGACGACACAGACACGCAGCTTCCAGCGAGGCTTCCAGCGAGGCTTCCAAAATGCAAATGATGAGATCGCACAGCAATAAAAAAAACAAAGTGCAGACGATACAACAGCATCAGTGAGCAGTGCTGCCTCTCTCTGCCTTCATGCAGCGGCTGTCTGTGATGGAGCTTTGACGGGCGGTGCTCTCGTCTTTGTTCACACCCACAGTCACTGACGGATTTAATGAAGAGCAGGCGTCAGCAGACGAGCGGCCCTGTGCTCATTTTTAAAAGTCCTCCACTTTTTATAAACCTGTTGTGTTGGACAGTCACACCAAAGCATGCGACGACCACACTGCAGCTAATGTGCTGCTGCAGCACAGCGGCGCAGTGGTCCTGATAGGACCGCACTGCCGCTCCCTGGGATCCAGGGGGAGGACGGGGGGGAGGGTGGCTGAGTGACAGGCTTCATCAAGGCCACTCCTGCTTCCCAGACTGCCCCTCCACCCAACAGAATAACCAAGGGTGGTGGTGGGGGGTAAATGTAGGTCAGTAGCTGGTTGGGGCCGATTCCTGCTGCTGACTGTCTGGAGCAGATTTACTGTCAGTGTCCTCCATAAACAATAAAGAAAGAAATGAAGCAAAGATTTGTTCAGGGAAAACGTTTTGAAATGCTATCAGCTTTGACTCCAGGACACAGGATCCTGGGTGGATTCTTCAAATAATCCTGTTTTGTGTTCACAGCGATTCGTCTTTGGGGAGTTTTTCCTGATGAAGCCCAAACGCAGCCTCAGCTCAAAGCTTCTACCTTCATTTGCATTGCAGAATCTTTTTAGAGCTACAGCCTCCCCCCCTCCTCTACACACAGAGACACACACACACATGCACACGCACACACACAGACACAGACACACACACACACACACACACACACACACACACACACACAAAATAGGAGGGCCACAGCGGTCAGATTGATGCAGACTAACGATGGAGCCACAGCAGAGCCCTGCAAAAATATGCAAAGTGTCAAACTGCCACGTGGACCCGATGAAAAGCACACAGCAAATGGATTCCACAGTGGGAGTGGGCTCGTGTCATTTTTCTCCCTCAATCAGGAAAGAAAGGCTGAGTCAGCGTATCTCTGAACACGTGACAGCTCTGAACCTCCCACAGCAAAAGAAATAAATGAATCCAAAAAATAAGGAAAGCAGAACTGGACTCACATGACCGGAGTGCAAGCTGCGCCCGTTTCTTCACGCAGGCCTGCTGCATGCAGCATGACCGCATGCTCTGCTCAGACCTACAGAGGTTTACTGTTATTCTAGAGCAGTACTGGCATCCACTCAGAGATCAGATATCAGCCGGCCGGCACTGACGGTGATTTCCCATCTGTCTCTGGAGTCGTGCATCATCTCCAGCTTTCTCCCTGAGCTGCATTTCATTCAGCTGCCTCTCCAGCGGGTCTCACCCTGCAGTTGGAGCCTTCTACTTTGGAGATTTCTAACAAGCACCTGCAGCAGGTGGATAACTGGTTAAAGTCCTGCTGCACTGGGCTCACTGAGGACCAGTCCAAGGAGGTGCAGCTGAAGTCCATCGACGAGGCGAGGAACTCCCTGCATGGACAGCTGATTGTATTATGTGTCATAAAGCACCTGCTAACTGAGGCCTCTGCAGAGGAGCACCACACAAACACCGTTGCTTAATCATTTAATTAAGGAAACACACGCGCCGGCTGTCACGCACGACCCATAATGCACTGCAGAGGCACCGATAATGGAAGCAATTACAGCTTTTTCTATTTCTGCTGATCTAACTGGAGGAACTAAAAGGTTTGATGGGGTAAAAAAGCCCTGCAGCGACAGAAGCTCTGAGCCTGAATGCTTGTGTCTGTGCAGTCTAACACACACACACACACACACACACACACACACACACACACACACACACACACACACACCACCATTAAAGCACTGCAGCGGTGCTTCACCCGACACCTGAGCATCACAGTGAGGAGGCGTCAAACAACAGACCCTTTGAGATGCTGGCAAACTACGACGTCTTCAACAATCTGAGGCGTGAAGTGAGACTTTTCTGTGAAGCAGTTACAGAGACCAGCTGAGCACAGATGTGGTCAACGTCTGTCAGGAGGCCTTTAAACTAAACCCAGCCGGGCTCCACGCTGCAGGGATGAGTTTGATGCACTTGTGCAGACACATCACACTTTTTAAAGCGCAGCTCTGCAAGCAACAACTTGATGCTTTGCCCGGATCTTCAACGGCTGACCTGCAGTTTCACAATCGTTTCTCTGACTGACACTTTATTAGGCGCGTCTAATATTTCCAGTTTTCCAGGTTTTGTTCTGGAAGGCTCGGAAAACTGGGCGAGCAATGGCACCCCGATCACAGAGGTGATAAAAATCAAGATGAGGCAGCGATTCTGAGCAGAGCTTCAGCAATAATGCAACATTCATAGACAGCATTATATAAGACCGCGCTGCTAACATGTATGCTTTGGCTTTGTTCCTGCGTGCTCGCTGCGCGTAGATGCTCATGCATGATGCTCGGCTTCACCGGGCATCAGTCCTCCATGCATAAGCAGGCAGTGTCGGTGTCAGTGACAGGATAGACTCACTGCTTGGGTGAATTCCCATTTTCCCATTTTGCCAAACCGAATGGGCCTTAATCCAAGTGCAGCCAGCAGCAGGCCTGGAGTACAGTCGGATCAAAAGCCCTCAGTCTGCAGGCATGTTGGGCTTTACAGTGAAAGACTCAGCAGCTTTCATCATTAACAGACTCTGGTTTATGCTAAAGTTCATCCAATACTAACACAAATATATAACGACTGCACAGTCACTGTAGGTTCTGCATTTTCATCCAGAACCTCTGATTTCTTCTTCCTGTGCAGCTCGTCTGTTTGTACAGTACAAGTGCTCCAATTCAGACACAGCGAGCTTAGCTGCACAGAAATGTCTCCGTTTGCCTCGTTTCAATGCACGTGGGCTGCTAATGCAGAGGTGTCAGGCCCAGTTTGGGAGTGATCAGTGCACCCGTCTTACATAAGACCACCTGTGTGCAGCATCTATGGGAAAGATCTGCTCATTAAAACGTGACGCAGCAGCAAGGAGACGCCTGAGGACGCTGCAGGACGTCACCGGACTCAGATACGTCAGATTCTGAGTGACTGATGAGAGAAGTAACACAAGCCTCACCCATAAGAGACGCAGCAGAAACAAGAACAAGTCTAGTTCCAGCTGCACACATGGTGCATGCCTCTTTGTGTGCAAAATAAGTTTCCCACAGACACGTTCATTTCTGAGTCCTTGCTGCTGGAGCGCTCTCCAGCAAACAGCATGCATGAATGACAGGAGCAAATATTTTCTATCCCAACACTGCAGATGTTGGAATATTTAGGATGATTTAATAATGATGGCGGGTGACGTGATATCAGCTCCCTGTTCTCCCTCAACAGAGAGCGGATCCCGGCGTTGGAGCAACAGCCAATCGAGACGATCACGCTGGCGTAGCCATCTACTTTACCTCAGCCAGAAACTCAATCCCATCACACACAGCTCCCCGATCGTCTCTGTTGCTACAGCAGCTGCAGCCGCGCAGGCTTTCCTCAGAGAGGAAGGTGAACACGACACACAATCAGCAACGCCGCAAAGGCCGAGGAGCAGAAAACAGCTGGCTGATTATTACCAACGTTTCATAACCACAAACTCAGAGACCCACTTCCACAGCTGTGACTCTCACATCTGGGAGCTGGAACGCATCATTTCTGCCTTTATTATTACGTAATGACATTTTTTTTTACCGAATCAGCAATAAAGTCACAGTGAAAACAGGAAAATCTGCTTTCACTTAAACTAACTTATGATTAAAAAACAACATTTGTGAAGCTGTTCAATTAACCAAAACCTGGATTTGGTTACAATGAAGGGTTAAGAACATCATCCAGATCAACTCTGTGCTGCTGCTGCACATCCTTGCTCTTCTCTAACCGCCCAAACAAACTCACTCCCTGACTGGTTTTGTCAGCTCAGCTCGAGCAAAGATGACGGCACGAGAGATTTTCGATGAGGAAGGTAAAGCCAGGTCGGCAGTTTGCTCCAGTCAACAAACACGTTATGTTTGGAATCATCTGCCACATTCGAGTCGCCCTGCAAACCAAACTCAGGTCCAGCTCTGCCACAGTGCTTCATACACAGTCGGCTCCTTCACCCTGATCATCAGCATCCACCTCTGACCGATCACACACGGAGTGACAGCCAGGATGGACACCTGCTCCCTGCAAAGATCTACATCAGCCTCCTGCAAGAAAGCCCAGGAAGACACAGCAACTCTTCATCACTGACGACACTGCATTAAAGACTGTATTAATCACAGCTTATCACACTCACTCACTCACAGTGGGGGGTTCAGACACGCGTGGACCACAGCTCTGCACAGATGGGCTAAATAAACTTTGAAGCATTTATTATCTTAATGAAAAACAGGTCTTTTCCCAGCATCCCCGCCCCGGCACAGAAAGGGGAAGTTGATGCGCATTAGAAATAAGCTCGGTGTGGACTCACCTCCCCAGCTCGTCCCCGATGTCATAAAATTCCTCCACATTTTCCGGGTTGAAAACAGTCATGTTGTCCAGGCACTTCTTCCCCGACCACAGGCGCGTCACACCGGCTCTTCACAGCCACACCATCCCTACCAGCAGCCTCCGGTCTGGGCAGGGTAACGGCCACCGATCCTCCTCATGCTCGGGCTTCCACACGGAGATCAACAGGAGGGCAGAAGAAACGAGAGCATTAGATTATGAAACCGTGCAGCTGCGGGGGAAGGTGGGCGTGCGGTCAACAAAAGGAGCCCCAAGTGACGGAGCGGTGAACCTGCAGCCCCGGCGACGTCACGACCCCCGGAGCTGACCTGCCGCTCTGCCCCCGGACTCCCGGCGCAGTTATCTGGCTGCCAGTTTTAAGATAATAATAATAACGCATGCGTGTGTGTGTCGCCACAGGCCGGAGAGGAATGCAAATAACCCCCGTGTGGACGCTTGGTGTAGCCATGGGAAACACGCTAACCTCCTGCTTTCAGCCCGGGGAGGAAAATGACTGCTGAGCAAAGTCAGAATAACGAGCCGCACAGGTGTCGGACCCGGTTTAACCGTGCGTGCCAAAGTGCCCCCCCCAAAAAAACAACTACTTTAACCACCAGACCCCTCAGCTCCCCCCGCAGTAACAGCACGGCTCGCCCCGGTAACGTTTTATTCCTCCGGAGTCTGAGACATGAACCTTAGCTGGAAAGATTTCTCACCGGGAAACGGGGGGTTTCCAGATTACTCCGTGGAGGTCTTACCGTGTGCCGGTGGGGGTCCCGCTGCCTGACGAAGCCGAGATTTCATGCGGTTAGTGGGAGGCTGTGATCCAGGTTCGGCTCACGGAAGACAAAATGCTGCTTTGAACGGGAGAAATCAACGTTAACAATGTGAGGCAGGCTGGTCCTGGTGCTGCGTTCACGGGCTGGGGTTAAATAGGAGATCGGAGACTTGGAGCGACCGGAGGACACGCTGTGTGTATTTCACGTGTTACCGTTAAACGAACAACGATCAGGTCAACAGATCGAAGGATAAATCTAAACAGTGATTTTACTAAACGTCACTATAATCGGCGGGTGTTTGTCATCCGAATTTTTAGTAAAACGAAGCTGAGATGTCCGAGTTTCTACGTGTCGTGAAGGCAGCGTGGGTGTGTGAGCTCCTTCAGTCGCAGGAGGGCAGCAAACCTCCACTTTGAATCACAGAAGCTGAGAATTTGTGCAAAAATACGTTTTTATGTAATTCAGACGTTTTATGTTAATCTGTTTATTTTACTCCCTGTTTTTTTTAAATCATTTTTAGAGTAAAAGTAGCAAAATCCAGACTTTTTGTCATTATTGCAATGAATTAACATCTGTCAGCAGTTATTTATATTGATAAAATAAATATTTAATAACAATTGAGGATTACAAAGCTGTTATTAGACATCTACAAAAATAAAATTTTTACTTATTTTATCGTTTTTCCTCACCTCAAGTCTTTTTACAATTAAAGAGCGAATAGTTATGCCTGCATGTCTCTGTAATGCAGAGACTGCGTTCTGATGAATCATCATCACACGAGACATAGAAAACAATTTTCTGCTGGAAGAATAAAGACTGAGGATTGATAAAGTCTCTGGTGAGTGGATCAGAGTGTCCTCTGGGTGCAGCTGAGGACGTTAACAGCAGAGACGTGACTGCTGACAGAGAAACTCAGAATCAGAAAAACTTCATGTCCATCTTACAAGGTTTGAATGTTTCTAACCACTGTCTGATGACTTCAATGTTTTATTCAATTTGAATGATTTTCTATGTGGTGTCAGACATCTGGACAGACGATACACTGCACATACTGCTCCTTATGCTTTTTAAATACCTTCTGGGGTTCGTGAATGCAGACTGAAGAAAGAACTGTTGGTTTAACTGCAGCTGCATTTGAAACCAACAATGTATTTATGTTTATTTAAGAGAGAGAAGAATAAACATGACCAGTATCTAAAGTAAAATGCAATATGAGATTAAAAAGATGATATTTATCTGTCAGTCTGTGAAGAAAGTTCTAAACACTGTAGCATGAACCTGATTTTGGCATTTTTCAGTAGAAAACTTCTCTTAAAGATGTGATGTATAAGAATAAATGAATAACTCACTAATTGCTCCTGCACACAGGGTAAAAAGGCAGTTTACAGTCTGGATGATTAACAAGGAAACAAACTTTATACATTAAAACAAAGTCTCTGTTGACCTTTCACTCTCTGGGCGTCTTCATGCCTGATCAATAGTTTTCAACCAAAGCAGATGTTTACAGCTGATCACAGCTGCAGGTCTTTTCTCAGCAGCTGATCTTCATATATAGATTTAAAAAGCTAATATTTAAAAATATTATTTATTTATTTTTAGTCAAACATCTCAACCAAATAAACTGGGAGATGATTAAAGCAGCAGAGGAACGTTTGGGCTGAAAAGAGGAAAATTAAACGACTCCTGTTGTCACAGTTTGCAGCCAGAGGGACAGATGAAGAGTTTTGAAGAAGATGATGTCGTTGGCGCACCGAATGGTTGGATTGGATTATCAGCCAGTATTAAACAGATCACCACCCTGAGAGGAAACAAAGTCTGCTGACTTCGTTTATCTTTGGGCTTTTCTTTTGTTTAACCAGCAGCTTTCCCACCTCTGACATTTCCATCAGCCCCTATTAACACCACAATAACAGTGATGTGACAGCTTCAGCCCCAAAATATTCATTTCATATTCTGGTCATTTATAGTAAGAGCAGGAGAGGCTGCAGAGCCGATCCTGGTGTTCTTTCATTCTTCTGAAAGTTTGTGTGTCATTTTAAAATATGATGCTGGAAACAAACTGCAGCAGCAACTTAACCCAAAGCAGGTTTTAGTGCTTTGTCAGAGGTTTCATACAAGTTAGGACACAAGCGTAACAATAAAACAAAATTCAATGATTTGTGAAACTCAGATTTAATTGATCATAGAAGATAGAAAATGCACCAAGTGTTTGAACTGAGTGTTTAAACACTGGAATAAGTCTCTCTGTCCAAAGTATTTAAGTGAGGAGCAAAAACTGTGCAAAAACTGTGCTTTCACACCTCGGCTCGTGTGATTACAGGATCATCAGGGGGTCCTTTTGTCCCTCTGTGGGGGGAAACTCCCACTAGGTTTATATCTGGGACTCTCCACCATTTGACCTTAGAACTGAAGAAGCTTCTCGGATGAGAGGTGAAACGTCTTCAAGCAACTTAAAGAAGTCCAGACACTTTTCTTTGCAAGCTCCTTTGACTACGATGACCTGGATGACTGAGAACCTTCACAGACAAAAACTGCTTCATTTTCACTCACTTTAAACACGTAGTGTGCGCCATCTGGTGGTCACAATGGTAAACTACACCCAATAAGAAATAAAACCAAGTACACAGATTAATGTTCAATGTTAGCAATAAAAACTGAAGCAAATATCTGAAAATTGTTGTTTAAAATCAAGACAAAAGTAAGACTGCAGTTTATCATCACCTTACTGTACGTGAATGAGTTTGTTATCTTCAGTGTAAGAGCATCAGACCAACACTCAGCAACAGTAGGACTGGCACAGGCAGACCTGGCAAACTGCACATAGAAACACCTGAGCCAATAAGGAGGCTTGTATCCAGGACCACTGCACCAACATGAACCTCCAAGGACATGAAGACACTGCTGTGGAGCAGGAAGCACTCAGAGGGTGTTGTGGTGTTTGTCCAGGGAGCTGAGCGCCACATGCACGCGCATGTCTGAGTTATAATTTGCTTCTGAGGTTGTTTCACCACAGTGGCAAGTAAACATTATTCAATGATAACTGAGCAAAGTGATCGAATACACTGAATTAATAACAAAGTCATCTGTCTGACCATCTTGTTTCATTCTTTCCTTTGGGACAGTTGCTGCTCTTTCACTTTCAATTCAGTTTTATTTACACAGCAACAAATCACAACAACAGTTGCTTACGGTGCTTTATATCATAAGGTCGACCCTACAATAATATATACAGAGAAATGACCCCCTATGAGCAGCACTTTGGCAACAGTGGGAAGGAAAAACTCCCTTTTAACAGGAAGAAACCTCCGGCAGAACCAGGCTCAGGGAGGGGCGGGGCCATCTGCTGTGATTGGTTGGGGTGAGAGAAGGAAGACAGGATAAAGACATGCTGTGGAAGAGAGACAGAGGTTAATAACAGATATGATTCAGTGCAGAGAGGTCTGTTAACACATAGTGAGTGAGAAAGGTGACTGGAAAGGAAAAACTCAATGCATCATGGGAATCCCCGGCAGCCTACATCTATTGCAGCATAACTAAGGGAGGATTCAGGGTCACCTGGTCCAGCCCTAACTATATGCTTTAGCAAAAAGGAAAGTTTGAAGCCTAATCTTGAAAGTAGAGATAGTGTCTGTCTCCTGAATCCAAACTGGAAGCTGGTTCCACAGAAGAGGGGCCTGAAAACTGAAGGCTCTGCCTCCCATTCTACTTTTAAATACTCTAGGAACAACAAGTAGGCCTGCAGAGCGAGAGCGAAGTGCTCTAATAGGGTGATATGGTACTACAAGGTCATTAAGATAAGATGGGGCCTGATTATTTAAGACCTTGTATGTGAGGAGCAGGATTTGAATTCAATTCTGGATTTAACAGGAAGCCAATACAGGAGAAATCTGCTCTCTCTTTCTAGTCCCTGTCAGGACTCTTGCTGCAGCATTTTGGATCAGCTGAAGGATTTTCAGGGAGTTTTTAGGGCATATTGATAATAATGAATTACAGTCGTCCAGCCTGGAAGTAATAAATGCATGAACTAGTTTTTCAGCGTCACTCTGAGACAGGATATTTCTAACTTTAGAGATGTTGCACAAATGGAAGAAAGCAGTCTTACATATTTGTTTAATATGTGCGTTGAAGGACATGTCCTGGTCAAAAATGACTCCAAGGTTCCTCACAGTGTTACTGGAGGCCAAGGTAATGCCATCCAGAGTAAGAATCTGCTTAGATACCATATTTCTAAGATTTTCAGGGCCGAGTACAATAACCTCAGTTTGATCTGAATTAAGAAGCAGAAAGTTAGCGGCCATCCAGGTCTTTATGTCTTTAAGACATTCCTGCAGTTTAACTCATTGGTGTGTGTCATCTGGCTTCATGGACAGATTACATCTGTGGGATGATTATTGGTGATGTTTTTTCTAATGGTTAAAATGTTATTTGTGAAGAAGTTCATGAAGTCATCACTAGTTAACGTTAAAGGGATGGTTGGCTCAACAGAGCTCTGACTGTCAGCCTGGCTACAGTGAGAAACCTACTTTGATGCATTTCTCTCTCTCAGTGATTCTCTGGTAAACTGTGAATTCTGCTGTTAAAATCTGACAGCTCACAATGCAAGAATGAACCAGCAGACATTGTTACAGGCTGCTTACTGAACAGAAACCTTGTTCTTATTCAGCTGTAAAATTTCTCAGTCTCAGTTTTCTTGCAGGTTAACATTGACTCAGGTGTTCAGGTGTCTCAGTGATGTCAGTGATGTCAGCAGTGAGACTCCCGCCCATTCTGCTGAGAAGACTTTGTTACAGGTGAGTTTTCACTTTGAAGAGATGTCGCATGAAACGTGTGGAATATCAATGACGACTGTTTTTAGCTTAAAGACCTGAAGAGTCAGCATGAATTCTGCTCCCAGCACAGTGATGTCACAGACACACAGCTCAGGTAAGATCTGCAGGATGACCTGATCAATAATAAGAACTAAAATCAGTTCATGCACAGATTGCAGGATCTCTGCGGTTCTGTTTGTGACGTTTGATCTCAAAGACAAAAATCCAGAGAAATTATTTTTTGAATTTTATGTCAAAAAGCTCGTCTGTTTTAAATTTGTTCAGATTTTAATAAAGTTACGCTTTTAATCCAGCCGGGCAGATGCATTTTTGTTCAAGAGCGGAGAGTCTAAAGTCCAGGGACGATGAATTTAATTGCAGCCATAATGTTAGGAGCAATAAAAAAGTCAATAATAAAAGTATAATATTTAACTGTAAGAATATTAACTGTGTAAATGTAGATCTGTGTGTATTAGTGCAGCTTCTATTCATGTTAATAACCAGGAGCCGTCAAAATAACATTTGGTTTTCAGAAAGTTTCAGACAGTCTGGTTTTAAGTTTGCTTTCATGGCCATCACAGTTATGGATACTTTCCTTCTTTTCATCAGTTTACAGACATCAGAGTAATAAATATGATACGTGGAATACAGCTGAGTAACAGTAATGTAACACTCACTGTGACCTGTGTGACCTCCTGTTAGTCTGTAGTAAAAAAACAAAAAAAGCCCAACTTGAATGACATCAGGTGCTTATTCCATCATAACCTGATGTATTTCTCTTTTTATGTATTTAAGTATTTTTATTTTTGTGACCGTAGCTGTTATTTTCTCTTCTGCACCAACATCTGAAACTTTTGTATTAATCTTTAAAAAGGTTCATAAGTCTTAGTCTCAGATTATCTAGGAACATAAAACTGATAGCAGAGAATATTCAGAAAGGCCCTTTTTAAATCATTAACTCACATTCATATTTATAAAGCCGACCTTTGACCTGCAGTTAGATATAAAGTAAATGTGATGTGTATCATGCCCTGTGAGTCGATGAGTAACAGCATGCACAAAGAAGAAAATGATAACGTTTGGAAAAAGTGAACATTGACCACAGAGTAGATAACATCCACTGTATACAGATAAACACAGACTTCTTGTTACCTTGTTTAATTTGAACAGAGGCAAACTCATCAAGTAAAGCCTCTAAGCTTGGTGGGAGCAAATATTAGAGTAACCTGACCTCTCAGAGTTCTCGTATATGCAAATCTGGAGGTTTTATTTATGACCTCAGCAGTGATGGTCAGGGCTACTCGACATTGCTGTTGGATGTGCATGCAGATGCAGTTAAGCATGTATTTGATGACACAGCGACCAGGTGTTTTATCAGGACAGGTGAACACAAATGTGTCTGTACACACTGCAAAACAACTCAGAGCTCAGAAGCTTAAAAAGGGGCCAATATGTGACTGTGGAGACAGCAGAGCAATTTTCACAAACTTTATTTACAAGTTTAAGCAAAGGAATAAACTTGGTGAGGGATTCAGGGCTTGATGTTTGAACACGACTCGTAGTGTGGAGATCTAAAGCTGTAACTGTGGACAGAGGAGTGGGTGATTATTGTGGGTATGAAACTTCTCCAGGCTGTGAATGAATTTGAAAGAGGAATATGACTCATGTTGCAGGCAGAGTTGGTGACACTTTGAGGAGCAGCTGAAGGTCCGGGTGAGCTGAAGAGAACGATGCTGGGCTGGCCTGAGTTAAAAGGGATCCAGTGCAAAACAGTGGAAAGATGGCAGGCAGGTGCCATACTGAAATCCTTCCCAGGAGTCAGAGCGTGAAACAGGTGGATGACCAGAGAGCTGTAGCACAAGAAAAGCAAGGTGGGTACATAGACTTAAACTAGAAGCATGTAGCATGAGAGCCATTTACCAATGTGGGTAAAGTGACAAACAAGCAATGAAGACGCTGGTCTTAAATATTCTCAGTAGATTGTGCTGGATTAACTCCAGGTGAGTTGGGCAGGTGAGGAGATGACAGCTCCGCCCGGGGGCGGGCACAGGAGAATCTGGAGCTCGGTGGAAAACTACCAGCAGCTCACTCGGACTGTCACACTTAGATGGTTTAAATGTCAAAATCTGAATACAAAATAAAAGTATAATGAAAGCTTTAATCTTTCCCTGTGTGTGGGAAACTGAACACGGCACACATTGGACAGGACAAATATCAAAATAAAATAAGAAGTAATCAGTGTTGGTCAAGTTACTTGAAAAAAGTAATCAGTAACTAATTACTGATTACTTCCCCAAAAAGTAATCCCGTTACTTTACTGATTACTTCTTTTCAAAAGTAATTAATTACTTAGTTACTTAGTTACTTTTTAAAAACACGATTTACAACCTGAAGAGGTGATAAAGCGATAGATCTTTCAGCCCAGTTCTACTTTTTCTGCATAATCCATCATACAAAATGTAATCAAATGGAAAAGTCTCTTTTTTTTAACTTGTTTTATTAGTTTTAATCTTTTAACTTTATGCATCAAGCAAAAATTTAATTATATGCAACATTCTCTGACTGGAAGAAATTTGTTTAATATTTAAACCTATTTTCTGCACATTCCAGCACATAAAGCAAAATATTTTGTGTGTTTACACTCAGTCTTTCAAATAGATGCAAGTAAAACACAGCAGAACATAAATAAAGTCAAAGACTCAGCGGTCCTGTTGCTCTATTTTCACCTGTAAAGCAGGAGTGGGGTAGGCGGAGGTTTACCCTGGTGCAGGTGTGCCGCGGTCAGTGGAAGAATCCGCGAGTTTCTCTGTGAGTTTCCCATTACGTCGTAGCTACTCGGTGCTTGTTTGGAAGTTTAGGGGTTTTTTCGCTGTAAAAAGAAGTTTTCTTCCCACGCACAGCGGACACTAATGTTTTTGTCACTTTTTATGGAATCAAACTCAAAGTAAGGTCAGTACTTCCACGCTTTAAACGCTGCACGCTCATACTCTCTCTGCACTCGATATGTGATCCATTGTTGATCTGCACACAGCTGTTGCCACTAACGACGCACTCGCTTATGTCACTGTCATGAGACATTCTTGCAAAAAAAATCCCGGTTTTAGTAACGCAGTAACGCAGCGTTCCTACAGGAAAGTAACGGTAATCTAATTACCGTTTTTGCAATAGTAATCCCTTACTTTACTCGGTACTTGAAAAAAGTAATCGCGTTACAAGTAACGCGTTACTGCCCATCTCTGGTAGTAATACACACAAACACCCTGAGACTCCAAAACCCCACAAAGGAGGGGTGGTGGGGGTGGTTTTCCGGTCTTTGGCAGGGGTCTCAAACTCCAGTCCTCGAGGGCCTGTGTCCTGAAACTTTTGTGTCCCTGCTGCAACACACCTGAATAACATTAAAGACTCTCTAGACTACATGCTGAGGTGGAATAGGCTTCCGTGATCCATCATAGCAGATGGTTCGCAATAATTGGAATGAGGACAGACCCAGAGTCTAGATGCTGGTGGATGCAAAGACAAAGGCAGCGCTCCGAATGACAAAGGTGAAGCGGAGACTGGGAGGAAGCGTGCTGCATAAATGAGTTTGAAAGGAAGACTGAAAGACTGAAAGACGAGAACAGATATTTAAAGCACACAGAACAGAATCTGACTGGCTTACAGAAGGTGAGCAAGAAAATTATTGGATTAGTGTTAAGACAGAATTAAATCTGAAAACATGGAAAAGTAGAAGTGATGTAAAGAATAGACTTGTGTAATGAGCATGAAGACTTAAAGAAACCCAGTCACCTCCTTTCCAAGCTCCTCAGACTATCATGAACTGGATGACTGAGAACTTAGACATAAAGAACAGACGAGCAGCCCGAACACCAGGAAAGCTGACAGATGAGTGATTACAGAGTTTGATTGAATCTTTATCGAACTCCAGAGTGATTGCTGACACACCCATGTTACTCAGTCAACAACTTCTCTGGCAGACAGGTACAGATATTACTGTGATGGTTTAATTATTCACCTTGCTGGATTGAAATTTCCCCAGAGACACATCTAACCACACTCAGTCACACTTTGCAGTAATAATGTTTTTGATCTGAATAAATAAAATCTGAACCATGTGACCAGAGATGGCAGAGGGAAGCAAACTTTCAGCATGGTGTTAAATTATTTCCCCAAAGGAAAGGATGAGAAGATTTAGAATATTTACTGAACCTTAATAACTTTGACATTCAAGATTTACTAGGAAGCATTAAATGCACCGAAAACTTCTACGATCAAACCAGCACTGAAACCTTAAAAGTGAACAACAGTCTGAAACGTACTCTCTGCCCAACATGTTCTCACTCCCAAAGCGTAACATACTCCGCTATGTGACAAGTCGTCTGTATGTTATGCTTTTGGCCACCCAACACTTTCCTATGTTACACGTTTGGAAACAGGAGGAAACATGAGAACAGTTTGTACTGAATCTACACATGTACATTTATTTTACTTTCTCATCATGAATCGCTTTGGAAAACACTATCTTAACACAGTTGTGGTTAAAGTTAGCGATTATGGTTATAATTAGGGTTAAGGCTGGAAAACACGTGTCACCACCGGGAGCATCAACCTATTGGATTCCATCCACACGTATCATAGGGACACGGAAGGTAACATTTTGCGTTCTCATGGGACACCTCAGGACGTGTTCTCATTCCCGATGTGTATGTTATACATCGGGAATGAGCATGCTCTGTTCTGCAACATTTTAAATGCAGTCATGCTTCTGAAGACAGAAGATTTTGTTCACTTTGTTGTGAATATTTAGAACATTGTTCTTTTTTTCTTTTAACTCCACAGTGAGTTCTGCAGCTGAATGACAGCATGGCAGCAGCATTTGGTGAGTCTTACTTTGTCACACTTACATGCAGGACCTGTGGGTTACCTCCCTCTACAAGCACTTTTTGACAGTAATTTGTTTCTTGGTTTCTCCTTGTTGCTGAAATCTGAAATTTGTCTGATTGGAGAATAAATGATGTGACTACAGGTGAATATTTTACAGCAGGTCTCATCTGATTGTCTTTGCTGAACCAGGCTGCTGTGTTGCATGTAACATGTTTTAACAATGTGTTTAACCAATAACATTTGTCAGAATGTGTTTTCTGAAAATTAACAGTCACATTTAATAATCTTTCAAAGTAAACTTTGTTTCCTCTGCTATATACAGTTCAGTACATAGAGAGACGAGACGACAGTTTCCCAGAACTAATGTGATCTGTTCATACAGCTGTTGACATTAAAAGTGCTTTGTTCCATCTGATGTAGTCATTGCAGGATAACACGTCTCAGTGCATAAACTACTACAAATAATAATAATAAAAGAAGAGTTATTTCTTTATCTTTGCAGGACCACAAGACACTTTTCCCAGACGTCGCAGGAAGAGCATCGATTTTGTGCCACCCTACAGTGAGTTTTTAAAGAAAAGATGTTTAATGCAAACTTTAACTGGGCAATTTAAGGTGGAAGACATTAGACAGAAGCAGGTGAAGACAAAATATAGCAGGAAGTGTGAAGCCTGTTTGGAAAAATTAAAAACCTCTTAGTGCACGGATTCTGCTTTCTCTCTTTACATTTAGAGCTCATATAATGTATAGAAAAGTGAAGAAAACTATTTCATGTAAACTTTTGGGGGTCATTTCTGGGAGAGGATTACAGCATATCAAATGTCTCCTTAACTTCATGTTAACAGATCAAACATTCAGGATACCAGTGCTTATGTAGCTCTATGCCACAGACATGAAGTTGGTGCAATTTTCAAAAGAGACTGTAGGAAAGAAAACTGTGCTGAACAAGGAGAAAAAAAATGTCTTCAGATTATGACACTGTGGATTTAAAACTGAGCTTTTAACAGAGGTTACATTTATTTATTGTCACAGCGGTGGATCGGACTCGGGCACAGACTGAGAGAACACGGTTCAAAGTTCTTCATTCACCACACTGGTGCGCTATATACACAGGGGGGGGGGGGGGGGGGGGGATAGACCAGGGTTCTGGGGGTCAATAGGTTGGGAAACATGCCTTCGTACTGGCTCCACTCTCCACACTGCAGGTTACCTGGTGAAATGTTTTTCAGCTACAAAGAAACATGGTCTGACTCCTACCAACTATATAAAAAGTAACTGAAGGTTTAATGCAGCTAAGATGTCCTGTTTTAAACCAGACCTCCACGCCGCTGCTCTCAGCCACCATCGCTCTGGCAGCAAGAGCACTAGAGTCAGAGCAGGGGAGAGGCGAGCTGGAACAAACCATTATGGGAGGGGTATCTATACTTTTGTTGTTAAAATGTTACATCTCAACCAAGTACTGTATGCTTTTTATATTTTTAGTACGTGTCACACGAACAGCAAATATTGTCAAAAAAAAGTAAGAAATCTTTGGGGGTGCTTTGATTCATTCAGCACCCCCCAAAAATGGGCTGAAATCGCTCCTGATCTCCACACAAGCAGCTCCACTCTCACCCACGGGGTCCAGGGGTCACAATGAGGGCAGAGCCAGAGAAACCTATTTACAGAGACGAGGATTAATCCAAGGCAAGCACGGGTCAACAGAATCGCAATGAAGCCAGGCAATACTAACGAGAGTTACTCAATATTCCAGCGACGAGTAGCTCAGAGCCCCCCTCCTTAAGAAGAGTCAGAGATCAAACTGTAAATCACCAGTGATCAGATGCAGGTGCGTATCCCAAGGGCGGGAGCCTAATCTGAGCTCCGCCCAATCTGAGCTCCGCCCAGGCAGACAGACGAGAGAGAGAGAGCAAGGAGAGCAAAACAACAAACACTTGTGGCCACACTGGGCTGGCCGGGGAGACACAGGGACCATGACATTTTTCAGCTCTCAAAATGTATGTTGTATTCTCACATGTGAATATATATTTATGGCTCAGTAATGATCCATAAATACTAGAAAAAATAACACATATTTAAACAAACTGACAATTTTTGCGCATTTTTCAATAATTACAACTCAGTGGTTACAAGTGGAAAATGATTAAAATTAGATTAATTAAAACCTATGATATAATGTTGTTGCTGCTTGTATTAACTATGAAAGGTTCTTTGTTCAGTGTTTGTGTTTGCTGTCGTTTCAGTGTCTGAGCTCAGAGCTGTCCTGCTGGGGAACAGCTGGTCTGAGAGGAGCTCAGTGGGAAACTTTATACTGAGAGAGAACAAGTTCAACCCTGAGGAAGAACTGGACCGATGTGTGAGAGTCAGTGGACACATTCAAGGGAAAGAAATAGTTCTCATCAATACACCAGATCTGCTTCATCCAAACATCTCTGAGGAGAAATTAAAGGAACATGTGAACAACTGTGTGAGGCTCTCTGATCCTGGACCTCATGTGTTCCTGCTGGTTCTACAGCCTGAAGACTTCACTGAGCATCAAAAAACGAGACTCTGCAGAGTCCTGAACTTCTTCAGTGATCATTCCTTTGATCATTCACTGGTTCTGATATCACCACCCAGGCGTCCAGGTTTACGGCATCGTGTCATGTATCATGCACCTATACAGGAAATGATCAGACGATGTAATAACAAGTCATTGCAGCTTGAAAACCTCAACATTTGGGAGTTACTAGAAAACATGGAACGCATTGTAGAAATGAACAATGGAACACATGTGACCTGTCAGCACACCAGCGCTGAACAAAGAAAAGAAGCTCCTGTTACTTTGAATGATCCTCAGCCTGTTGGTAAGTAAAAAACCCCCAAACTCTATCTGTAGATATTTTAACATAAAGACACTTTCTAAAGTGCTCAGAAGGAACGATCCACCAAAAACATGAAGCAGCATTTACTGAAGATGAAAAAAGTGAAGAAAGACCAAAAGGCTTTTAGGATCAGTCAGACTGTCTGAGAGTAATTTCCTGTTTGTATCTTTGCTCCTTTACAGGACGTAGACTCTGCATGTTGCTGTTTGGAGGAAACTCAGCAAAGAAGACAGAACTCTGTAACTTTATTGTGAAGAAAAATTACGATTTTTCAGGATTTTCTCCAGACAGGCAAGTTTTCCATGGAGAGTGGAGAGGAAAACCTTTAACAGTAGTGAAAACTCCCGACTTCTTAAGTCCGTCTCTGAAAGCAGTGAGAAAAGAGATGAAGAGCTGTGTGAGTCTCTGTCCTCCTGGACCAAACGTTCTGCTGCTGATGGTGAAACCTTCTGATTTCACTGTGCAGAGCAGAAAAACTCTCAGTTTGACCCTGAGTGTGTTTAATGGAGATGCCTTTAAACACTCAATGGTCATCATCACAGATGAGGAGAAGATGGGACGTTCAGTTAATTCTCTACTTAGAGATTGTGAAGGTAGACACTACAACATGTTTGAAAATGATCATCGACAGTTAATGCAGAAGATTGAGAACATCGTGCATGAGAACAAAGGAAAATTCCTCACAGTCACCGAAGAGACCATCAGACCAAAGTCTGAAGACATAAAAGAACCACCTGAAAAGATCAGAAGAATAGAATCAGAACTCATCAAACCATCTTTAAACCTGGTTCTGTGTGGGAGGAGAGGAGCAGGGAAGTCTTCAGCAGCCAAGGCCATTTTAGGTCAGACTGAGCTTCATTCAGCCTCCAACTCATCAGAGTGTGTTAAACATCAGGGAGAGGTGTGTGGACGTTGGGTTTCCCTGGTGGAGCTGCCTGCCTTGTGTGGAAAACCTCAGGAGGCAGTGATGGAGGAATCACTCAGGTGTATCTCCCTCTGTGATCCTGAGGGTGTCCATGCCTTCATCCTGGTCCTACCTGTGGCTCCCCTCACTGATGAAGACAAGAGAGAGTTAGAGACCATCCAGAACACATTCAGCTCTCGAGTCAATGACTTCACCATGATTCTGTTCACTGTGGACTCAGATCCTACAGATCCAGCTGTTGGTAACTTTATAAGACAAGACAAGGACATCCAGGAGCTCTGTCAGAGTTGGGGAGGAAGACATGTTGTTTTCAAGGGCAAGACACAGATTGCAGAGCTGTTGGAAACTGTGGAAATGATGAGAGCTGAAGGACCTAAGTGCTTCACAATGGAAATGTTCAGCAAAGCTCAGATTGAGAGGTTCATGATGGTTGATGCTGAACTGCAGGAAGTTAAACACAAGAGTGAAGCTGGACCTGACGATGGAAATCAAACTGAACAGTCCATCAGGATGGTGCTGCTCGGAAAAACTGGTTGTGGGAAAAGTGCAACTGCAAACACCATTTTGGGCAAAAAGGTGTTTTTATCCAGAGTCAGTCAGAAATCTGTGACCAGAGAATGTCAGAAAGCAGCAGGAGAGATTGATGGATGTCCTGTTGTTGTGGTCGACACCCCCGGCTTGTTTGACACAAAACTGTCCAGTTATGAAGTTCGACAGGAGCTTCTGAACTGTATCAGCATGTTGTCTCCTGGACCTCATGTGTTCTTACTGGTGCTGCAGATCGGTCGATTTACAGAGGAGGAAGAAGAAACTGTGAAAATGATCAAAGAGATTTTTGGAAAGAAGTCAGGAAACTTCATCATTGTTACCTTCACCAGAGGAGATGAGCTTGAAGACACTATTGAACGTTACATAGAAGAAGACTGTTCTGATTTTGTAAAAACTCTGATTAAAGACTGTGGAGGCAGATACCACGTCTTCAACAACAAAGATCCAAAAAACCGTAGACAAGTGTCAGACCTGCTGATGAAAATTGAAGCCATGTTGAAGGACAATTATGGTGGATACTACACCACTGAGATGTTCCAAGAGGCCGAGGCAGCGATACAGAAGGAGATGGAGAGGCTGCTGAAACAGAAGGATGAAGACATGATAAGAGAGAAGGGGGTGCTTAAAAGGAAACATGAAGAAGAAATGCAAAAAATAAAAAGAGAAATGGAAGAACAGATCTCTAAATTTGAGTCTGAGAAAGAGCAGAGCTTGAAAAAACTCAAGCAGATGGAGCAACGCATTAACCAGGAGCGAAAAGAGAGAGAGAGAGAACAGAAAATCAGAGAAGATCAAAACAGAAAGAGGAAAGAACAGGAAGAAACTCAACAACAACTATGGAAACAAAAACTGGAGACTTTGGAGAAGCAAATAGAATCTGAATCAAAAGAAGAGCTCATCAGAGAGCTGGAGCAAAACAGAGAAGAAATGAGACGAGAGAGAGAGGCCTGGGAGATGGAAAGGAAAGAATGGTGGTACAATAGGTATAAAGAAAGTAAACAGAGACGAGAAGCAGAAGATAAGAAAATCAAAAAGCTAAAAGAAAAATATGAAAAGGAAAGAAAAGATTATCACAGAAGAATAAAAGATGACTGTGTCAGAATAGAACAGGAGGAAGGAAAAAGAAGAGCATTAGAGAATGACAACAAGAAAAAAATGAAACAAATGAAGCAGAAACATGAAGACGAGGCCAGAAATCAAGCTGAAGAGCTCAATGACTTCAAAGAGAAATACACCAGTGACTTTGAATCTCTGATAGAGAAATATAATGAAGAGATAAGGGATCTGAAGGAAACATATAAGATGTTAATGCAAAAGCATGAGAAACCCAAACATGAGTATTCTCATTTGCACAAGGTCTCCAGTGACAAAGAAGAAAGATTGAAGAAAGAATTGGAGGAAATGCAGAAAAAGCACAAAGAAGAAATAAATGAATATAAACAAAAGCATAAATGCATCATAGCCTGATGACTTTAAACAGTGCAGCAGTAAAACAGAGAAGAACACATGAGTTTCATACCAGTGTTTGAAAGTGAACATAAAATAAAAATGGGCGAGTGATAGAGAGAGCACCACTTTTGTTGTTTTACTTAACAAAGGAGCAAAATGCAAAATTGCTGCAATGAAGAAGAAGACTGCTGAAACCTGTCATTTTTAGACTCTGGAAAGGCAGCAGTGTCAGCAAGACACCAACATCTGTGTTCATTATTAGAGCCATATTTTTACACTGTGAGTGTTTTTACTATTGTGCCCAGCAGGTGGTGCTCTCATAAAAGGACATTAATCTTCTCCGTTTGAAAGTAAAAGTAATTCACCAAATTATTGTCTGTTAATGATTTCCACTGCAAACCTGGAAATACTGAACAGTCTACAGATGATGTATTTGAAATATTAATTGTATGATTTGTATTATATGAGCCACAAACATTTTATGGCAGGGTTAAAAACATAATTGTAATAATAATTTCTGATCTGTTCTTTGCAAGTCGTATTCATCTAACCCTTGTGTGGTGTTCATATTTTTGTTACTCAGCCAATGTTCATGGGTCTTGTGGACCCGCTAGAGTTTTGGCTTTCCAATTAACACTATCAAACAATTTTATGTTAAATTTCTGTTAGGTAATAAATATATAATCTTAAATGCTTATATGCTGATTATTATTGGTTTATATAAGAGAGACCCAGACTTCAGTTTAAAACTAGGTTGCAGGCTGACAGGTAACTGCATGCTTTCGCAGCTAGAATGAAGTGAAAGTGAAACCAACTAGGCTGTTTGATCGAAACTTAAAGTGTGGTGTGACGTGAGAGCAAGTATAGAAATAACTAGGCTTCCGTTTGTGCTTCAGACCTGGGGCTGTGTGCTCAGGTCTCCATATTCCGGAATATGTAAATAAAGATAATATTTTTTGAGTTTCACCACTTTGAGCCTTGTGTCTTTCTTGGCCCTGAAGAATCCAAAAGAACCGAAATTAACATTACTCAGATGTTTACTTCATCCCAGTTACGAGCCATGTGAACAGCAAACATGGTTCATTTTCCCCTTTACTTTTGTTCATCACATTTATGAATTAATGTGCTTCTAATTTTTTTTAAAAATAAAATGTTATAAAAAAAATAAAATCAGTTATAATCAAGTGTAAATATCTTTATACCATATTTTGCAGGTTTTGATGGTATATACTACCTAAAGGGGCAGCAGCCTCTAAATGGCATGGGTCTCACAGACCCGAACACCATACAAGGGTTAAGTAGGAAGGAAAATAGCTTTGAAAAATGTAGTTTGTAAAGAATAAGATAACATACATTTAGATATAAAACTGGTAAATATCAAAATACATGCACATAATAATTACTGATATTGAGGGTTTAAAAAAATGATATGATGTTATTACATTATTTTCTAATGTGTCTTTGTAAGCATTTATTTGAGCGCTGTGTTTATAATAGAGTTTGATACAATTATTTAAGGGGTAGGAAATGTTTTATTGACTTTTATTGACTTATGAACAGTTTTTACTCTGATTTTATTGGTGGATACTATACACGTGCAGTACCATAGTTCCCATATGGAAATTCAGAGTGAACATAAAAAAGTTGTTGGTCATTATGTAAGAATGTTTTATAAAAATAAAATGTCCTTCTATTAATGTATCGTGTGTGGTCTGATTACTGGAAAGTCGGGAACATATATGGAAATATGGCAGACTTTCTTTATAAATAATCTAAAAGGGCTAAAATGTTGTTCTTCAGTTTTGTTGGATCAAGTTACAGAAGCATAGAGCTGCCACCCAAGCAAAAGAAAAATAGAGGTATATCACATTATAACATGAAAACTTGTTCTAACAATATACTTTTCACATTTGAACAACATAATATCACGTTATTACAAAAAGCCTTTCACGTTCTCACAATATAAATATTATATTGTTCAAATGTGATAATCATATTGTTTGAACAATAAAGTTTTTACGTTATAGCATATCTTTTATTGTTCAAACACGATATATTTGTTTGCCTTAAAACATAGTGAAGTGGATGACAGTGCAGATCAGAGTGCGACAAAATGGCTCGTTTATCTGAATTCATTAAGTTCTATTTCGTGCTTGGACTGAGGCATGGGGAGATCTTGCTGTTATTGAGCAGTTTGGACAGTACTGTGATAAGCATGCGGACACTTAGAAGAAACCTAAAACGCATGGGACCGTACAGGAGAAAGAGTCAGATCCGACTGAGGTGGCAGGATTTCTTATTGATCAACTGGAGGGACATGGCAGGGTCCATGGATATAAACTACACCACCTGAACTGCATTCAGGCAGGTTATGTTGTCACGCAGAGTACTGTGAGACATTTACCGAAATATCTTGATCCTTATGGGGTTGAGAGAAAGACAGACAGAGAGAGGATAAAAAGTTGGCTTTAACAGCCATCATGCTTGTAAACCAGGCTTATTATCATTGTGTTCAGAATAGGAAAAAAAGTCATATTTCATTGGCCAGAAACATAAAATCAGGCTGACTAAAACAATTCCCGTTCAATAATTACTTTAAATTTTCCCCAATATTACGCATCTACCACTGTTATTCTTGTTGTTGGGTATTTTTTGATAAACTCTATTGTTCTGACTGATACGTATAGCTGGACTGGCCCAGTGGGCCGATGGTAATTTTTCGTTTTAAATGGGCCGATGTTTTTTTGTTGTTGTCTTTTTTTCGTAACGTTGTAAACAGTGAAAGGTGGCAGATTGGACAGATGCTGGCCGGTGTGTAAAAATAACTCAATTGTTTGGTAGTGGCTATGGTGGAGCTTTCACAGGTTCAGTAAAATTAGCAAGTGGTGGAGGCCAGCAGGTGGATGGGGGAAAGGGGAGGCGGAGGAGCAGAGACCCAAGGCGGCCACCGTTCCGGGTGTCAGGTGAACTGGACTTCAGGTAAGAAGTTATGACCTGCAGTCTATCTGGGTCAGATATAAACCAAGTTTAGGTGGAGTTTATTTTTGTTATGCTGACTTTTTACAGTCAGTTACAATAACTCGTACTGCATGCTAGCCAGCATGACGGAGTTTCTATACAGCTGGGTGGTGCTATGATGTTACTGATAGTGAACTTTATTTAATTCATAAGGTTAGTAGTAGAGTTGCCAACCGTCTTGTAAAAAACAGAATCCTCTGGTATTCAGAGAAATTATTACACGTTTTGTATTGAGCTGAAAATAAACACGATTTGTCCCGTACTTCAGCTACAAGGGAAAAAAAAAGACACAAAGCTGGTGTTATTCTGTATCTTTGCTGCACAGCTGCCTCTTCTTCTCTCATTCCCCCCCTCCCTCTCCTGCTACTACTTCAATCATGAAACTGATCAATAATCAGCTGATCGGCTTTTCTCTCTTGGTTGTTTATCTCCCGCTTTGCGCCAGAAAGAGGAAACCAGCGGAGGTCGCGTTAAACAGCAGAAGCGCCTTTAAACTTGATCAGCTGTTGTTAGAATTTATTTCATATTAATTTCTAGTATCAGCTGATGTTTGCTGGAGCCACAGCTGTAAAGCTGCTGGTCATGATGTCGGTTTGGATATGTGGTGAGAGGGAAACATGAAGATGAAACCAGGAGATGTCCTTACTGAATCATCAGAGCTGAACAGGTGATGGAGAAACAGGTTTACCTTTGAGGTGACATGAATGAGTTGAAGGGAAGTTATGAACTGTTTCTGAGAGACTAATAACACCAGGATCCTTTTTTATGTAGCTGACAGCTGGTAACTGTGCAGGGGCGGGTCTAGCAAAGTGTTGCCAGGGGGCAGGTAGGGTATTAACAGGGAGAGGGGGGCACAAAGAAATACTTTTCTTTCTTATTCTCAATGTATAGAATGTATAGAAATCCATTATTGTACATAGTAATTTCTTTAGGGTCCCATCACAATTTCTTCAGAAGTAACTAAGTACTGTATATGATGCCAGTATTTTCCCACATTTTCTAGATACTGCACCAGTACTGTGTGTAAAATGCCATCAAAAAGTCAATGAAGTTTTATTCTTTCTCACCTGTCTTTGTCTCCTTTCACTTTTTAAAGGTTGCCATGTTAGGAAAAATATTTTGCCCTGCCGTGCTGTTTATTGATGTGGCAAATGAATGGTTTATGAAAATATATCTAAATCTGTCATCAGTAATCAGTAATGATCATGTCTCACCTCTAGTCTCCTCTGTCTTAATTTCAGGTTTTCACCATGTGTTGTAGATAGTTCAGGAGGTTAACTCGACCAAGCAGTCTACTTTCGGGTCCTGTTTAGAATACCAGAATAGGGAGGATGGTGTAGGTTTAAGTTTATTAGACTGATACATATATACCAACAAGACAGTGTACATCACTGTGACAACGACGTTTGTTTTTATTCAAAGGCTTTATGGTTTTTCCTATAATACCTGGTGGGCCGGTCTCTAGTCAAAATGCCCGGGCCGAATTTTTGCCCCAGTCCAGCCCTGATGCCGACAGAGAAACTCAGAATCAGAAGAACTTCATGTCCATCTTACAAGGTTTGAATGTTTCTAACACTGTCTGATTACTTCAATGTTTTATTAAATTTGAATGATTTTCTGTGTGGTCTCAGACATCTGGACAGATTAATACACTGCATATTCAAATATACATACTGCTCCTTGTGCTTTTTAAATACCTTCTGGGGTTTGTGAATGCAGACTGAAGAAAGAACTGTTGGTTTAACTGCAGCTGCATTTGAAACCAGCAAATTCAAAAGTGTTAAATGTTTTGGTGTTAGTAGTCTTCTTGCAAAAGTAGAGTTAATTTTACTCTAAGCAGAGTCACATTCTTTTAATGTAACTCTGAGGTGTAAAATGATAGTAGTTAAAATCGAGTGTTAAAAACGAGTGTTTCCATGTCAAATCTGGAGGTGTTACAATGGAAACATTAACTCTTGACCTCTTAACTCTGAACTCCTACAGGGGCTATGACACCAATAGAGTAAATTCACAGACTCCGCCCCCAGCACGGCTCCAATCGAAGCTGAAGTGAAGCCGTTTCAGAACATTTTGCTCTACATATTTGAGTTGTTTGCCATGCTTGGTAAGTCATTTTTTCGAAGATTGTTTCAATTATTATTATGAGCTTTTACTTCTGTGGCTCTTTGGAGTTGAGACAAAGCTGTGTGAAAGGCATTAGCCATGTTGCTCGCTGATAGCATAATATTCTGTTTTAGCTAGCTGAAAGGTATTGTTTGCGGGCAAATACCACAGCCTTGAAAAAAAGCTTGCATGTGAATTTTCAGTCAAACTTTTGGTCAAATACACCTAAAACAATGTCTGAATGTGAAATGTTGGTATAATGGTGCTGCTTGAAGCCTGAAAACGATCGCCCATAAAAAAAACAAAAACGAGCAAACAGCAGTAGCAGACGTCCTGACTGGGTTCTACGTTAGCATAGATCCCTCCAGAGTTTTGTGCACACGGTTTAGGTAAAAATGAAAAAGGTTGAGGTTTTACATTTAGTTCAGTATTACCTGTTGCCTGTGTCTTTGTCTTTTGGGAAAATACTTTACACAAGTAATGGCTCAAAGAGGATTCCTTTTTTTTTTTACTGTGCTGTAATTGTTTACTGGATTATTTGTGCCATTAATTAGTGTCAACTAATTTTTATTCAATCTCCGCACAGGATATGCTTGTGAAGATGGAATATGGGGGAGAGCAGAAGTGCGTTGAAGTTCCACAAAGGGATGAATGAAGGACATGCATATTGTATTGAAGAAATAAGTGATGAGAATGCTGTTATTTGCATTTACCAGCTCACCTATGTCAGACCTTTTGATAAACACAATTCTAATGAAAGTGAGAACATGTACACTGTTACATCTTTCAGAAAATGTTTTGAAATTGTGGTGCACAGTTCAGAATAAATGTTTTTCAAAAACCATTGCGTCTTTTTAGTAAATGTTTATTTCCAAAAAAAATTTCTAGAAGTTCAGAACAGTAAAATTCCCGCTTTTTAGAATGAATTAGAAGATAACTCTTACGTAGTTAAACTAAAATACTCTCTGAGAGTTAATATATAAACTCTTAACACCAAGTGTTAAATTATCAACTCCAGACAGATTTGGTGTTTCACACTAAATCAGAGTTAACGTACCAACTCTCCAAAAAGAGTAAAATTAACAATCTCTGGTGTGGGCCCATATAGACACTTTAATAGTGTTGAAATCAAATCTGACAGTGTTAATTTGGACATGCTGGATTTGCTGTGTACAAGCTGGTTTTTGTGTTTTGGAACTAAAACATGTAAAACTGTAGCTTTTGCCTGTATTTATGTTTATTTAAGAGAGAGAAGAATAAACATGACCAGTATCTAAAGTAAAATGCAATATGAGATTAAAAAGATGATATTTATCTGTCAGTCTGTGAAGAAAGTTCTAAACACTGTAGCATGAACCTGATTTTGACATTTTTCAGTAGAAAACTTCTCTTAAAGATGTGATGTATAAGAATAAATGAATAACTCACTAATTGCTCCTGCACACAGGGTAAAAAGGCAGTTTACAGTCTGGTTGATTAACAAGGAAACAAACTTTATACATTAAAGTCTCTGTTGACCTTTCACTCTCTGGGCGTCTTCATGCCTGATCAATAGTTTTCAACCAAAGCAGATGTTTACAGCTGATCACAGCTGCAGGTCTTTTCTCAGCAGCTGATCTTCATATATAGGTTTAAAAAATTAATATTTAAAAATATTATTTATTTTTAGTCAAACATCTCAACCAAATAAACTGGGAGATGATTAAAGCAGCAGAGGAACGTTTGGGCTGAAAAGAGGAAAATTAAACGACTCCTGTTGTCACAGTTTGCAGCCAGAGGGACAGATGAAGAGTTTTGAAGAAGATGATGTCGTTGGCGCACCGAATGGTTGGATTGGATTATCAGCCAGTATTAAACAGATTACCACCCTGAGAGGAAACAAAGTCTGCTGACTTCGTTTATCTTTGGGCTTTTCTTTTGTTTAACCAGCAGCTTTTCCACCTCTGACATTTCCATCAGCTCCTATTAACACCACAATAACAGTGATGTGACGGCTTCAGCCCCAAAGTATTCATTTCATATTCTGGTCATTTATAGTAAGAGCAGGAGAGGCTGCAGAGCCGATCCTGGTGTTCTTTCATTCTTCTGAAAGTTTGTGTGTCATTTTAAAATATGATGCTGGAAACAAACTGCAGCAGGAACTTAACCCAAAGCAGGTTTTAGTGCTTTGTCAGAGGTTTCATACAAGTTAGGACAAAAGCGTAAAAAAATTTTTTAAAAAAATTCAGTGATTTGCAAAACTCAGATTTAATTGATCATAGAAGATAGAAAATGCACCAAGTGTTTAAACTGAGTGTTTAAACACTGGAATAAGTCTCTCTGTCCAAAGTATTTAAGTGAGGAGCAAAAACTGTGCAAAAACTGTGCTTTCACACCTTGGCTCGTGTGATTAGAGGATCATCAGGGGGTCCTTTTGTCCCTCTGTGGGGGGAAACTCCCACTAGGTTTAAATCTGGGACTCTCCACCATTTGACCTTAGACCTGAAGAAGCTTCTCGGATGAGAGGTGAAACGTCTTCAAGCAACTCAAAGAAGTCCAGACGCTTTTCTTTGCAAGCTCCTTTGACTACGATGACCTGGATGACTGAGAACCTTCACAGACAAAAACTGCTTCATTTTCACTCACTTTAAACACGTAGCGTGCGTCATCTGGTGGTCACAATGGTAAACTACACCCAATGAGAAATAAAACCAAGTACACAGATTAATGTTCAATGTTAGCAATAAAAACTGAAGCAAATATCTGAAAATTGTTGTTTAAAATCAAGACAAAAGTAAGACTGCAGTTCATCATCACCTTACTGTACGTGAATGAGTTTGTTATCTTCAGTGTAAGAGCATCAGAGCAACACTCAGCAACAGTAGGACAGGCACAGGCAGACCTGGCAAACTGCACATAGAAACACCTGAGCCAATAAGGAGGCTTGTATCCAGGACCACTGCACCAACATGAACCTCCAAGGACATGAAGACACTGCTGTGGAGCAGGAAGCACTCAGAGGGTGTTGTGGTGTTTGTCCAGGGAGCTGAGCGCCACATGCACGCGCATGTCTGAGTTATAATTTGCTTCTGAGGTTGTTTCACCACAGTGGCAAGTAAACATTATTCAATGATAACTGAGCAAAGTGATCGAATACACTGAATTAATAACAAAGTCATCTGTCTGACGACCTTGTTTCATTCTTTCCTTTGGGACAGTTGCTGCTCTTTCACTTTCAATTTAGTTTTATTTACACAGCAACAAATCACAACAACAGCTGCTTACGGTGCTTTATATCGTAAGGTAGACCCTACAATAATATATGCAGAGAAATGGCCCCCTATGAGCAGCACTTTGGCGACAGTGGGAAGGAAAAACTCCCTTTTAACAGGAAGAAACCTCCAGCAGAACCAGGCTCAGGGAGGGGCGGGGCCATCTGCTGTGATTGGTTGGGGTGAGAGAAGGAAGACAGGATAAAGACATGCTGTGGAAGAGAGACAGAGGTTAATAACAGATATGATTCAATGCAGAGAGGTCTGTTAACACATAGTGAGTGAGAAAGGTGACGGAAGAGGAAAAACTCAATGCATCATGGGAATCCCCCGGCAGCCTACGTCTATTGCAGCATAACTAAGGGAGGATTCAGGGTCACCTGGTCCAGCCCTAACTATATGCTTTAGCAAAAAGGAAAGTTTGAAGCCTAATCTTGAAAGTAGAGATAGTGTCTGTCTCCTGAATCCAAACTGGAAGCTGGTTCCACAGAAGAGGGGCCTGAAAACTGAAGGCTCTGCCTCCCATTCTACTTTTAAATACTCTAGGAACAACAAGTAGGCCTGCAGAGCGAGAGCGAAGTGCTCTAATAGGGTGATATGGTACTACAAGGTCATTGAGATAAGATGGGGCCTGATTATTTAAGACCTTGTATGTGAGGAGCAGGATTTTGAATTCTGGATTTAACAGGAAGCCAAAACAGGAGAAATCTGCTCTCTCTTTCTAGTCCCTGTCAGGACTCTTGCTGCAGCATTTTGGATTAGCTGAAGGCTTTTCAGGGAGTTTTTTGGACTGATAATAATGAATTACAGTCGTCCAGCCCGGAAGTAATAAATGCATGAACTAGTTTTTCAGCGTCACTCTGAGACAGGATATTTCTAACTTTAGAGATGTTGCACAAATGGAAGAAAGCAGTCTTACATATTTGTTTAATATGTGCGTTGAAGGACATGTCCTGGTCAACAATGACTCCAAGGTTCCTCACAGCGTTACTGGAGGCCAAGGTAATGCCATCCAGAGTAAGAATCTGCTTAGACACCATATTTCTAAGCTTTTCAGGGCCGAGTACAATAACCTCAGTTTGATCTGAATGAAGAAGCAGAAAGTTAGCGGCCATCCAGGTCTTTATGTCTTTAAGACATTCCTGCAGTTTAACTCATTGGTGTGTGTTATCTGGCTTCATGGATAGATTACATCTGTGGGATGATTATTGGTGATGTTTTTTCTAATGGTTAAAATGTTATTTGTGAAGAAGTTCATGAAGTCATTACTAGTTAACGTTAAAGGGATGGTTGGCTCAACAGAGCTCTGACTGTCAGCCTGGCTACAGTGAGAAACCTACTTTGATGCATTTCTCTCTCTCAGTGATTCTCTGGTAAACTGAATTCTGCTGTTAAAATCTGACAGCTCACAATGCAAGAATTAACCAGCAGACATAGTTACAGGCTGCTTACTGAAGAGAAACCTTGGTCTTATTCAGCTGTAAAATTTCTCAATCTCAGTTTCCTTTGAGGTGTTGCAGGTTAAACATTGACTCAGGTGTTCAGGTGTCTCAGTGATGTCACGCTGATGTCAGCAGTGAGACTCCCGCCCACTCTGCTGAGACGACTTTGTTACAGGTGAGTTTTCACTTTGAAGAGGTGTCGCATGAAACGTGTGGAATAACAAAAGACGACTGTTTTTAGCTTAAAGATCTGAAGAGTCACTTTATGAATTCTGCTCCCAGCACAGTGATGTCACAGACACACAGCTCAGGTAAGATCTGCAGGATGATCTGATCAATAATAAGAACTAAAATCAGTTCATGCACAGATTGCAGGATCTCTGTGGTTCTGTTTGTGACGTTTGATCTCAAAGACAAAAATCCAGAGAAATTATTTTTTGAATTTCGTGTCAAAAAGCTCGTCTGTTTTAAATTTGTTCAGATTTTAATAAAGTTACGCTTTTAATCCAGCCGGGCAGATGCAGTTTTGTTCAAGAGCGGAGAGTCTAAAGTCCAGGGACGATGAATTTAATTGCAGCCATAATGTTAGGAGCAATAAAAAATTCAATAATAAAAGTATAATATTTAACTGTAAGAATATTAACTGTGTAAATGTAGATCTGTGTGTATTAGTGCAGCTTCTATTCATGTTAATAACCAGGAGCCGTCAAAATAACATTTGGTTTTCAGAAAGTTTCAGACAGTCATGTCCCATCTGGTTTTAAGTTTGCTTTCATGGCCATCACAGTTATGGATGCTTTCCTTCTTTTCATCAGTTTACAGACATCAGAGTAATAAATATGAATACAGGAATACAGCTGAGTAACAGTAATGTAATACTCACTGTGACCTGTATGACCTCCTGTTAGTCTGTAGGAAAAAAACAAAAAAACCCAACTTGAATGACATCAGGTGCTTATTCCATCATAACCTGATGTATTTTTCTTTTTATGTATTCAAGTATTTTTATTTTTGTGACCGTAGCCATAATTTTCTCTTCTGCACCAACATCTGAAACTTTTGTATTAATCTTTAAAAAGGTTCATAAATCTTAGTCTCAGATTATCTAGGAACATAAAACTGAGAGCAGAGAATATTCAGAAAGGGCCTTTTTAAATCATTAACTAACATTCATATTAATAAAGCCGACCTTTGACCTGCAGTTAGATATAAAGTAAATGTGATGTGTATCATGTCCTGTGAGTCGATGAGTAACAGCATGCACAAAGAAGAAAATGATAACGTGTGAAAAAAGTGAACATTGACCACAGAGTAGATAACATCCACTGTGTACAGATAAACACAGACTTCTTGTTACCTTGTTTAATTTGAACAGAGGCAAACTCATCAAGTAAAGCCTCTAAGCTTGGTGGGAGCAAATATTAGAGTAACCTGACCTCTCAGAGTTCTTGTATATGCAAATCTGGAGGTTTATTTATGACCTCAGCAGTGATGGTCAGGGCTACTCGACATTGCTGTTGGATGTGCATGCAGATGTAGTTAAGCATGTATTTGATGACACAGCGACCAGGTGTTTTATCAGGACAGGTGAACACAAATGTCTGAGACACGACAGTGAGCCTCCCTGAGATGTATCCAGTCTGCAGTCAGAGATCTTATTCTGAGTATCCACAGCAGCCGTAGCCTCTCCAAGATCTTCTCCGTGCTGCACTCAATGAGCCCATTTTGAGAAACTCACGCCTCTCCCATCGTTCCAATCCCAGCGGGCAGCTTTGTGGGGGTTTGAACAGCCGGTTCCGCTTCCTTAATTCTGCGATAAGTCAGGGCCAAGCCAGCTCCGATCAGCCAGAACCCTGTTACCATGGTTCCAAATAGGTAGATATCTTCAGTACTCAGGCTCACCCAAGCCCATACTTGTCGTTGAGAAAGGGGTGTCAATTGCATTCAGAGACTAGTTGATCAAATCCATAATTCCTCTTTTAGGTTTTAGAGAACAGACTGTGAGAGAATATTCCAGGGAAAAGTAATACAAAAAACACGAAACTAGACAAGGACACAAGAGGCTAAGCAGGGAAGATAAGGGAGAGGAGGAGGAGAGGAGAAAAGTGCGACCGCCTTCGTCAAGAGCAAGAGCAGAATCGGCTCCTTGAGCACAAGAATGACAACATCACAGAACGCAAGTATGGCGAAGCTCGCGGCTCTCCAATGGGAGATTGAGAGACCAGTGTTGGACTGTAGAACTGCTTTGAAATTCATATGAGCTGTTCGCACTAAAGTAAAAAGCACCATCACTTCATGCGGATACCCCTTTGGCGCCAGCTGCTGCCTCAAGGCTGGAGCTGAACAACAACACCCTGATAACGACTGTGTTTAGTCTGTTCCTTCCCATTCCATGCAAGGCCAACTGGGTTGGCTGGAAGACTGTTTACTTAGCCTGGCAGGGCGAAGGACACTGTCTCAGCTTGACTCTGGACACACACACACACACATATACACTGATATGCACACACTCATCCCCCTCCCTTTCCAAACGCCTTCGATGCTTGTTGCCTCCTGGGAACACGGCGGGTCTGAGCCCGCGCTGGAATGGTAGCGCTGGGCAGGATGGCTGCTGTGTTCGCTTCGGATGACTCCTCACCCCCCACCCGACCCTGTTGCTGGTCACGTGCTCCATAATGTTGTGCTGTGGACATTTATGTGCTTTTTGTGCAGAGGAGTTTTTTTGTTTCCTGTTCTCATGCTGTCCTCCTGTAGCCCAGCATGAGTAGAGGTCTCTTTTTTTCCTCTTGTACTTTCCCATTGTAGTGTATATTTCAGTGTTTTTTTCTGTAACGCTGCCGATCTCCGACCTGTATGCCCATGTGATGTCTGTGTTGTGTGTGTAAGGTCGGGGGGGGGGGGTGTCCTATTTCACTGCAGGGCAACCTGCACGTGGCGAATAAAGCCTTGATTGATTGATTGATTGATTGACTGTACACACTGCACAACAAATAAGAGATCAGAAGCTTAGTGTCAAAGGGGCCAATATGTGACTGTGGAGACAGCAGAGCAATTTTCACAAACTTTATTTACAAGTTTAAGCAAAGGAATAAACTTGGTGAGGGATTCGGGGCTTGTTGTTTGAACACGACTCGTAGTGTGGAGATCTAAAGCTGTAACTGTGGACAGAGGAGTGGGTGATTAGCGTGGGTATGAAACTTCTCCAGGCGTGAATGAATTTGAAAGAGGAATATGACTCATGTTGCAGGCAGAGTTGGTGACACTTTGAGGAGCAGCTGAAGGTCCGGGTGAGCTGAAGAGAGCGATGCTGGGCTGGCCTGAGTTAAAAGAGATCCAGTGCAAAGCGGTGGCAAGAGGGCAGCCAGGTGCCATACTGAAATCCTTCCCAGGAGTCAGAGCGTGAAACAGGTGGTGTGACCAGAGAGCTGTAGCACAAGAAAAGCAAGGTGGGTACATAGACTAGAAGTAATACACACAAACATCCTGAGACTCAGACTGAAAACCCCACAAAGGAGGGGGGATGGGGTTGGGGTGGGTTTCTGCTCTATGGCAGGGATGTCAAACTCCAGTCCTCGAGGGCCGGTGTCCTGAAACTTTTAAATGTCTCTGCTGCAACACACCTGAAGAACATTAGTAGGTCATTAGCAAGACTCTATAGAACTTATATGTGTTGGGTATATGATGACATGTGCAAATCCTTTAAATGAGTTTTTCGAGACACTGACAAATGAAGTATTTATTGCTGAAAAACAGTCATATCTTTGACCTGCAGATAGTCTGTAAGATAGAGATCAGGTTTCTTTGTGACTAATGATAGCAACATGGCCAAATGACACTGAGAATAACCCACTAAGTAAATGCTGAAATAAGGGTGGATGATCTTCACTAGACACTCAAACGGAAAAGTTTTGGATTTCAGTTTGAACCCCCCCAACTTTATTCTTGACTCAAATAAGGAGAGTTCATTTGGAAGAACCGAACATGATTCATTGAGAGTACTTTCATTCACCTTAAAGTGAACAACAGTCTGAAAGGGACTTTCTGCCATGTTTTACAGGCAGTCATGCTTCTGAAGACTAGTTTTTGTTCGCTTTGTTGTGAATATTTACATAAAACCATCCAAGTGTCTGTATCCAGCACCGTCTGTGCAAAACTCCTTTGATGTCAGAGGTTCAAACATGAAAAACAAACAGTTTTCTCTGTCATTGTTGTTTTTTCTTTTAACTCCACAGTCAGTGAGTTCTGCAGCTGAATGACAGCATGGCAGCAGCATCTGGTGAGTCTTACTTTGTCACACTTACATGCAGTACCTGTGAGTTACCTCCCTCTACAAGCACTTTTTGACAATAATTTAATTGTTTCTTGGTTTCTCCTGTTTGGAGAAATGTGAAAAAAATGAAGAAAACGTGATTATTAGAGGATAAACGATGTGACTACAGGTGAATATTTTACAGCAGGTCTCATCTGAGTGTCTTTGCTGAACCAGGCTGCTGTGTTGCATGCAACATGCTTTAACAATGTGTTTAACCAATAACATTTGACAGAATGTGTTTTCTGAAAATTAAAAGTCACATTTAATAATCTTTCCCAGAACTAATGTGATCTGTTCATGCAGTCAGCCGTTGACATTAAAAGTGCTTTGTTCCATCTGATGTAGTCATTGCAGGATAACACGTCTCAATGCACAATGCATGTTTTTCTTTATCTTTGCAGGACCACAAGACACTTTTCCCAGACGTCGCAGGAAGAGCATCGATTTTGTGCCACCCCACAGTGAGTTTTTAAAGAAAAGATTATGTTTAATGCAAACTTTAACTGGGCAATTTAAGGTGGAAGACATTAGACAGGAGCAGGTGAAGACAAAATATAGCAGGAAGTGTGAAGCCTGTTTGGAAAAATGAAAAACCTCTTAGTGCACGGACTCTGCTTTCTCTCTTTACATTTAGAGCTCATATAATGTATAGAAAAGTGAAGAAAACTATTTTATGTAAACTTTTGGGGGTCATATCTGGGAGAGGTTACAGCAAATGTCTCCTTAACTTCATGTTAACAGATCAAACATTCAGGATACCAGTGTTTGTGTAGCTCTATGCCACAGACATGAAGTTGGTGCAATTTATTGAAACTGTGATGTATCCTGTGGTAATGATGATCAAAAGAGATTATAGAAATAAAATTGTGCCAAACAAGAAAAAAAAATTGGTCTTCAGGTTCTGTGGATGTAAAACTGAGCTTTTAACAGAGGTTAAGTTTATTTTTCAACTCTCAAACTTTATGTTGTATTCTCACATGTGAATATATATTTATGGCTCAGTAATGATCCATAAATACGAGAAAAAAATAACACATATTTAAACAAACTGACAATTTTTGTGCATTTTTCAGTAACTCAGTGGTTACAAGTGGAAAATGATTAAATTTAGATTAATTAAAACCTATGATATAATGTTGTTGCTGCTTGTATTAACTTTGAAAGATTCTTTGTTCAGTGTTGGTCTTTGCTGTCGTTTCAGTGTCTGAGCTCAGAGCTGTCCTGCTGGGGAACAGCTGGTCTGTGAGGAGCTCAGCGGGGAACATTATACTGGGAGAGAACAAGTTCAACCCTGAGGAAGATCTGGACCGATGTGTGAGAGTCAGCGGACAGATTCAAGGGAAAGAAATAGTTCTCATCAACACTCCAGATCTGCTTCATCCAAACATCTCAGAGGAGAAATTAAAGGAACATGTGAACAACTGTGTGAGGCTCTCTGATCCTGGACCTCATGTGTTCCTGCTGGTTCTACAGCCTGAAGACTTCACTGAGCATCAAAAAACGAGACTCTGCAGAGTCCTGAACTTCTTCAGTGATCATTCCTTTGATCATTCACTGGTTCTGATATCACCACCCAGGCGTCCAGGTTTACGGCATCGTGTCATGTATCATGCACCTATACAGGAAATGATCAGACGATATAATAACAAGTCACTGCAGCTTGAAAACCTCAACATTCGGGAGTTACTAGAAAACATGGAACGCATTGTAGAAATGAACAATGGAACACATGTGACCTGTCAGCACACCAGCGCTGAACAAAGAAAAGAAGCTCCTGTTACTTTGAATGATCCTCAGCCTGTTGGTAAGTAAAAAACCCCAAACTCTATCTGTAGATATTTTAACATAAAGACACTTTCTAAAGTGCTCAGAAGGAACGATCCACCAAAAACATGAAGCAGCATTTACTGAAGATGGAAAAAGTGAAGAAAGACCAAAAGGCTTTTAGGATCAGTCAGACTGTCTGAGAGTAATTTCCTGTTTGTATCTTTGCTCCTTTACAGGACGTGGACTCTGCATGTTGCTGTTTGGAGGAAACTCAGCAAAGAAGACAGCACTCTGTAACTTTATTGTGAAGAAAAATTACGATTTTTCAGGATTTTCTCCAGACAGACAAGTTTTCCATGGAGAGTGGAGAGGAAAACCTTTAACAGTAGTGAAAACTCCCGACTTCTTAAGTCCGTCTCTGAAAGCAGCGAGAGAAGAGATGAAGAGCTGTGTGAGTCTCTGTCCTCCTGGACCAAACGTTCTGCTGCTGATGGTGAAACCTTCTGATTTCACTGTGCAGAGCAGAAAAACTCTCAGTTTGACCCTGAGTGTGTTTAATGGAGATGCCTTTAAACACTCAATGGTCATCATCACAGATGAGGAGAAGATGGGACGTTCAGTTAATTCTCTACTTAGAGATTGTGAAGGTAGACACTACAACATGTTTAAAAATGATCATCGACAGTTAATGCAGAAGATTGTTCTCATGCACGATGTTCTCAAAGGAAAATTCCTCACAGTCACCGAAGAGACCATCAGACCAAAGTCTGAAGACATAAAAGAACCACCTGAAAAGATCAGAAGAATAGAATCAGAACTCTTCAAACCATCTTTAAACCTGGTTCTGTTTGGGAGGAGAGGAGCAGGGAAGACGTCAGCAGCCAAGGCCATTTTAGGTCAGACTGAGCTTCATTCAGCCTCCAACTCATCAGAGTGTGTTAAACATCAGGGAGAGGTGTGTGGACGTTGGGCTTCCCTGGTGGAGCTGCCTGCCTTGTATGGAAAACCTCAGGAGGCAGTGATGGAGGAATCACTCAGGTGTATCTCCCTCTGTGATCCTGAGGGTGTCCATGCCTTCATCCTGGTCCTACCTGTGGCTCCCCTCACTGATGAAGACAAGGGAGAGTTAGAGACCATCCAGGACACATTCAGCTCTCGAGTCAATGACTTCACCATGATTCTGTTCACTGTGGACTCAGATCCTACAGATCCAGCTGTTGTTAACTTTGTAAGACAAGACAAAGACATTCAGAAGCTCTGTCAGACTTACAGAGGACGATATGTTGTTCTTAACATCAAAGAAAAGCAAACCATCATGAACCTTCTGCATGAAGTGGAAAATATGAAAGCTGAAGGATCCAAATGCTTCACAAAGGACATGTTCACCAAAGCTCAAATGGAGAAGGTAACAAGACTTAAAGCTGAACTGCAAGAAGTTAAACGCAGCAGTGTGGCTTCATCTGATGATGCACATCAAGCTGAACAGTCCATCAGGATGGTGCTGCTTGGAAAAACTGGCAATGGAAAAAGTGCAACTGCAAACACCATTTTGGGCAAAAAGGTGTTTTTATCCAGAGTCAGTCAGATTTCTGTGACCAGAGAATGTCAGAAAGCCGCAGGAGAGATTGATGGATGTCCTGTTGTTGTGGTCGACACCCCCGGCTTGTTTGACACAAAACTGTCCAGTTATGAAGTTCGACAGGAGCTTCTGAACTGTATCAGCATGTTGTCTCCTGGACCTCACGTGTTCTTACTGGTGCTGCAGATCGGTCGATTTACAGAGGAGGAGAAAGAAACTGTGAAAATAATCAAAGAGATTTTTGGAAAGAAGTCAGGAAACTTCATCATTGTTACCTTCACCAGAGGAGATGAGCTTGAAGACACATCCATTGAAAGTTACATAGAAGAAGACTGTTCTGATTTTGTAAAAACTCTGATTAAAGACTGTGGAGGCAGATACCACATCTTCAACAACAAAGATCCAAAAAACCGTAGACAAGTGTCAGACCTGCTGATGAAAATTGAAGCCATGTTGAAAGACAATGGTGGTGGATACTACACCACTGAGATGTTCCAAGAGGCCGAGGCAGCGATACAGAAGAAAGTGGAGAGGATACTGAAAGAGAAGGATGAAGACATGATGAGAGAGAGGGAGGAGCTTAAAAGGAAACATGAAGAAGAAATGCAAAAAATAAAAAGAGAAATGGAGGAACAGATCTCTAAATTTGAGTCTGAGAAAGAGCAGAGTATGAAACAACTCAAACAGATGGAGGAACGCATTAACCAGGAGCGAGAAGCGAGAGAGACAGAACAGAAAATCAGAGAAGATGAGGAGAGAAAGAAGAAAAAACAGGAAGAAACTCAACGAGAACAATGGAAACAAAAACTGGAAACTTTGGAGAAGCAAATAGAATCTGAATCAAAAGAAGAGCTCATCAAAGAGCTGGAGCAAAACAGAGAAGAAATGAGACGAGAGAGAGAGGCCTGGGAAATGGAAAGGAAAGACTGGTGGGACAATAGGGATCAAGAAAGTAAACCGAGACAAGAAGCAGAAGAAGTGAAAATTAAAAAGCTGACAGAAAAATATGAAAAGGAAAAAGAAGATTATCACAGAAGAATAAAAGATTACAGTGTCAGAATAGAACAGGAGGAAAGAAAAAGAAAAGAATTAGAGAAAGACCACAAGGAAGAAATGAAACAAATGAAGCAGAAACATAAAGACGAGGCCAGAAATCAAGCTGAAGACATCAATGACTTCAAAGAGAAATACACCAGGGACTTTGAATCTCTGATAGAGAAATACAATGATGAGATAAGGAATCTGAAGCAGGAGCATGAGAAACAGAAACATAATTATGCTGATTTGCACAAGGTCTCCAGTGACAACGAAGAAAGACTGAAGAAAGAATTGGAGGAAATGCAGAAAAAGCACGAAGATGAAATTAAGAAATATAAACAAAAGCATAAATGCATCATAGCCTGATGACTTTAAACAGTGCAGCAGTAAAACAGAGAAGAACACATGAGTTTCATACCAGTTGTTGAAAGTGAACATAAAATAAAAATGGGCGAGTGATAGAGAGAGCACCACTTTTGTTGTTTTACTTAACAAAGCAGCAAAATGCAAAATCGCTGCAATGAAGAAGAAGACTGCTGAAACCTGTCATTTTTAGACTCTGGAAAGGCAGCAGTGTCAGCAAGACACCAACATCTGTGTTTATTATTAGAGCCATATTTTTACACTGTGAGTGTTTTTTACTATTGTGCCCAGCAGGTGGTGCTCTCATAAAAGGACATTAATTTTCTATCTTCTCTGTTTGAAAGTAAAAGTAATTCACCAAATTATTGTCTGTTTATGATTTCCACTGCAAACCTGGAAATACTGAACAGTCTACAGATGATGTATCTGAAATATTAATTGTATGATTTGTATTATATGAGCCACAAATATTTTATGGCAGGGTTAAAAACATAATTGTAATAACTTCTGAAGTGTTCTTTGCAAGTTGTATTCATTTAAATGGGAAGAAAAATAGTTGTGAAAAATGTATTTTAAATTTACTTTGTAAAGAATAAGATAACAAACTTAGATATAAAACTGGTGAATGTCAAAATACATGCACGGAATAATTACTGATATTGAGGGTTAAAAAATTATATGATGTTATTACATTATTTTCTATGTATGTCCTGGTCTGTTTTAAAATAAAACAATGCATTTGAGCACTCTATGTTTCTATATAGTTTGATGCAATTATTTCAGTACGTAGGAAATGTTTTTATTGACTTTTATTGACTATGAACAGTTTTTACTCTGACTTTATTGTTGGACACTATACGCCTGCAGGCCATAGTTTCCATATGGAAAATCAGAGTGAATGAAAAAAAAGTTTGTTGGTCATTATGTAATAAGAATGTTTTAATAAAAAATAAATGTCCTCCTATTAATGCATTGTGTGTGGTCTGATTACTGGAAAGTCGGGAACATATATGGATATGTGGCAGACTTTCTTTATAAATAATCTAAAAGGGCTAAAATGTTGTTCTTCAGTTTTGTTGGATCAAGTTACAGAAGCATAGAGCTGCCACCCAAGCAAAAGAGAAATAGAGGTATACCATGAAGACTTTACTGTTCTAACAATATACTTTTCATGTTTGTACATTATAATGGCAGTGGATGCTTGTAAGCAGGAATGCCAACAGAGAGGAAATTATACCTGTGATGAAACAGTTTTCAGCTTGTGTTGCCTTATAGTGTCAGAGAACTCCTGACTTCCACTAAGCACATCAGATAAATCCATTGAACTGTATCTCTTCCTGAGAGCCTACATACTGAAGATCGTGGCAAATGAATGTCTATGTAACCAAATCTATGTTCTCCAGTGAAGAATCAAAATTAAACCAGGTCCTTGCCATTTACAAGTCCCACAGCCCCACCTGGGACTACTCTTCCTGTGATGCTACTTTTTCATTCTAAGTGGAGATTTTTAGTTGCAATGACACTACTACAATCCAGTTTTTGAAAAGAACACATGCTATTTGTATCTGTCACGGTCCGGGGCAGCGGCCGTGTGAAGAGTGGAAAGGAGGACTCAAATGCAGCACTTACTCAGATGTGAAGGTGATTTATTGACAATACTGAACATAAAGTGGAGATGGCAAACAGAACTAAGGACGAACTAAACTGGGATAAACTACACAGAGGAGTGGCAAACCTGAACATGAAGGGAGAACAGCAGGGAGAACAGCAGGGAGAGCACGCAGGGGATTTCACAAGGTATGAATACAGACGACGCGACGAGGAGCAGAGGAAAACACACACTATAAGTACACAGAGAGACACTGGGAAATCACACACAGGTGGGAGACACAGCTGACCTGGTTAACCTGACGAGACAGGGAACACTGACACCAGGGACCCAATAGAGGGAGCACAAACCCAAAACCCAGTATCTAAAATCCCAAAACACAAACCAATCCCAAAACAGCCCAGTGAATAATAATGAAAGTAATAACAATAAAGAACACAAACACAAAGTCACCAAGTCATGGGTCGCAGGACCATGACAGTAGCCTTTATTTTTAAACAAATAAAGGGATCAGTTATGAGTTTATAATGAATTGAACCCATCTGGGTTTATTTTGGGAATGTACACCTTTTCAATGATATCTTTTTACTACAAATAGCTTTATAAAAGTAGTGTTGCTTTACTTTAAAAACCCAAACAACGTACTTATTTAAATTTTCATTGTGACAAGAATATAACAAAAAACACAAAAAAGAAACAAAAAAAAACCCAAACAAAAACAAAAGAGGAACAAATTGGGGCACTGCTCCAGGCATCATACAAATAAAGAGATATATTAGCTGAATTAAGTCACAGAATCTTCAAGGCTCTGCTTGTATTTATGCCATTTAGTCCAACGTTGTAGAAAAGGTGACCTTTTAAACGTAGGAAGAAAGTCCACTCGGACAGGATCCTTCTTAAGCCTTCTTAAGCTTCTTAAGCTGCCTTTATGACAGCTGGGATAGGCTCCAGCACTGCCCGCGACCCTGAAAAGGATAAGCGGAAGTGAATGGATATAGTGTGTTGTTGCCATTTTGTTTTTGTGGCCCTTCGTAGAGTTTAGACATGGGTTTAGTGGGCAGACATTTGTAGGCATTTGTAAAAACTTTGACAAGATCAATTACTGGGGAGGAGGCACCCTTTATTTCTAAATTGCAAAAATGACGTACCTGCAGATATCTGAACAGGTCCGCATTTTCCTGATTAAATTCTGTTTTCAATTTTTTAAAATGATTTAAAAGTGCCCCCTTCCACAAACAGACACAGGTTGGATTGGAAAAGGTTTAACTGCTCGGAGTATGTTGGATCTAACCTTCCAGGTGGGAACAAATTTTAATATTGCTCCCCAGATTGTAATTTGTTAACAACTTCATGGCCAAATTAAGAGTGTTTTTCACAATATGGTTATTTAAGTTGCCTCTCCTTGATTTTCTACCAAGTCATGTTTGGGAGGAGACTTGCCCATGCTCAACTCAATTTGTTTCCATTGGTCCTCCACGCTGGGGAACACCAACAAACAATATTTCTCAGATGTGCTGCCAAGTAATATTCCTTTAAGTTAGGGAGGGCCAGTCCGCCATGTTCTTTATCGATTTGAAGGGTTTTAATTTTATCCTGGTCTAACTCCTGCCCATATAAAGCGTGATATTAACTTGTCCCAAGCATTGAATTGGAAGATCTGGGATTTTAATGGGTTAGACCATAAAAAAGATATGTATAATTGTTGGTGCAATTTATTGAAACTGTGATGTATCCTGTGGTAATGATGATCAAAAGAGATTATAGAAATAAAATTGTGCCAAACAAGAAAAAAAAATTGGTCTTCAGTTCTGTGGATGTAAAACTGAGCTTTTAACAGAGGTTAAGTTTATTTTTCAACTCTCAAACTTTATGTTGTATTCTCACATGTGAATATATATTATGGCTCAGTAATGATCCATAAATACGAGAAAAAAATAACACATATTTAAACAAACTGACAATTTTTGTGCATTTTTCAGTAACTCAGTGGTTACAAGTGGAAAATGATTAAATTTAGATTAATTAAAACCTATGATATAATGTTGTTGCTGCTTGTATTAACTTTGAAAGATTCTTTGTTCAGTGTTGGTCTTTGCTGTCGTTTCAGTGTCTGAGCTCAGAGCTGTCCTGCTGGGGAACAGCTGGTCTGTGAGGAGCTCAGCGGGGAACATTATACTGGGAGAGAACAAGTTCAACCCTGAGGAAGATCTGGACCGATGTGTGAGAGTCAGCGGACAGATTCAAGGGAAAGAAATAGTTCTCATCAACACTCCAGATCTGCTTCATCCAAACATCTCAGAGGAGAATTAAAGGAACATGTGAACAACTGTGTGAGGCTCTCTGATCCTGGACCTCATGTGTTCCTGCTGGTTCTACCGCCTGAAGACTTCACTGAGCATCAAAAAACGAGACTCTGCAGAGTCCTGAACTTCTTCAGTGATCATTCCTTTGATCATTCACTGGTTCTGATATCACCACCCAGGCGTCCAGGTTTACGGCATCGTGTCATGTATCATGCAACCTATACAGGAAATGATCAGACGATGTAATAACAAGTCACTGCAGCTTGAAAACCTCAACATTCGGGAGTTACTAGAAAACATGGAACGCATGTAGAAATGAACAATGGAACACATGTGACCTGTCAGCACACCCAGCGCTGAACAAAGGAAAAGAAGCTCCTGTTACTTTGAATGATCCTCAGCCTGTTGGTAAGTAAAAAACCCCCAAACTCTATCTGTAGATATTTTAACATAAAGACACTTCTAAAGTGCTCAGAAGGAACGATCCACCAAAAAAACATGAAGCAGCATTTACTGAAGATGGAAAAAGTGAAGAAAGACCAAAAGGCTTTTAGGATCAGTCAGACTGTCTGAGAGTAATTTCCTGTTTGTATCTTTGCTCCTTTACAGGACGTGGACTCTGCATGTTGCTGTTGGAGGAAACTCAGCAAAGAAGACAGCACTCTGTAACTTTATTGTGAAGAAAAATTACGATTTTTCAGGATTTTCTCCAGACAGACAAGTTTTCCATGGAGAGTGGAGAGGAAAACCTTTAACAGTAGTGAAAACTCCCGACTTCTTAAGTCCGTCTCTGAAAGCAGCGAGAGAAGAGATGAAGAGCTGTGTGAGTCTCTGTCCTCCTGGACCAAACGTTCTGCTGCTGATGGTGAAACCTTCTGATTTCACTGTGCAGAGCAGAAAAACTCTCAGTTTGACCCTGAGTGTGTTAATGGAGATGCCTTTAAACACTCAATGGTCATCATCACAGATGAGGAGAAGATGGGACGTTCAGTTAATTCTCTACTTAGAGATTGTGAAGGTAGACACTACAACATGTTTAAAAATGATCATCGACAGTTAATGCAGAAGATTGTTCTCATGCACGATGTTCTCAAAGGAAAATTCCTCACAGTCACCGAAGAGACCATCAGACCAAAGTCTGAAGACATAAAAGAACCACCTGAAAAGATCAGAAGAATAGAATCAGAACTCTTCAAACCATCTTTAAACCTGGTTCTGTTTGGGAGGAGAGGAGCAGGGAAGACGTCAGCAGCCAAGGCCATTTTAGGTCAGACTGAGCTTCATTCAGCCTCAAACTCATCAGAGTGTGTTAAACATCGGGAGAGGTGTGTGGACGTTGGGCTTCCCTGGTGGAGCTGCCTGCCTTGTATGGAAAACCTCAGGAGGCAGTGATGGAGGAATCACTCAGGTGTATCTCCCTCTGTGATCCTGAGGGTGTCCATGCCTTCATCCTGGTCCTACCTGTGGCTCCCCTCACTGATGACGACAAGGGAGAGTTAGAGACCATCCAGGACACATTCAGCTCTCGAGTCAATGACTTCACCATGATTCTGTTCACTGTGGACTCAGATCCTACAGATCCAGCTGTTGTTAACTTTGTAAGACAAGACAAAGACATTCAGAAGCTCTGTCAGACTTACAGAGGACAATATGTTGTTCTTAACATCAAAGAAAAGCAAACCATCATGAACCTTCTGCATGAAGTGGAAAATATGAAAGCTGAAGGATCCAAATGCTTCACAAAGGACATGTTCACCAAAGCTCAAATGGAGAAGGTAACAAGACTTAAAGCTGAACTGCAGGAAGTTAAACGCAGCAGTGTGGCTTCATCTGATGATGCACATCAAGCTGAACAGTCCATCAGGATGGTGCTGCTTGGAAAAACTGGCAATGGAAAAAGTGCAACTGCAAACACCATTTTGGGCAAAAAGGTGTTTTTATCCAGAGTCAGTCAGATTTCTGTGACCAGAGAATGTCAGAAAGCCGCAGGAGAGATTGATGGATGTCCTGTTGTTGTGGTCGACACCCCCGGCTTGTTTGACACAAAACTGTCCAGTTATGAAGTTCGACAGGAGCTTCTGAACTGTATCAGCATGTTGTCTCCTGGACCTCACGTGTTCTTACTGGTGCTGCAGATCGGTCGATTTACAGAGGAGGAGAAAGAAACTGTGAAATAATCAAAGAGATTTTTGGAAAGAAGTCAGGAAACTTCATCATTGTTACCTTCACCAGAGGAGATGAGCTTGAAGACACATCCATTGAAAGTTACATAGAAGAAGACTGTTCTGATTTTGTAAAAACTCTGATTAAAGACTGTGGAGGCAGATACCACATCTTCAACAACAAAGATCCAAAAAACCGTAGACAAGTGTCAGACCTGCTGATGAAAATTGAAGCCATGTTGAAAGACAATGGTGGTGGATACTACACCACTGAGATGTTCCAAGAGGCCGAGGCAGCGATACAGAAGAAAGTGGAGAGGATACTGAAAGAGAAGGATGAAGACATGATGAGAGAGAGGGAGGAGCTTAAAAGGAACATGAAGAAGAAATGCAAAAAATAAAAGAGAAATGGAGGAACAGATCTCTAAATTTGAGTCTGAGAAAGAGCAGAGTATGAAACAACTCAAACAGATGGAGGAACGCATTAACCAGGAGCGAGAAGCGAGAGAGACAGAACAGAAAATCAGAGAAGATGAGGAGAGAAAGAAGAAAAAACAGGAAGAAACTCAACGAGAACAATGGAAACAAAAACTGGAAACTTTGGAGAAGCAAATAGAATCTGAATCAAAAGAAGAGCTCATCAAAGAGCTGGAGCAAAACAGAGAAGAAATGAGACGAGAGAGAGAGGCCTGGGAAATGGAAAGGAAAGACTGGTGGGACAATAGGGATCAAGAAAGTAAACCGAGACAAGAAGCAGAAGAAGTGAAAATTAAAAAGCTGACAGAAAAATATGAAAAGGAAAAAGAAGATTATCACAGAAGAATAAAAGATACAGTGTCAGAATAGAACAGGAGGAAAGAAAAAGAAAAGAATTAGAGAAAGACCACAAGGAAGAAATGAAACAAATGAAGCAGAAACATAAAGACGAGGCCAGAAATCAAGCTGAAGACATCAATGACTTCAAAGAGAAATACACCAGGGACTTTGAATCTCTGATAGAGAAATACAATGATGAGATAAGGAATCTGAAGCAGGAGCATGAGAAACAGAAACATAATTATGCTGATTTGCACAAGGTCTCCAGTGACAACGAAGAAAGACTGAAGAAAGAATTGGAGGAAATGCAGAAAAAGCACGAAGATGAAATTAAGAAATATAAACAAAAGCATAAATGCATCATAGCCTGATGACTTTAAACAGTGCAGCAGTAAAACAGAGAAGAACACATGAGTTTCATACCAGTGTTTGAAAGTGAACATAAAATAAAAATGGGCGAGTGATAGAGAGAGCACCACTTTTGTTGTTTTACTTAACAAAGCAGCAAAATGCAAAATCGCTGCAATGAAGAAGAAGACTGCTGAAACCTGTCATTTTTAGACTCTGGAAAGGCAGCAGTGTCAGCAAGACACCAACATCTGTGTTTATTATTAGAGCCATATTTTTACACTGTGAGTGTTTTTACTATTGTGCCCAGCAGGTGGTGCTCTCATAAAAGGACATTAATTTTCTATCTTCTCTGTTTGAAAGTAAAAGTAATTCACCAAATTATTGTCTGTTTATGATTTCCACTGCAAACCTGGAAATACTGAACAGTCTACAGATGATGTATCTGAAATATTAATTGTATGATTTGTATTATATGAGCCACAAATATTTTATGGCAGGGTTAAAAACATAATTGTAATAACTTCTGAAGTGTTCTTTGCAAGTTGTATTCATTTAAATGGGAAGAAAAATAGTTGTGAAAAATGTATTTTAAATTTACTTTGTAAAGAATAAGATAACAAACTTAGATATAAAACTGGTGAATGTCAAAATACATGCACGGAATAATTACTGATATTGAGGGTTAAAAAATTATATGATGTTATTACATTATTTTCTATGTATGTCCTGGTCTGTTTAAAATAAAACAATGCATTTGAGCACTCTATGTTTCTATATAGTTTGATGCAATTATTTCAGTACGTAGGAAATGTTTTTATTGACTTTTATTGACTATGAACAGTTTTTACTCTGACTTTATTGTTGGACACTATACGCCTGCAGGCCATAGTTTCCATATGGAAAATCAGAGTGAATGAAAAAAAAGTTTGTTGGTCATTATGTAATAAGAATGTTTTATAAAAATAAAATGTCCTCCTATTAATGCATTGTGTGTGGTCTGATTACTGGAAAGTCGGGAACATATATGGATATGTGGCAGACTTTCTTTATAAATAATCTAAAAGGGCTAAAATGTTGTTCTTCAGTTTTGTTGGATCAAGTTACAGAAGCATAGAGCTGCCACCCAAGCAAAAGAGAAATAGAGGTATACCATGAAGACTTTACTGTTCTAACAATATACTTTTCATGTTTGTACATTATAATGGCAGTGGATGCTTGTAAGCAGGAATGCCAACAGAGAGGAAATTATACCTGTGATGAAACAGTTTTCAGCTTGTGTTGCCTTATAGTGTCAGAGAACTCCTGACTTCCACTAAGCACATCAGATAAATCCATTGAACTGTATCTCTTCCTGAGAGCCTACATACTGAAGATCGTGGCAAATGAATGTCTATGTAACCAAATCTATGTTCTCCAGTGAAGAATCAAAATTAAACCAGGTCCTTGCCATTTACAAGTCCCACAGCCCCACCTGGGACTACTCTTCCTGTGATGCTACTTTTTCATTCTAAGTGGAGATTTTTAGTTGCAATGACACTACTACAATCCAGTTTTTGAAAAGAACACATGCTATTTGTATCTGTCACGGTCCGGGGCAGCGGCCGTGTGAAGAGTGGAAAGGAGGACTCAAATGCAGCACTTACTCAGATGTGAAGGTGATTTATTGACAATACTGAACATAAAGTGGAGATGGCAAACAGAACTAAGGACGAACTAAACTGGGATAAACTACACAGAGGAGTGGCAAACCTGAACATGAAGGGAGAACAGCAGGGAGAACAGCAGGGAGAGCACGCAGGGGATTTCACAAGGTATGAATACAGACGACGCGACGAGGAGCAGAGGAAAACACACACTATAAGTACACAGAGAGACACTGGGAAATCACACACAGGTGGGAGACACAGCTGGACCTGGTTAACCTGACGAGACAGGGGAACACTGACACCAGGGACCAATAGAGGGAGCACAAACCCAAAACCCAGTATCTAAAATCCCAAAACACAAACCATCCCAAAACAGCCCATGAATAATAATGAAAGTAATAACAATAAAGAACACAAACACAAAGTCACCAAGTCATGGTCGCAGGACCATGACAGTATCCTTTATTTTTAAACAAATAAGGGATCAGTTATGAGTTTTATAATGAAATTGAACCCATTCTGGTTGATTTTGGGATGTCACCTTTTCAATGATATCTTTTTACTACAAATAGCTTTATAAAAGTAGTGTTGCTTTACTTTAAAAAACCCCAACAACTTTAATTTAAATTTTCATTGTGACAAGAATATAACAAAAAACAACAAAAAGAAACAAAAAAACCCAACAAAAACAAAAGAGGAACAAATTGGGGCACTGCTCCAGGCATCATACAAATAAAGAGATATATTAGCTGAATTAAGTCACAGAATCTTCAAGGCTCTGCTTGTATTTATGCCATTTAGTCCAACGTTGTAGAAAAAGGTGACCTTTTAAACGTAGGAAGAAAGTCCACTCGGACAGGATCCTTCTTAAGCCTTCTTAAGCTTCTTAAGCTGCCTTTATGACAGCTGGGATAGGCTCCAGCACTGCCCGCGACCCTGAAAAGGATAAGCGGAAGTGAATGGATATAGTGTGTTGTTGCCATTTTGTTTTTGTGGCCCTTCGTAGAGTTTAGACATGGGTTTAGTGGGCAGACATTTGTAGGCATTTGTAAAAACTTTGACAAGATCAATTACTGGGGAGGAGGCACCCTTTATTTCTAAATTGCAAAAATGACGTACCTGCAGATATCTGAACAGGTCCGCATTTTCCTGATTAAATTCTGTTTTCAATTTTTTAAAATGATTTAAAAGTGCCCCCTTCCACAAACAGACACAGGTTGGATTGGAAAAGGTTTAACTGCTCTGAGTATGTTGGATCTAACCTTCCAGGTGGGAACAAAATTTTAATATTGCTCCCCAGATTGTATTTGTTAACAACTTCATGCCAAATTAAGAGTGTTTTTCACAATATGGTTATTTAAGTTGCCTCTCCTTGATTTTTCTACCAATCATGTTTGGGGAGGAGACTTGCCCATGCTCAACTCAATTTGTTTCCATTGGTCCTCCACTGCTGGGGAACACCAACAAACAATATTTCTCAGATGTGCTGCCAAGTAATATTCCTTTAAGTTAGGGAGGGCCAGTCCGCCATGTTCTTTATCGATTTGAAGGGTTTTTAATTTTATCCTTGGTCTAACTCCTGCCCATATAAAGCGTGATATTAACTTGTCCCAAGCATTGAATTGGAAATCTGGGATTTTAATGGGTAGAGCCATAAAAAGATATGAGAATCTGGGCAACAGATTCATCTTCACAATCTGTATTCTTGTACTAAAGTCCAGAGTCAGTGAAGACCAGCAAGTTATGTGCTCCTGAATTGAGTTCGATTATCAAAGTTCAAAGTGAACAGACTATTAAAATCCTGTGAAATGTAAAGTCCAAGATACTTAATCTTGTTTGCATCCCATTTTAGCTTATAATTTTGTTTTATTGAATTGCATGAAGAGTAGTTAATTGTCAGGACTTGTGTTTTAGTTATATTTAAATTATAACCAGACAGGGCCCCAAACTCTTTCAGAGTTGACATGAGCTCAGGGAGTAACATATCAGGATTCTGGAGGTATGTAATGATATCGTCAGCAAAAAGAGTAACTACCTGTTCAGTATTGGATATGGTGATGCCTTTTAACTCTGGGTTCTGTCTTATTGCCTGGGCTAAAGGCTCTATAAACAAAGTGAAGAGCTGAGCCCGCAGCCTTGCCGGGTGCCTCTATTCAATTAAAAACTAGAGGAAAGATGTCCATCGATCTTTAACCTGGCCACTGGATTACTGTATAATAATTGTATACATTTAATTAACTTATTGTTGAATCCTAGACGCTCTAGTACCTTATAAAGAAAGGGCCAGCTGACCCAGTCAACGGCTTTCTCTGTGTCTAGGCTTATTAATGCCATACTCAGTTTGTGATTCTTTGCTTCTTCTATAATATGAAGCGTTCTTCTAATACTGTCATGTGTTTGGTGGCCTTTTATGAAGCTTGTCTGATCTTAATGTATTAAATCCAGCAAATGGACTTCTAGTCTTTTAGAGATTCTTAAGGTACATAATTTATAGTCTACATTCAAAATAGAAATGGGGCGGTAAGATTCATAGTAATTTTACCCTCTTTAGGTAGATCAGATATTACCGCCTCGCGCCAGGATGGAAGTACTCTAATTTTGTTGGCCAAGCTTTAATCTTTACCGTTTTGTTATAGTTTGATTTCTAAGTTTTTCCGTTCTTTTTCGAGATCATAATTTTTGTCTCTTACAACTTGTTGTATCCAGGGAGAAATTCAGAATAGTATTCCAGTCTTCACCAAAGATTAAAATACATTCGCTCGCTATAATTAAAGCATCAAAAAATGACTTAAAGAATTTTCTATCCCATTCTGGAGGAAGATACACATTAGCAAGTGTGATCACAAAAAAAAAAAACATTTGTAAAACATGTTTGGAATCATGTCTGATTTTCATTCCACTTCTCACCTGTACACCACTTTGTGTTGGTCTTTCACGTCAATAAAATTGATTCATGTTTGTGGCTGTAATGTGACAAAATGTGGGAAAGTTCAAGGGGGCCCAATACTTTTGCAAGACACTGCACATGTTTGCTTCCATTGTTAATAGCAGTCTTCAGTCTGGGTCTGTTCCCTCTGACTTTAAACATGCTGTGGTTGAACCAATCCTTAAAAAACAGAATCTGGGTCCAACAGTTCTATCAAACTACCGTCCAATCTCTAAATTGTTCTTTTTGTCAAAAGTTCTGTAGAAAATTGTCCTTTTGCAGCTCTAAACCTTTTTAGATCAACATGACATTGGTGAACTATTGCAGTCCGGTTTTAAATGCACCACAGCACTGAACCCACTCTTTTTTTAAAGTTTTTAATGACCTTTTAACTTTTACAGACTATAGATTTATAGATTCTGCTATTTTAGTATTATTAGACCTCAGTGCTGCTTTTGACATGGTAGATCACAGGATTCTTATCTCTCGACTGGAACAATGTGCCGAAATTAAAGGGCTTGCTTTGGAATGATTTAAATCCTACTTATCTAATCGTACTTTCTCTGTTAGATTCAGAGACACATTGTCTCCAAGAACCACGCTTTTTTGCCAAGGGCCAAGGGCCAAGGCTCTACCCTTGGCCCAGTTCTCTTTTGAATTTACACGCTCCCGTTGGGATCACTTGTTTTAAAAAAAGGTAATTTGTTTCATTGCTATGCAGATGATTCTCATATTCCACTGAAATGGAAATCGGTGAATCCTGGGAAGGGACTGTTTGATTGTCTAGAAGATGTCAAGGCATGGCGGGCTCTAAATGAACAGAAAACTGAGGTCATTGTCTTGGGTCCTTCTGACTGTTATGACCTTGACACCTTAGGATACTATAAAAAACTGTTTGCAAGAAATTTAGGGTCAATGTAGATTTCAATGTACATTTAGTTAATGTATTCAAAACCAGCTTCTTTCATATTTGCATAATTGCAAAGGTTAAGCCCTTTCTGTTTCAGCAATCCATGCCTTCATCTCATCTACTGTAATAGTCTCTACTCCGGTGTTACCTCTTCATCAACTGGCCAACTGTAGCTAGTCCAAAACGCTGCAGCACGACTCCTAACTGGCACACGCAATCAGATCATTATTCTCCTATACTTGCATCACTACACTGGCTGCCAGTCAGCTTTCAAATTGACTTTAAGATCTTAAGACTTGTTTCTAAGACGTTGCATGGACTAGCCCCTACGTGTCTTGCTAATCTCCTAACCTGGTATTCTCCCCTTGTGAAGATCCTTGAGGTCTGCAGACCAAATGCTTTTGGTTGTCCCTAGGTCCAGACTGAAACACAGAGGAGACCAGGCATTTGCTGTGACTGCCCCCAAACTGTGGAATACACTGCCTTTGCATATCAGGTCCTCCCCAGCACTGGATACTTTTTAAATCAGTCTAAAGACCCATTTTTATTCTCTGGCTTTTGATTCATCATGACTTTGTTACCATTATTCTTTTAATGATTTTATTCTCTCCTAAAATACTTTTATGTCTTCTGCTTTGTCTATTTTATTTTACAGAACTTTCTTCAACACTTGTTGTCTTTAAAAAGTGCTATACAAATAAATCTGAACTTGAACTTATCTGAGGTTGGTAAAACTGTCTTTGTTTGGAAAATCATAGAAGAAACTGGCTGCATTCATAGATGAGTGATTCTCAGAATTGGAAATCAGTGTTTGATACAGTGATCAGAGGAACACTGTGAGCCTTACCTTGAAAGATAACAGTCCACAGGAAACTCAACATGTTACCAAAATACTGGCTTAGTGTTTTGTTTAGTTTTTTTCCAAAGATGTTAAAATAGCCGACACAACAAGATTTGTTTCATTACTCCATCAAAAGCAGAGGGCCCGGTGGCGCCAGTGTCCGGCAGCCTCGCCTCTGTCAGTGCGCCTCAGGGTGGCTGTGGCTACAATGTAGCTGCCATCACCAGTGTGTGAATGTGTGTGTGACTGAATGTAGTGTAAAGTGCTTTGGGGTCCATAGGGACTAAGTAAAGCGCTATACAAATATACCACATAGAGGCGGGACCTCACAGCAGCAGCATTTTACAAGATATGATGCATTTTCATCTTTTATGTTTACAAATGTCAAGAAGTCAGAAGCAAAGTGAGAACACATCATAGCACATGTTTAAACAAGGAAGGTTAATTCATTGAAATTATTATTATGGATGTAACAATATTTCTACCACAAAAAACCTGTTCAAAGCACCACAATGGCAGCCTGATATCACACAGAGCTGTCAGATGATGTTAAATAAACTGAGCTCTGTAGAGTGGGCAATAATAACAAACCAGTTTATTTAAATTGTAGATTCAAGCTGCTCTTCATACTTTTGGCCACCAGATGTCCCCAAAGAGGACTGTGTTGAAAAGCTTGGAGTAATGAAGCCTTTTTTTGATGCGTTAATGCTTCAGAAAGCTTCATGTGGCCATCACTACAGACCAGGTTTGTGTCATGGCCTCTCAGTCCTCTCTGTGCTGTTCTGCTGCTTTTCTCCATCTCCTCAAGTCACTTTTATTGTCATTTCAACCATGTACAGTGGTACAGCGTTCCTCTACTGCTAGATATGACATATAACAGACAAACACAGGACTATGTAAAGTGCAATGTGCAAAAAATTCCAAAAATAAACAAGACAAGGCAGTGCAACGATAAAGTGCAAAATGCTGAGTATCGTGCAAAAATAACTTGGTGTCTGTAGGCGTTTTCAGTTTTCAGTTTTATTTGTCATATGCAAGTTAGCACAGGGTCAACATCGCAATGAAATTTCCCCTTGTGGGACTAATAAAGGTATATCAAATGTATTTGACGAGCAGAAGACAGTCACTCAGCAGAATGGTACAGTAGAAAAAAATAAAAAAATAAAAAAAATAAAGTAAGATAAAATAATAATTTTAGTGTGTGTATATATATATATATATATATATATATACATGTATAGCAGCAGTATATATATACATTAGAGCCATATATATATATATATATATATATATATATATATATATATTTTGCACAAGATCACATTGACAGACATGAGGATACTGAACTATTTTCTTTTAAGTTTATACCCGTCCAGACACTTGCAGGGTCTTTGACAGCTTTGCCCAATTGGAGACATGGCATGCCTAAACGAATAAGGAGGGTGCGCTGGGAATGCCTGATCTGCGAGTTCTTCAACTCCCACCTCAGGCAGAGCTCCAGCAGCATTCTGATGGATACTGGGGACACTGAGTCCAAATGGACTATGTTTAGCACCTCCATTACCAAGGTGGTTGGTGCCTGTCGCGGTGGTAACCCTGAACCAGATGGTAGACACTGGAGGTAAAGGGAAGAATCAGGCACAAGGAGTCCTATCGAGCTTAGTTAGCCTGTGGGATTTCAGAGGCAGTAGATATGTACTGACAGGCCATGTGGAACGCAGCTTGTACAGTGGGTGAAGCAAAAACCTGGGTGTGGGAGGAATTCGAAGAGGCCATGGAAAAAGACTTTTGGACTGCCTCGAAGAGATTCTGGCAAACCATCAGGGAACTCGAAAGGGGAAAGCAGTGATATATCTGCACTGTGTATAGTGTGAGTGGAGCGCTGATCATTTGAACTGAGGATATTGCCTGCTGGTGGAAGGAATATTTTGAGGACTTCCTTAATCCCAGTGACATGTCTTTTGTAGAGGAAGCAGAGTCTGAAGATGAGGGGAAAGACTTGCCCATCACTGGGGGTGAGGGCACTGAGGAAGTTAAACAAGTCCTTGGTGGCAGACTTCTCCAACACATCCACTCTAATGCTGCTATTGATCATCTACACCCACGGTGTGGGACGGAGAGATTTCGCAGGTCTTTCCTCCCCACTGCTGTCAGACTCCACAACAAAGACTCCAACTGATCAAACACACACATCCACACATGTGCAATAACACTAAGTGCAATATTCCTTTCTGGCATCGTTGTATTTTTACTCAGTTGTATACAGAATTTGTATTCTATTTTTATCCTATTGTATATTTTGTTCTACTGTATATAGTATTTTATTTTATTCTATTCTGTACAGTTGCATACTGTAGTTATGTTTGTGTTTCAATCTTTCCTATGTATACACCATGTATGTTAGTTCACTCACACACATATACATATATATTGGTTTTTATTTATTTCCCCCCCCTCATTGTATATTGTTTTCCCTTCTTTACTTTTGCACCTTGTGGCCCAGCTACCCACTTTCACTTTGCAAGAAACTGCACAATGACAATAAAACTCTCTAAGCATTTTAACAATGACATTTGAAAGGTACAGTTTGAAACTGCAGTGCAAACAAATAAAGAAAAAGAGAAGGAATTGTGTCTTTATTTATTCATGCCTCCAGCTTTATTAGAAAGTAAAAAAGTAGCAAGTATATCAAGCACACAGTCATAATGTGAAATGGAACAAATAAGAATGTAAAGAATGTCTTTTTCAAAAAAAACTGTCCACAAGCCTCATTTTCAGTTGGTTGTATAAGATGTGTTGAATCTGTTTGACAGTCTGAATATCTCACTTTTTTATTTTCAATTTCAATTATATTAAATTAAATTTTATTCAAACATCACCAAATCACAGCAACAGTCACCTCAAGGTGCTTTATATTGTAAAGTAGACCCTACAATAAAACAGTAGGATATAATACAATAATATTTTACGTTCATTGGTTTTGTATATACATAAAAAATGCTTCTCCCTGGTTTTCACTGCAACAACCAGGAACACTTATGTTTGGGAATTCTTTAATTTATTTGAAAAAATTATTATTAGAAATAACCCTGTTTCTGTACAGTTTGTATGGTGAAAGAGGGTAAAATGCCAAACTGTGTTTCCAATTGTGTATGCAGCAGACTAGCCAAGTGCAGAATCTATAAAAAAAGTGCAGCAAGCTAGCAGAAACTAAGCTATCATAAAATTTAAAAGGAGCAATGAAATTATAAACCGGATAATGGTCTACAGCAGGGGTGTCGAACTCCAAGCCTCGAGGGCTGGTGTCCCGCAGGTCTTAAATCTCACCCTGGGTCAACACACCTGAATCAAATGATGAGTTCATTACCAGTACCTTTCATAAGAACTTCAAAACATGTTGAGGAGGTAATTAAGGCATTTAAATCAGCTGTGATGGATCAAGGACACATCTAAAACCTGCAGGACACCGGCCCTCGAGGCCTGGAGTTTGACACCTGTAAAATCAAATCATGCTGTGGTTTCAAGACATTTAGAATAACTTCATCGTGGTTTTGATCCAGTACAGTTGTCCCTCTGAGACAAACGAGTAGACTCCAGGTTTTTTAATGACACCACAATCCTCTCCAAAAGAAGTGACTCCAACCAGCGCTCCATCGCACAACAGCGGGCCTCCTGAATCCCCCTGCAGCAAGAACAAACACATGACAGTGTTTCAGGTGTTGAGCTGAATGAACATTTACTTCAAACAAGGAAAAATACATGGATTCTTCATACGTACCTGACAGGTATCAGCGACGTTTGTACCATCTGAACCAGCACATATCATGTCATCAGTGATAACAGGGTTGTGGCCGTAATAATCACGAGAGTTGCACTTCTGCCTGCCGACCACAGTCACATTGACAGACATGAGGACGTCTGATGGTCGTTTTGTTTCAGTTACTCCCCATCCGGCCACCAGACACGTGCTGCCAGCTGCCGGGTCTCTCACAGTGTCGCCAAACTCGAGCCACTGCACTTCCCTGGTTTTCCTCACCGGTTCTTTAAGCTGAAAAAAAGGTAAAAAGAATCTCAGATATTGGTGATGAATCTCTCCACATTAACTACATTAAATAAACAGATATTTGCTAAAGAGTTGTAGCACCACTCATTTATTTCTAATATTTTGCTTGGAAAATATGAAATATGTGCAGTGATGAGTTGAAACATGTCTATAAAGACATGGAAATACATCTTATATTTTAAAAAATGAAACTAAGTTTTAGTTAAGTAAGCAAAACCTGAGTTGGCTGTAGGAGGTACAGCAGGTTATCTACTAATCGGATGGTTTAGTGTTTGATCCCTGGTCTCTCCAGTCTGCATGTCAGAAATCCTTTGGCAAGATACTGAACCCCACGATGCTCTCTGATGCTACATTAGAGTGTGAGTGTGTGCGAGTGTTAGAAAGCACTTAAGCACAGAAAGATGTGTTTGGGTGAATAAGCCATGTTGTGTAACGCTCTGAGTGCTCAGGTAGAGTAGAAAGGTGCTAAATAAGAAGCAGTGCATTTACATCGTTTGTATCGGTTGTGGGCAAAAGACCTGCAACTGACAAATAACGGCTATCTCATCATCTCATCATCATCATCATCATCAGACCCTGATATATCACCTTACCTTCAGCAACATGAGGTCATTGTCGTGCTTTGCACAACAGTAGCCAGGATGAGGAAAACTTTTCTCGACGACTCGGAGTTGCTTGGAATGTTCGTTTTTCGTTCTGGAGTGGGCTCCCAGCGTCACCCAGTAACTCCTGTAAAAGAAAAAAACACAATCTGGTGATGAAGGTTTACATATTTAAAAGGTTAACAGGTCAGCGGCTTCTAAAACAGTCATCATAGTTCTTTATTATTGTGTATTACTACATATGGCTGGGTTATAGCTGTTACTGAGCTTTGGGTGAATCTGCGTTATTTTTTCTTCCAGCTGAATGAAGAAATTTAAATGTTTGATGTGTATGTAGCTGTGGCTTCTGTGTTATTTTAAGTGAGTGCAACACTTCTTTCCCCCGCAACAAACATGGAAGGAAAAAAATGAAGATGAACTTTTGCGAGACCTCGCAAAAGTAGGTGTGTCCTTTGTGGCCCATCCTATCCCAGAATTCATAGCGCAGCCCAGCCAATTCCAGTTTCCAACAATGGTGGCAGCTACTTAGTTTTAATATTATTCTTTCTGGGTCACAAAATAAAATTTTAAGATATTTTCAGGAAAAAATGTAGCTGTGTAAACTTCAAATATCTGATTGGTTTATCAAGACATCACATATTTGTAAAAAGTGCTCCGATGTTTTCGTAGTCGTCTGTTACCCACCCGCTGCGCTCGATAGCTGACTGGGAGGTCAAGGCCCAAAGAGACGGCGAGAATACCGCACTCCCGGCACACTGTGCCTCGCCCTCCCTGTCAGCTTCCTTCTGGCGGCCTCCGAAGGATGTGGCCTAAGATTTTGTGAGATCCCGAGATCTCACAAAAGTAACTCAGGATCTCGCAAAATTTTATTTTCATTTATTTTCCTCCCATGTCCCTCACAGGGCTCCGTACTTTCCTTGTTATTCCATCACAAATAACATTTTCTAGAACACCTCTGTAAAACAAATAAATCTATGAACAAGAATTCAACTTTAAATATTCTTTATATTCATTCTCTCCATTAAATTTTATTAGCTTTGCATGCATAATTATAGCAGTGTGTATTATTTTGACTGTGGAAGAGAAGCAGCTGAGCTTCTCTCCAATGACTGGATGAATGACCATTTCTCTAAAGAAGAGGCCAGTCATGGCTTACAGAAAGCACATTTCTGCTGCTCTGGCCCTGATCTCATTCTTTCAGTAACTACCCAGAGCTCGTGACCACAGGTGAGGGCAGTGACCTCTGGGTAGTTACTGAAGGAATAATAGTCATTGAAAATAAATACTGCATTATTTTTTAAAATAAGGTCTCAGATTCTTACCCAGTGCAGTGAGCAGCTGTCAGCACCCACTGTGGATGGATTAATGTCCCTCCACACCAAGAATTAGTCACAGTTCTAAGATAGGCCATGTAAGGCAGTGAGTGTGGCTCGACTTCCTTCCCATTAATAATCTCAGACCCACGACCTGAAACAGAAACAAAATATCAGGACACATGAATCAGCAGATGAGTGAAATGGACTGGTTCTTATATAGCGCTTTTCTACTCTGTCTGATCACTCAAAGCACTTCATACAACTAATTCATTCACTTAAGTATCTAACATTGATACTACGGAGAGCAACATGGGGTTAGAATCTTGCTCAAAGCTATTTGGCATGCAGACTGGGATCGAACCGCCAACCTTCAGTAACTGACCTGCTCTGCCACCTGAGCTATAGCCACATTGAAGATATCAGCAGTGTGACGTTGCATTATGCTCGTTTACATGAAGATTAAAAATGTCAATAAGTAAATTAAATTACAGTGGAAATTACAGAGCACCCAGAGAGCTGCCCAGCCAGGCAAGATAAACTTTACTTGTCAGGATGAGACTTCTACCCCGTCTGTCAGTCCCTGCATCCCTAAATGTCTCCAGTTGTCCGGAGTTCTCTCTGACTGTCTCCTTGGTGCATTTAAACCCCTGTTCCTCCCTGTCCTCGTCCTCGTCGTCTGCTGTCTTCGTTTCCGTTATCAGTCATCATAATTTTACCCTCTCTGTGCAAGTCTGCAAATTTCTTTATTAAATCACAAGATTCTTAAATTCATCAAGTCTCTCTGTGCCTGGGTCCTCGTCACAAAACATGACATCACTGCTTTGTGCATTTTAACACAATTTAATCCCACATTTGTGAAAGAAAAGCAAAACACGTTTTTAAAGTCTGTAACAAAACCATCAAATCTGATCAAGGTTATTTAAATGGATTGGAATAAAAAAATACATATCCTAACCTTAATTACTGGGGAGAATAATGAGTGATGCTCATAGTGAGTAAAAAGTAAACTGAGTGCATTTTTTGGACAGAGATTCATTGTTAATGTATATGTATAATATAATACAGATACATAAAAAATACACTCCAATAACAGAAGAGTCCTTGAAATGTACAAAATATATCTATACTTTTGGTGTTAAAATATTACATCTCAACCACGTACTGTATGGTTTTTATATTTTTATTGTGTCACACAAACAGCAAATATTGTCCAAAAATAGTAAGTAAAAACTGAGTGGAAAACATCACTCACCTGGCTGGATGATGAAGAGGAGCACACATGAGATGAGAAGACTGAAATTCTTCAGGCAGGACATTTCTTCTTCCCTCTCTTTGATCAGACGCTGAATGCACTGAAACTCACTGTGATGCTCAGCTTTATATGTTCAGCTCAAAGGATGTGGTCTGACCGTGGAAACGAATGAGTCAGCGAAACAAACACATAAACGCAAACCTTCAAATCTATGGTCATGAGTATCAGTAATATCTACACTCCCCCCTCACAACATATGCGTTTAATTTGTGAAATATACTTGGATACTTATAACTATAACTTATTTATTCAAATTGCAGGAATGTCTTAAAGACATAAAGACTTGAATGGCCACTAATGTCACGGTGAGTAGGATGAGCCGTGTGGAGAAAAATAAAGGAGGATCCAAATGCAGGCACGCGTGGAGGAGGTTTATTGTAAATATAAAACACAAGTAGAAAACAGCAAACAGAACTAAAGCTAAACTATACTGGGAACAACTAAACATGAACACGAACAAGGGTGAGCAGAGGCACATGAAGGTTGAGAGCAGGGGGAGAGAGAGAGAGAGAGAGAGACACACACACACACACACACACACACACACACACACACACACACACACACACACACACACACACACACACACACACACACACACACACACACACACACACACACAGTTGATTTACGGGAGACTAACAAATGGACCAGATACTAGAACCTGAGGAGACACGACTTAAATACACACAGGAGAACACGAGGAAATTGAACACAGCTGGAAGTGATTGATGAGACGAGACAAGAGAGGCAAAACTGAATACACTCACATGAGACACGGACCTACACAATAAAACAGGAAACAAACAACTACACAAAGACGCAGACCAGACACAGAGACACAAAACCTAAGAACTAATCCCTCAACACAAATAAACAAAAACATAGAATTCTAATAAAAAATCAACAAAGCACAAGAGTTAGAATATAACCCAAAATACAAAATTAAACCAAAACATGAGAACTCAAAATACTGGGTCAAAATGACCCAGAACCGTGACAACTAATTTTCTGCTTCAGCTGATCCAAAATGCTGCAGCAAGAGTCCTGACAGGGACTAGAAAGAGAGAGCAGATTTCTCCTGTTTTGGCTTCCTGTTAAATCCAGGATTCAAAATCCTGCTCCTCACATACGAGGTCTTAAATAATCAGGCCCCATCTTATCTTAATGACCTTGTAGTACCATATCACCCTATTAGAGCACTTCGCTCTCGCTCTGCAGGCCTACTTGTTGTTCCTAGAGTATTTAAAAGTAGAATGGGAGGCAGAGCCTTCAGTTTTCAGGCCCCTCTTCAGCCTGAAACTTTTCTTTTTGCTAAAGCATATAGTTAGGGCTGGACCAGGTGACCCTGAATCCTCCCTTAGTTATGCTGCAATAGACGTAGGCTGCCGGGGATTCCCATGATGCATTGAGTTTTTCCTTTCCAGTCACCTTTCTCTCTCACTATGTGTTAACAGACCTCTCTGCATTGAATCATATCTGTTATTAACCTCTGTCTCTCTTCCACAGCATGTCTTTATCCTGTCTTCCTTCTCTCATCCAACCAGTCACAGCAGATGGCCCCGCCCCTCCCTGAGCCTGGTTCTGCTGGAGGTTTCTTCCTGTTAAAAGGGAGTTTTTCCTTCCCACTGGGTCGGAAGAATAGACAGGAAGACAGTGGGAATTGCGAACCTGGGCATCTGATCGCTGTTTGTCCTGCACTTCGGAGGAAGCAGCAGCGCAAAGGATCTGAAAGTCCAGCAGGCGTAGGTCTTACTAAGGTTATGTCTCCACCTGAAATGCTTCTCACTTGTGATCTAAATGCTGGAATAGAGTCTTAAAGTTTTAAACCGTTCATCACCAAAGTATATATTGGATTGTGTGGGTCCCCTGCCGAAGACTAAATCCGGACACCAATACATACTTATAGTGATGTGTTCAGCAACAAGATTTCTGGAAGCAATTCCATTACGTATACTGAAAGCTAAAACGGTGAAAAAGGCACTAATCAAGTTTTTCACTACCTTCGGGCTCCCAAAGATTATTCAAACAGACCAAGGAACCAATTTTACTTCAAAGGTGTTTGTACAGGTTGTTGATGAGTTGCAGATAAAACATGTAAAATCCAGTCCATACTACCCGGAGAGTCAGGGTGCCTTGGCAAGATTTGATCAAACCTTTAAAACTATGCTGCACAAGAGAGTCGGGTGTTGGTTTGCCATTATTACTGTTTGCCATCAAGGAGGCCACTCAGGAATCCTTGGGGTCCAGCACCACGGATCTGGTGTTTGGACATGTGGTCCGTAGTCCCCTCTGGCTTCTGAAGGAGAATTGGTTGTCAGAGACTTCTGAAAGCCAACATAATGTCCTTGATTATGTTAGCAGACTCTGGGAAATGCTCCACCTTGCATGTCAGTTAGCTCGGGAAAACCTGATGCATGCAAAGAGTACCTCACCTTGTAATGAACAACATGTTGATGTCGTAACAAGACATGGACATGGAGCCAGTGCCAAGACAGATGCAACTGTTGTTGTGATTTGGCGCTATATAATACAATTGAACTGAAATAAATTTTAATTAAACATACTGCTCGAAAAAACTGTAAGTAAAAGTTTGAAGTCTGACATTCTGATGCCTGATGGCTCCTAAGACCGTCAGTTACTCACCACCAAACTGGTCATGCAAAATCATTTTACAGGCAACGTTCTTCACGGCTTTTTCAGATCCTTTCACTTTTGTCACATGTGCTCAGGGTAAACCTGCTCTCATCTGTGAAAAACACGACGCAGTACTAAACGGCCTGTATTTGTATAGCGCTTTACTAGTCCCTAAGGACCCCAAAGGGCTTTACACGTTCAGTCATTCACACACATGATGGCAGCTACATTGTAGCCACAGCCACCCTGGGGCGCACTGACAGAGGCGAGGCTGCCGGACACTGGCGCCACCGGGCCCTCTGACCACCACCAGTAGGCAACGGGTGAAGTGTCTTGCCCAAGGACACAACGTGAAACCTTCCGATTACAAGACGAACTCCCAACTCTTGAGCCACGATTGCGGTGGACCTGCTATTTCTGATATTATATGTGTTTATGTTTCCACAGGACCCAGCAGTAAGGACAGAGCCCACTAGAGGATGCCGGGGCCTTAGGCCACCCTCATCAAGTCTTTTACTGAACATTTGGTCAAAGACACTCACATCAGTGTCTTGCTGGAGGTCATTTGGTAGCTCGGGTAGTGCTCAGCCTGTTCCTCATGGCAGAAAAGAGCAGATACTGGTCCTGCTGAATGTTTAAAGACCTTCTACAATCCTGTCTAGCTCTTCTAAAATAACTACCTGGACTACCTGTGCAACCTCTGTAGAGTCAAGGTATGGCTCATGCTACCAGTAGTGACACAGATCTACCAAATTCCAAAACAAGTTTTTCATTATCGAGCAGTATGTTAGTGAGTGCTGAAATATTTGAGCCTGTATGCTGTAAAACCATGCCACACTAGAAAATGAACAGTTCAAAGAAGTCATTAAAATAGTTACATTTCTCAGGCAGAACATTTCTTCTTATCTGTCTTTTACCAGGCGCTAAAAGCTCTGAAACAGTGTGATGTAAAGATTTATATCATGAGCACAAAGGATGTGGTCTAAATATGAATTAGTAAAAAAGAGACAACTGGGCTGATGCATGCTGATATTATTTAAGCTTGAGGTCAAATTTATCATAAATAATAACCATTTTATTTAGATGCTAGAGGCTCTTTATATGGTGCAGCACACGTTATCACAGCGTGTAGACGCGTAAGTGCGTCACTGAAACTCTCAGTTTTACTTATGAGGCTTTCTTAAAGCTGTGTTGTAATTCAGAAAACACAGAAAAAAGCTGGAAAAACATTGTATTTTTTGTCATCTTTAACTTCCACAAACAGTTTCAATTTCTTAATATTTACTGAGAATAGTTGCAGACACAGCAGTTTCATCAAAGATGTTTTTTATACTCAAAAGAAAGTCTTTTAGGTCTGTCCGTGATGCTGAGATTGTCATAGTCCGGACTCCGTGTTTATGTTTCAGGTTTATTAATATTCTGTGGTTTTGTTTATTTTGGCTTATTTGTGATTATTCTCAGTGTTTAGTGTTTTCCATGCCTCCCTTGTTTTTTGTCTAGTGTTTTTGGTTCTATGGTAATGTTTTCTGGTTCACCTCCTCCCAGTCTCATCTAATTAGCATCAGCTGTGTCTTCCCCCTGTGTGCCACTTCCTTGTTTCCTTGTGTGTATATTAGCGTGTGTTTGCCTCTGTTCTTCGTCGGAGCTTCTGTGTCTCACCTGTATTTCTTCCGTGTGTCAGTCCTGTTGGTCTTCCTCTGTGTTTTCTCAGCCTCAGTCTCCTCATGTTTCAGGTTTGATTTTCTGTTTGTAGTTTTCCCAGTTTGGTCCACGCCATTCTAGCTTCTGTTTTGTACTTCATCTATAAAACTCACTCCCTGCATCGTCTGCGTGTGGGTCCACACTCTTCATCTCCACATGGTTTCCCTCGCAAACTGTCACAGTACGCTCCGACCATACTATGGACCCAGTGGACTCCGTGTGATATCAGCAGCCCGCACTTTCCTCAAGGAGAGGGTGAGGCAGGAGGCTAGGCGTGCCCAGGAGCACGAGTCCTTTGACGGGTCTCGTTTGGCTCTAGGGAGTGCCCCACAGCTTCCAAACTGAGATGGCTACGACCGGTCCGCCAGTGATCCGAGGGGACGCACCTGTTCCTGTTTTCGCTGGAGGCTCAGGTCACTGATTAGCTCAGCCACCTGTTCAACCACCACCTTCATGGCATTAACGTGTGGCACAGAAACTGCACTGTGGCAGAGAGGAAAGCTCTACAGAGGGTGGTTGTCAGGTTTATATTATTGGATTGTCATATATGCTTAGAGTTGTATAATCAAATTCATGTTGGTAGAGGGTTGATCCTTAATAGTCTGCAAAGACTCTGTTCTGGCATTCACACTCACATCCTGGGGTCACGAGAAGAGGTCGTACCTTCTCTTATTGTTTCATGGTAGGATAAACGTATCTATGTCTGTTTTAGTCTAAGTGCCTTTTGTTTAGATGAACTGCTGGACTTGCAGACCAGCAGGTTTAGGGAAGTCGTTTATGGCTTCACACATTAACTGAATTGTCTTGAACGTTCCAGCGAATAGGTTTGTAGCATAAACCTATCAGTGGTGAAGGCTGCACAGAGAGTCCAGCGAAGGACCAGCCAACGGCTTGACAGAGGCTCCAAGGATTTCATCCCAATGCCCAATGGCAGTCAGGATACCGTTGCCTGTAGAGTTCTGTGTGTCGCTCCATGGATGCTTCTCCAGACCATCACTGACTCACCACCAGACCAGAATGATGCTACAGGCAGCATAACGCTCTCCGTGGCTTTTCCAGACCCTCTCATCTGTCACATGTGGTCAGGGCAAACCTGCTCTCATCTCTGAAAAACACAGGGCTGACAATAGCAGGTGGTCTATCAGTGGTGGACCTGGTCACAGGCAGGAAGCACAAGGCCTACCAGGGGATGTCGGCCACTCAGTCTAATGTCATAAATCCTTTTTCTGAACATTTTGTAAGAAACATTGACACCAGTTGCCTGTTGAAGGTGATTTTGTTTCTGGCAGAGCTCAGCCTGTTCCTCCTTGCGCAAAGCAGTAGATACTGGTGGTATTGAACTGTTAAGAACCACCTACAGCCCTGTTCAGCTCTCGCTGAGTAACTGACTGTCCCCCATGACTCCTCCACTCTCTTGAGACTTGAGGAGCTGGGCTACCTGTGCAACCTCTGTAGGGTTCAGGTACGGCGTAATGCTAACAGTAATGATACTGATCCCAGTCAAATGCAAAACCAGTGAAGAAAAAAAAACCTGTCAGAAAAAACTAAGAGGGAAAAAATTTCAGTCGCCTCCACCTGTAAAACCATTCCTGTTTTTGAGGCTGTCTCATTGTTTCCCCTTTAGAGCACCAGCTGTTAATTTGATTAACACCATAACAATTGAAACTAATAAACAATCCCCTCTGCTTCTTAACTGAACAGAGCACATTCCCAGAAATGTAATTCTGTTGATGTTATACTCTCATTAAAGGTGTTCTTTTAATTTTCTGAGCAGCATATCAGTGCGAGTGCATGTATATATTTGAGCCTGTCTCTATGCTTTTTACTTCATGTGAATTATAAAAGTTAAGAATAAAGTTGTGCACTTGTAGTCATTATAGATGCATGTATGCTGTAAAATCATGCACACTGGAAAACAAACCGTTCAAGGAAGTCATTAAAATACTTTATTCCTCAGGCAGAACATTTCTTATCATCTGGCTTTTATCAGTTGTTAAAAGCACTGAAACCCAGTGTGGTGTAAAGATTTTCATCATGAGCTCAAAGGATGTGGTCTAACTGTGAAACAGGGACAACATCAGCATCTATCAATCCACTTGTCTATCTTACTAAGTCAAATTTATCATTAATAATAACCATTTTAGACTCTTGATATGATAGAGCACACTTTATCACAGGCTGTAGACGAGTAAGTGCATCACTGAAACTCTCAGTTATATTTATAAGGGTTTCTTAAAGCTGTGTTGTAATTCAGACAAAACACAAAACAGCTTGAAAAAACTATTTGTGGTAAATGATGAAAACAACCTTAATATTTACTGAGGATAGTTGTAGACACAGCAGTTTCATCAAAGGCTAAAACATGATAGTGTAGACATTATTTAACAGTAGAAAGGTTTTTCATTAGTAGTCATTAGCTCACTAGACGACTTTAAGATGAATGCTAAGTATCATATGTGTGTCATTTCTGTCAAAGCGCTGAATTATTTATGTTGCAACAATAATCACTGATGGTTAAAAGAACACTTTTCCAGTTTGCTAATGTATGAATAACACGTGCTTTTGAATCATTCTTATATATTTTCCAGTTCTTACAGTGAACTGTGTGGTTAAAGGAACATAGTGCCTACAAAATACAGCACAGAGCACCACCGATTGTCACAGTATGAAAAGTTCAGTGTGTGTGTGGAAGCAGACATACATGGGTATGCTTGAAAAACAGAGATTTTCCATTTTCGTTTTTTTTTTTTTTTTTTTTTTTTAAATCTCGTCCACACGTGGAGTTTTGAAAAATATCTCCTTCCACACGTAAACGCCCAAAACGCAGTCAAACTGACACGGTTTTGTAAATGAACTCAGGCGCAGACCAGGAGACTTTTGCAAAAACTGATAGTGTGTTTATTTACAGTGGTTTCACCGGGGGAAGGGTCCGGGGCTCCAGGGTAGCTTTGAAACATGGCTTTCTTTTTGCCAACAGTAGGGTGATTTTTATTACAGGTGTCAAACGATGTGGACAAGCTTTACTCATGTGGCCTCTCTGTAAGCAACCAAAGCATAAACCTTTACTCTTAAGGAATGCCACCTTTTCTTTGTTGGCTTTTAGTTTGAATGAGTCACATACGTCCAAAAAATGATTTTGGTTACAAAACAAGCACCGAGTTTGATCTAAGCCTTTATCTTCATGACTTATTTGAATACGTTCCAGTTTGTGTTTGTCATTGTTCTGTTCTGAAACTACAGCAACAGAAGTAGCAAAGCTACTGCTTTTAGTTTTAAACGGTGTCTTTGATGGTTTTGAAGCCATCTTTTCTTTTGTGTTGTGACTCTCTCCAAAAATAGGATCTAATGCAGCTCTTGTTTGCTTTTCAAGAAAATCAAGAAGATCTTTAAATCTTGCTGTTGCATCTTCAAAAAATAAAAATACAATAACTGAGACTTACAATGAAGTATCGTTGCAACTGGTTTACTGAACCTTCTTTTCAGTGCATATACAGAACAGGAGCATCCATTTTCTACTGCCTCCTACAGGACACACTCTTCTTCCACATCCTTACACATTAATGTAACACAGAACCAATACTGCCTCTCCTGGCATTACCATTGTAACAACACACTCATTCTGTTTCTTTCAGATGAATAACAGGAACTTAGGATGTAGGTATCTATGAATAATAACTATTATGCGTACTCATATATTTATATAACCTACTAATTTCTTGCAATACCACATCTCCTCCCCTCTTAAGTCAACAACTCCCTTGACTTACAAAATAACTGTTTATCTAAAGAATGCTTAACAAGCAATCAACATGTAATTAAGGTAACCATACAACCATACAACTGTACATAGGTTTCCATGTTTCTCTTTTTTTTTCTAACTAGGAAGGTACGTCCTTCCTGTGAGATCAGAGTGCATTGTTGCTCTATTTCTGGAAGATCTCCCTCTACCTAACAAAGTCCTTTAAAGTCTCTGGTGGACGTCTCTCTCTCTGGGAACGTCGCAACACGGGTGTCACTGAGGAGTCTCCGGAGCATAAGGCAACTCCGTTGCCGGAGGTTGTGGCGATGTGTCCAACTCTGATGGCAAGCAGCACTCAGGCACTGCTTCTTTGTCAAGCAATGGCTCCACCTCCCTGTCTGGTGTACTGGGAACAGTGTCAGCCACTCTTGCTCTCACCTGATCCACGTGCCGCTTCACAGTTTGACCTGATCCAATGGTAACGATGTAAGACACTGGACCCGATGCTCTCACAATGACTGCGGGAATCCACTTCGGGCCATAGGAGTAGTTTCTGATGAAGACCTTGTCTCCTGGTGTGAAACTTTTCAGTCTTTTCTTGGTGTCATGATTTTCTTTCTGTTTCAATTGTTTGTGCTGCACTTTTGTTTTCACATCAGGCATGAGCAAGTCCAAAACTGATCTGAGTCTCCGTGACATCATCAACTCTGCAGGTGATAAACCAGTAGTGGCATGCGGTGTGATGCGATAACTGAACAGAAATCGGGACAGTCTGGTTTGCAAGGTATCACCTTTGACTTTCTTCATCCCCTCCTTAAAGGTCTGGACCGCCCTCTCAGCCAGCCCATTTGAAGAAGGGTGGAAAGGTGCTGATCTCACATGGTCAATCCCATTCTGCTTCATGAATGACTCAAATTCAGCACTTGTGAAACATGTTCTGTTGTCTGAAACTAACATTTTAGGTAGTCCAAACACACTGAAACTCTGGCGCAGTTTCTCTATAGTTACCTGTGATGCAGAGGATTTCACAGGGTAAATGTCCATCCACTTGGAATGAGCATCCACAATGATTAGAAACATCTCCCCGAGGAAAGGCCCTGCATAGTCCACATGGATTCTGGACCATGGTGACTCCGACCACTCCCAAGGGTGTAATGGTGCCGTAGGTGGTGACTTGTAGTGTTTCTGACACTCCTCACATGCCTGCACTTCTGTTTCAATGTTCTCATCCATCCCTGGCCACCATACATACGACCTTGCCAAGCCTTTCATCTTTGACATACCTGTATGAGTCTGGTGCAGGAGTTTCAATATTTTGTCTCGGCCTTTGGTGGGAATAATTACTCGGGCTCCCCAGAGCACGCAATGATACGGCTTTAAACAGGCATCGGTCTCAGTTGGCCAGCCTTTTAAGGTGTACTCGTGGACTTGCGTTTTCATGGTGTTTTTCCTGGCTTGTACCTGATTTGTACTCGTAAGCACTCAATGTCACGGCCCATCTTTGTACTCTTGGTGAGCCCATCTGAGGTATAGGCTTCTTTCATTGAACAGTGAGATTAGGGGTTTATGATCTGTGTAAATCGTGAAAACTCGGCCATACAAGTATTTGTGAAATTTCTTGATGCCAAATATCACAGCTAAACCTTCTTTGTCAAGCTGAGAATACTTTTTCTCAGCAGGAGAGAGTGTGCGTGACATGAACCCCAAAGGTCTCTCGCTTCCATCCTCCATCTTATGTGACAATACGGCGCCGTATGGGGATGCATCACATGAGAGAACCAACTCACAGTCAGCAGAATAATGAACTAACACCTCTGCTGAGTTCAACAGGTTCTTAGATTTCTGGAATGCTTCCTCTTGAATCTTTTGCCATGTCCACCGTACCTCGTGTCTCAAAATTTCATGTAAGGGTGCCAACAGGGTTGCCAGGTTTGGAAGGAATTTGTTGTAGTAATTTAGCAAACCTAAGTATGCTTTCAGTTCAGTGACATTTGTGGGGGGTAGGTGCGTCCATGATTGCTTTAACTTTCTTTTCCACTGGGTGGAGCCCCTGGGCGTCCACTATGTGCCCCAAGTACTCCACTTTCTCTTGCATGAAGGCACACTTGCACCTCTTTAACCTCAACCCAGCTTCCTCCAACCGGGTCAACACCTCATCCAGGTTCTGTAGATGGCTTACCTCATCCACTCCAGTCACTAAGATGTCATCTAAATACACCGCTACGTGAGGTATCCCCTTCAAAAGACTTTCCATGGTCCTCTGGAATATTGCTGGAGCAGAGGCCACTCCAAAAGGCAATCTGTTATACGTGAACAGCCCCCGAGATGTGTTTACTGTCACGTACTTTTTCGATTTGTCATCCAAGAGGATTGGCTGGTAAGCGTGGCTCATGTCTAATTTTGAGAACTGCTTACCCCCCGGACAGTGTGGCAAACAAGTCCTCCATTCTGGGTATGGGGTACTGCTCCAGTGAAGCCACAGTATTTACAGTAAGCTTATAATCCCCACACAGTCTTATTGTCCCTGTGGGCTTCAGGAGTGGCACTACTGGTGCCGCCCATTCAGCATATTTCACTGGCGAGATGATGCCTTCTGTCAACAGTCGGTCTATTTCCTCGTCGACTTTTGCTCGCATAGCAAAGGGGACAGAACGCGGACGGAAGAAGCGTGGGGTGGCATCACTTTTCACATGAATAGCAGCTTTCATTCCTTTCAGGGTGCCCAACTCCTCTTTGAACACATTCTCATGTTTACTTAACACTTGCTGAAGTGTTTTTTCTATTGTTTTGACTCGGTGCAGCTTTCTGTTGTTAGGACTGTTTTTCACTTCACCCCAGTCCAATTTAATTTCCTCGAGCCAAGCTCGACCTAGCAAGCTGGGGCCGTCGCCTTCGACCACCACCAGGGGCAGATGTTTTTTCTGCTGCTTGTATTTGACGCTGACTCGTGTTGCACAAATCACCTTAACAGGATCCCCTGTATAAGTTTCGAGCTTGATTTTGATGGGCTGCAGGCTGGGGGGCTTGCTGTCTTTCCCTGTTTCTCTGAATGTTGCTTCGTTCATAACTGTTAGGCAACATCCAGTGTCTATTTCAAAGTTCACCTTTTTCCCATCAATTTGCATATCCACAGTGTAGGGGTCTACTCTTCTCAAGTGTACCACACTGCCACGCCCTAACTTGAACAGTTTTCTTTTGTGCCCTTGACTGCACTTGACACAGTTCAACATGAAAGAGTCATTTTCAGAGCTATCAGTTTTGTTGTTATCTGCTTTCTCGCCCACATTGTGAGTACTGTAGTGTGAACTCTGCTTCTTTTCTTTCTTTACAGATGTCGATCCATACTTTTTCTGGTTCAGTTCAGTAGTCTTGCTACTACAAGCTCTAGCTATGTGTCCCATTTTACCACAAGCATGACATTTTTCTTGTTTGTACTTACAGTCTGCTGCTGTGTGCTTGGTTCCTTTGCAACAATAACACTCTTTATTTTCTGCTTTAAAGGTACGACTCTCCTGTTGTCCTCTAGCGAGACTGAAACATTTTGCTGACGCCCCTGAGGTCTGCAGATCCTGTGCATTTTTATTTGCAGTCTCCATGGCTACTGCAATTGACAGAGCCTTGTCAAAAGTGAAATCTATTTCTGACAAGAAACTTCTCTGAATTCGGTCATCCTTAATTCCGCAGACGATCCTATCTCTCAACATCTGTTGTAACGTGTTGCCATAGTTACAATCCTGTGCCAGGCGACGCAGCTCCGCTACATATTCCATGACGGTTTCATTCGGCCTGTGGGAGCGAGAGTCGAACTTATACCTTTGCACAATTTCACTGGGCTTTGGATCGAAGTGATTTTTCATCAGAAGCACCAGCTCTTGGAAGGTTTTGTCTTTGGGCTTGGCCGGGCTGAGAAGGTTTCGCATCAAGCTGTACGTCGCTGCTCCGACGAATCTTATTAATATCGCTCTTTGTTTCTCTGCATCGTCGATCCAGTTAGCTGCAAAAAACTGCTCGAGTATTTCGGTATACTCATCCCAAATCTGATTCTTTGGATCGAATGCTACTAGCGTGCCAATTGTAGCCATTTCCGCTTCGAGGTCACTGCCTTCTATTTCCAGCCGAAACTTTTGCATTCTTTGAAAAGCTAGCCAAACCTGTAGCCGACCCCATCACTTTATTTTCTTCTCTTTTCTTTCAGTCCGATCGCCCAAACTCCTTCCCCCTAAACGTCCTCGTTGCCAAAAAGATGTTGCATCTTCAAAAATAAAAATACAATAACTGAGACTTACAATGAAGTATCATTGCAACTGGTTTACTGAACCTTCTTTTCAGTGCATATACAGAACAGGAGTATCCATTTTCTACTGCCTCCTACAGGACACACTCTTCTTCCACATCCTTACACATTAATGTAACACAGAACCAATACTGCCTCTCCTGGCATTACCATTGTAACAACAACTCATTCTGTTTCTTTCAGATGAATAACAGGAACTTAGGATGTAGGTATCTATGAATAATAACTATTATGCATACTCATATATTTATATAACCTACTAATTTCTTGCGATACCACACTTGCTCTGCGATTGCACTTTTCTGTTATATCAACAACTAGTATTTGCCGAAGTCTAAAAGGCAACTTTGAAACAAGAATCCTCATATTGGTTGAATTTTCCAGCTCATCAAGAAACTGAGCTTCATCCATTGTGTTGAAGCAGCTTCTTAGAAAGAATGTGTAAGCTCGTAATGCTGAAGCATCATCAGACTTTAAAAGGGACCAGTTAAGAGCCTTGTCTATAAATGCAGATGTTATCTTTGATCTGTTACCAAAGTTCCACTCAAGCTGCTTTTTTGCCTCAACAGAAGCTGTCTGTGGACTCATGTGCATGCAACTTCTCACTAAAATTCTGGGCTGTCCTGTAGTAAACTGTTCTAAATAATAAAGCCTATCCTGCATGTTATCAGTCTTAGTTTCTATTCCTTGCTCAAACGCCTTAAGAAAGGATCTAAAATGCAAAGGATCACCACCAAAAACAGGAATTTCTATAGCTGGAAGCAGTGACAACCTCTGACAGCTGATTGCGGTCAGGTGTGTGCGCCAAGGGCGGGAGCTCACTGTGAGCTCCGCCCAGGCAGAGAGGGAGAGAGAGAAAACAAAACAAACACATGTAGCCTTGCGGGGCGGCTGGGCAGGCACGGAGACCATGACAAAACCTTTTTCTCATAATACATGTGACTCAAAGATGAGGAAGAAAACAAGTTAAAATATGAAATTTCTCTCCGCAAAAGAGAGAAGGAAAAGTACATTTATTCATGTGTTTGCCTCTATTAAAAGTAGAACTAGTAATAAGTCTACTAAAAATGTTGTTGTTTGGGGTTTTCAAAGACAGCGTGCTCAAAAAATGTATCTTTGTCAACACATGCACAAGCAGTTCTCATTTTGAGTCTGTGTGGCCGACGTCCGGAATAATCTTACGTTGTTGTCTTACTTTTATGAGTTTTGTGTGTACAAAAACAAAACAACAATAAGAAAAACTGTTTTCCTTTGATTTATATTATTGACAAAACGCAAGAGCAAAAAAAGAGAAAAGAGAAAGTAATTTTCCAGTTTTCCTGTTTTCAGTTTTATATACAGAAATGCAAAAAAAAAAAAAAAAAAAGTAGGGGTCCAGTTAATGTTTGTGCCACGTTTTACCTGCTTTAAGTTCCATCAATGGCAGTAATGGACTAACCAACAGAGGGCTGCTATCATACTCTATATGTGCAGAGTGTGTAAGAAATATAGCAAGCTAGCAGAAGCTAAAAATATAATGGAATATAGAGAAACAATGAAATGATAAAATGGATAATGGTCTGCAAGGTTGTCGAACTCCAGGCCTCGAGGGCTGGTGTCCTGCAGGTTTTAGATCTCACCCTGGGCCAACACACCTGTTTCAGATGAGTAGTTCATTACCAGGCGTCTGGAGAACTTCAAGACATGTTGAGGAGGTCATTTAAAGCAGCTGTGTTGGATCAGGACACATCTAAACCTGCAGGAGAATTGGAGAAAATTAATGTTCATAATTAATACATTTCAAAAAATTTCACATTTATGCAAGTCAGATATTTTATAAATTATTAGTTTTGTTCCAATAGTAAATCAGTTGGAGAACTGTAAACTGTTGATGGTGTTTTCTGTGTCTTAAGCTGTTTGGATGCGAAGACGCTATACCTGGAGAGGCAGCCTCTCTCTTCCCCAGTGCTGCTGCTTTTGATGGAACAACCAGCATTGTTGCTGTGGGAAACATACCAGTGACCACTCTCCCCTTCGAGGATTTCTGGGAAGGAATGTTGGTGTTGGTGGTTTATTACTACACTTAACATGCCCAAAAAGTGTTGCAGCGGTCCTCTGTCTTACAAACTGAGCTAATCACTGATGATCGAGATGCCACTTGTCAGAGTTCTACTCCTGACACTGCTGGATAAACAGAAACTCACTCAGGAACGAGGTCGCACAGAGCTCAAGTTTTCACTCGCGAGAGGGAAGCAGTTGTCTCCAACCCACAGGTTGTTTTTATTGGTTACACACATGAATATTCATGAAGCTTGTTGCTGTATTACCTATGAGAAATTAGGTTACAAAGTGTGATTGTGCTGTGCAAGCATGGTTATACAATGTCTGTGGTCATATGATTTGACTGCAGCTCTCCCAGGATGTTTTCGGTATCTCATCCCAGCCAGGTGGCTTCCTTCATTGAGTAGAATCTGTTCTTCTCAAGGCTGCTTGTTCCCTAATGAAGGTCGTGCACGTACTCATATGCGTGGGTTACATAGAGAGCAAACAGAAGCATTCTAGCTTTTTAAATGGCGAA